>NC_142137.1:33480300-33791484 GCF_024610735.1 Ursus americanus
TCCGTTTTTTTACCACTCCCCCCCCTTTTGGTGGAATTAGGGAGGGGATGATTTGTTGAAATTCAAAGGTTTATATCTCTGCCAAATACTAGCTGCTAATCTGTTAGTCTAAGTCATCTGAGAAACATTTCACGGAAATAAATCTCACTGAAATTAAGTTGGATAAGTTCGTTTCACAGGACCAGAAAAAAAATGTCAACTCTCATGATTTTGGTGAATGCCACTACATTACATCATGTTTACGTTAATAACCAAACCCCGCCGTTCTAAATCTCAGTACGTTCCAACAGAAGTTCCAGGCTCTTCCAGTAAACCCTGGAGAGTTGCCTCACATGCCTCACCTGCAGTCAGGGCTCCCCTGCGGCCTCCTTGTCCATTCTGCATGGAGCAGCCTGCCCCCTCCTCCTGCCTTGCTCCCCACGTCTGGCATTCAGCCAGCTGGAGGAGCAGATTCCTGCTGAGTCATTTAGGCTTCTGACAAGCTTCAGCTTGCTCCGATAGCTTGGCCAATTTTTGAAGAGTGGGAGAGAAGATGTTTCCTCCCCTCGAAGGTCTCAGAACAAGGGTTCTTGGGTCCAAACTGTGGTTGAGTTTAGTGCAATGGCTTTGCCAGATGACGCGTGAATTCTTTTCTAGCCTGGGATTTGTACATATCACCAGGTAGCTGTGTCTGAACGGATCTAAGTACCAACTTACCGAGTGTGGCACTCATACTTGCCTCTCTTCCCAACCTTCAGACCCTTTGGCTTCCTATGTTAGACAACTTTTGCCCTTAATATGGATTTTCTTTTGTGGGCAGTCCCCACTGTGCCCTAGCATCCATTCCTTTCCCTTCCAAAGTTCTGCCAGATGTACCTGTGTACGCCTGGACTCTAAATGGTGACATGATTCACGTGTGTCCCACCCCATGGTCCCCAAGGCCTCTCAGCCCTAATGTAAATCAGAGGATGCAAATAGGTATTTTGAGAACAAGTGTCACTTAGCTGTACTTCCTAGACGGATCTGAGTCTCACTTCAGCCCAGCCAAGTGCCACATGTAATTTCTGCATTTGTATCTTTTCCCCATGAGCTCTTCATCTTGCATTTTTATATTTGATCAGCACAGTACTATGTGCTAAGATTCTGTGGGCATTCTGGACTTTGATCTTCTACAATGGTGAGTGTTGCTTCTACTGATGAGTGTTTCTTCGTTGGGGCCGAGGGACCCCACAGCCCATGGTCCAGCCCAGCACGAAAGGGAGAATGATCTAAGAGGAATGAGCATGCACCATCCCACGTGGATTCAGGCCAGGCCAGGACCACGCAGTGGGTGCTCTTCGAAGTCGGCCTTTCCCCGATCTCTGCTGATTACAGAGCCCTTCTGGTAATTAGCCATGGCGGGTTAACCAAGTATGATGGTGGGCATTGGCGTGGAGGAAGAATATAAGGAAATCAGTCTTCATTTGAAAATGAGCATGGTAGAGGGAGAGAAATACATACGGGTAAATAGCTGTTTCTTAGGCTCATTGATTTTGATCCCTTATAAATCGATTTGCTGAATACCCAGGGAGACAAAAAAAGTAATACAGCCTTTATTAACCATCAGGAGAAGGACTAGGCACTTTCTGTTGTTGTGTTGGTGGAGGATGGAGTTTTCTTTTATCTCTCAGGGTCATCTGGAACATTTCATCTATACTAAGACTGTCTCTATTTATTGCCTTTGTGTTTTTTTAGATTATGTCTCAGCATCTGAAATTCTTCTTAGAAATACGATAATGGCAACTCGCATTTGTACCCTTATGGTGCTCACTGACCTGAAGGCAAGGCATCAAGTTTGATCCCTGGTCACAGTTCCCTTCCTTCAGTATTTTAAGACCTGGTAGCCACATGCTGGCTATGCTGTTTATATTTGGTTTTGAGAATCTTGACATATCTTTCTGATTTATAAATTCCATATTTAAAGAAAGTGTTTCCTAAAGCAAAACAAAAGCTCCAGTACCTCTTGAGAAAATCGGTACTTAGAATCAATTATTTTTAGGTTTTTATGCTTCAAATGCGAAAATATATTGGAAAGACTTTCTGCTATTTTAAAACGTTTAGAAGCAAATTAGTCTTACCACATTGTTTACATTCAGGGTAAAGACCTAACTGTGTCATTCTTCTTCTGTTTCTATGATCAAGGCAAGAAGGTTTATAGAATAGGGGTAACATCCTTGATGAAACCCTTAAGTCAAAGCCAATCAATTACAATAGCAAAACCCATAACAACTACCGTAATAATGATTTTCAAGTAAATCGAGAATCGTAGAGAGGTCAAGGGCAGCTCATCTGGTTGTGAGACACCTACTTACCTTTATGCCAGTGACTTTCATTTTTTCTTTTATACGGTAGTCCATTTGCCTTTGGAAATTATTGATTCTATCACCAATAATGCAATAGATTAGCTTTCAGTTCACAACAGACTT
Organism: Ursus americanus; assembly: GCF_024610735.1. Taxonomy (NCBI): domain Eukaryota; kingdom Metazoa; phylum Chordata; class Mammalia; order Carnivora; family Ursidae; genus Ursus; species Ursus americanus. Next base: position 33,482,745 of record NC_142137.1, read on the forward strand.
ATTCCATGGAATGAGTTGTTCAAATACCACTGAAGATTTGAACCTATCTTTAAGCAGCCATATGTATTTCATCCCATTTCTTGTTTACCTAAGGCTTTTCTGAATGAAAGCAGCCTTTTTTTTTTTTTCCATCTGGGATCCTCCAATCGTATCTGGAAAACACTCCATAAAATTAACACGCCTTAGTAGTTATTGTTGCTCCCCCAGGAGTTAGCTCAGCAGATTTTCTTCGTCATCACCATATCATCATTTGCATGATAGTTATCTTACATTTGAATACCTACTGTGTGCCAGGCACACCTGTTTCTCAAGATCATAAACATTATCATCAAGGAGGAGAATAAAATGGCATAAGTGCCTATATGTGTGTATTATATAATGATTATCATTTAATCCTGTCAACAGCACTTTGAAGTATCATTTCTTTTTGCAGACATTGGTACTTGCCAAAGTGCCTGACTCATTTATGATTACATGAGTGCTGTGGTGAAGGCTTTGAACTCAAGTCTCACTGACAATAAAGCCCTTGCTCTCATTATGGGATTTGGACCTAGTTCTATTGTTGTTACAGAATATGAATATATAATATGAATTATGTAAACACTCTGAGCTTAAATACTGTAAATATCCAGGAAAAAGGAAGAGTCAGAGCAATTATTTGTATGTGTAGTCAAGAGATCAAAACCAGTTGGATACAGAATGTTTTGATGCTAAGTGTGTTCATGACTTCATGTTTGTGAATTTAAATTTTTGATAACACCGATTAATTTTAGTCTTTTCTAGAAGCAGCCTCCATTCTGCACAGAACACCCTGTTTCATTTTTGAGTCTATTTTTATTTTGCTGAAATTAATTTAATTGTATCACTTATATTTTGCATAATTTTTAAGACAATGACTTAATATATTGTTCAGCTTTCTGGCACATAAAAACATGTCAGTGATTATAGCCTCTGTCATTGAAGTTGTCATTTAATGAAGTTCAAACTTCTTTGTCTAATGTTGGCATGATTGAAATTTTACAAGGAAGACTTAATTCTTCCCTTAATGATTTCCCATTGCCAGTTTTGTGTTGGTCACATCTACTAAATCTGATGTTTCCAAGATCAGGTTAGTAGTTATCATTGTCATTAGCCAGAGGACATGTGTGCTTTTAGCTATTGTAAATTGTCTTTTATGTTAGTTATTCTTATCAGTAATGCATTCATTTAGAAACAAATAAAAACCTAATAGTTTTAATTTCTTTCTGAACCAGTCCATGAGAAAACTGTGATCAGTTTCTGTTAGTCCGCAGTTTATCTTTTGTCAAAATACCACGCCAGTCTCAAATTCTTTTAATTCTCACGTAATCAATAGTCAAGTGCCTCTGAGACAACTTTTCTGTAAAATGCACTGATCTTGTCATTGATCCATTTGGATTGAGTCTTACAGATCTTGCAAATGGATTTCTAAAATACAGGATGCTTTATTTCAAATTCCATTTGACTTTGATATATTTACCTGTAACCAGATTGTTTGGTAGATGATTACAGCTGATTGATATTTCTTGTGGGGACTAATCTGTGACAGTAACCAAAAACACATTTTCTGAACCAATTTAAAAGTAGTTTTATGTTGTACAATGAAACTAATATAATGTTCTATGTCAATTATATCTCAGTAAAAAAAAAAAAAGTCGTTGTAGTTTTTCTAACATACTAATTTGCTAAGGTCTCCAGTGAAGCCCTAGCTTATAAATTGTAATCTAGGCAAATGACACAATTATCTCCTCTGCATGAGCAAAATACATGTTATCAGATGTGCGGTTAACACTCTCTGCTCTAACTTTCCCTGGATTAAAAAAAAAAAAACAACTGAGAAATTTAATGTCAGGGAAAATTGAACAGATTGAATTAATGCTACTTGTGAAGACTGTGGTCATTGATGTCAGTGTGAAATTCTGTGTGAAGTTCTTTATGGGTTTAAGCATACATCAGTAGTAGATCAGAGATAATTGAAATCATCTTGTAATGGAAATTACCGAAATCTTTGCCAAAAGAGTTGACTCTATTTTAAATGTCCCATCAAGGAGAAATGTTTTCATTCCATTATTGCAATGAACATGAAGACTAGTAGCCTGACCGAACGAAATAAAAGCTGCCCATAGTTGTAGGTCTGAACATGTTCTTGAACCTCAGTTTGTGTCAGGTCATCGGTTTTACTGGTCCTGGAAGCCTCTTTCGCTTTACATCCCTCTTCATCATCGTGCCTGCCCTTAGCTGTTTTCCTTTCGCCTCCCTCTCACATGCACATGTGAAATGAAGACGGTGTTTCAGACTTTATAAGCATCAATCATGGAAGCATAAACTCTGGCAACAATGCCTCCGTGAGATGGTTCTTCATCTACAGATCCAGTGTCTTCATGGAGATGTGAAGTGTAGCTTTGCAGGTGCGAGAAATACACAAAAAAATGGATGCTGTCATTGTTGTTTATTTTTGAAAAGGAGAATAAATGGCCATCACAAGATAATTTCTGCAATTATATTTGATAGTCTGTTGTTTCGTATTTGTGCTTGCTATTCAGAAGCAAAACATGAACAATTGTGGAGAATTATTTCTATGATTGAACTTCATCCAGTTCTCCTGTTTGTTATCACTTTGCTTACTATGTGCTCTCTGTACACATTATTGACAGTTCAAAGGGCATGAGTAAGAAAAAGGTAAAGGATCTGGGTGAGGGAAGGGATAAATCACCTCTGAGGTCAAAGTTGTGAGGCCAGATATCCCACCTCATTGCCAAACTTAGCATAAAATCTGTTGTAGGTTCAGAAATTCAGAGTCATGTTGCAACTGGAAAATGCTATGCATAGCTGAAAAGTTCAAAATGTAGTGAAAAAAATACTGAGTAAATTTCCTATGCTGACAAACTAGGTATTATTTTTTATTTTATTTTCAGAAAAGAGTTTTTTTTTTTTTTTTAAAGATTTTATTTATTTATGTGCCAGAGAGACAGCCAGCGAGAGAGGGAACACAGCAGGGGGAGTGGGAGAGGAAGAAGCAGGCTCATAGCGGAAGAGCCTGATGTGGGACTCGATCCCAGATCGCCAGGATCACGCCCTGAGCGGAAGGCAGACACTTTAACGACTGCGCTACCCAGGTGCCCCTCAGAAAAGAGTTTTTAACTTTGTTTTGTGAGATCCACCTCTCCCTGCATACCCACACATAAACACACACACTGTGAGAATATATTCTAAATGTAAGCACATGATAAGTATTTGTTGATTTGTTTTGACTTACTTTACTGCCATCTTTATGGATGCATCTGTTCTAGGGAGAGAATGCCTGCGTACAAACAAGGCGCATTTCACTAAACTTTACAGGATTCCAGTTTTAAAGAGTAATTTGTAAGCAGTTTTTCAGATGTGATTCTTATTTCTGTATGAAACCATTCTTACCCTTCATTTCAGTTGTGCCGTCGAATCTGAGTGCTTTTACTCTACTCCTCAGTGGTCTGGATTCTTGCAAAAATGTGGCTGGATCTGTCTTTGACAAAGTCGAGCAGGTTTGGGGGTCTGAAGGCAGAGCTGGGAAATCCCTTCTTGGCAGGGCACTTCGAAGAGCTCCCGGGGTTCTCAGGGCCAGTGCTGTTCCCTCTACAGGTCACCTGGTACTTGTCCAGTCTCTCCTTAACCCTGTCCCTCTCAGTCCCAGTACGCTACCTCTTCTCCTTAAGCTGCGTATAGACAGGGTTGGTCCTGTTTGGAAAGGTCTGCCACAACAGAGGCTATGTTTCTTTTACATTGGAGGTTTTTGTTTTCTTCCCCCCGCATATAGTCACCGATTTACTACTGTTTATTTCGTACTTGCTATATACATTATATCACTTAATCCTCATAATATCCAGTGAGGTAAGCAGTATTTATTACCCCATTTTATGAGGTAGACTTATTTATAAGGAGATGTGGGTAGACTTATTTAGGGAAAGTAACTCATTTTATATATATATATATATATATATATATATATATATATATATATATACACATACATATATATGTATACACACACACACAGTTTAAAATATTCAGTTTTTCTGAAAAATAAGAGTTAATTGCTAATGATGACGATTTTAGAGAGCGTTGCAAGTGTTTAAGATGATTGATTCCTAACAGTTCGATGCAGCATTCATTCCCCATTTGCACGTTTGCGAAGCTACAAGTGAAGACAAGCCTCCAGCCCTGTAGGTTTAATGAGACTCTCCGCTGTCTTCGCCATCGACGCCGTGCTTAGTCCAGGGGCTGTGTCTTCGCAGCAGGATTGTCATGGGAAACGCTTCTCTTCTGGACAGTAACACATTTTTCCTTTTACATTATAGACATCTTTAATTCTGGAAAAGGTTTAAGTCATTCAATATTGTGGTTCTTTGGATGGAACTTCTAGAGACAGATCCCAGAAGAGCTGAGGACAGAAACATGACAAGGAGAGAGACCAAGGTCCTAAGAGAAAATGATGGTTGCTAAAATGATGGGTCCTTTCCACGAGTTGCAAAAAGTTTTGAAAGGAATCGCAGTTTGTGTTGTTAGTTTAGAATTGAAGAACAACAGGTCTTATTCTTTCTTTGTGCTCCATTATTCTGACTAGACTGTCCTGAAAAAATAAAAGGAAAATGAACTGGATGGTTTCCTTAGTAACATCCACTTCCCTCCATGCTCCGCACAACTAACTTCCAAGTCCTGACTGCTTTCCAGACCTTTTTTGGGAAAGGTGGAGAATAGGATAGGAGAAAATAGCCTAAGTGGGTTGGCACCTAATCCAAAAATGTGGATTTTAAAATTATTCCTTTATCTATCTATCTATCTATCTATCTACCTACCTATCTATTTATTTATAGATTTTATATATTTATTTGAGAGAGAGAGAGCGAGCATGTGAGCGTGGGTGGGGAGGAGCAGAGGGTGTGGGAGAGGGAGCAAGAGAATCTCTCAGGCAGATTCCATGCTGAACACAGAGCCTGACACGGTCCTCAGTCGCACGACCCTTAGATCATGACCTGAGCCAAAACTAAGAGTTGGAAACTCAACTGACTGAGCCACCCAGACACCCCTAAAATTATTACTTTAATGAAATGACATAATTACAAATAACATGATTATGGAAGCAATCTGCAAATTGCCATTCAAATATAATTCTCGCAACAGCTCTAAGATGGTAAAAGGACTGATATTGTGCTTCTTAATTCAAATATGGGTCAACTGAGGTTTCGAGAGATTGATGCCTCTCCTTGCAGAGCTCCTAAGAAGTAGAGCTTGGATAAGAACTCAGATCACATGACATCCAGTTCTGTTTTCAGGTCACTGTTACTTTCCCATTTCAACCTAAGTTTTCTGTTGTAAGTATGAAAGACCATATAATATATCCTCTTTAAGGTGACGGTAGCATGGACCTTTCCAACCTTTGTGTAAACTCTTTTAAGTGATTTGACCTAGAGGAAAAGCGTTAGTAGCTAAATGGAAATGTTGTGCTTTGTGACAGAGAAGTAAGGAAAAATATCCTTAGAAAAATACTGACCTTATTGTTCATTAAGATTATTAAGGTTACATGATTTTTGAATTTCAACCATTGCAGACATTCTTAAGCAGTTATAGAGTAGTACCATTTGTTTTTAGTTTCAAAAACCTGGTCTGGAAGGTAGGAAAGCTGTTTATCTACCTGGTTCATTCATTCATTTCAGTATTTATTTCATGCCTCCTCTGTGCCAAGCACATTTTTAGGTTTTGGGGTAACAGCAGTGAACAGAATAGACAGAAATCTTCTGCTCTTATAGAGTTTGAGATAAACCTTAAAGTGGAGGGGTCATCTGAAGCATGGTTGAAATTTTAGAAAAGGTGGGCAGGGAAGAGCTGTCTCAGAAGATGATTTTTGAGGAAAGACCCAGCAGAGATGAGGGAATGGCTATTTGGATGTCTGGAGAAGAGTTTTCCCAACAGAGAGAATAAAGTACAGATGCTGAGGCTCTTGGTGCCTGGGCTGCTCAATAAATAGCAGGAGGCCAAGGAGGCTGGAGAGGATGGGAAGATGTTGGGAAAAGAGGTTCTAGAGATGAAAAGACATCATGGGAGGAGAGCACTGCAGACCATTGTAGGGACTTTGGCTTTTATGCAGAGTGAAAGGAGAGCTGTTGGGGATTTTTAGCAAAGGGGAGGTATGGTCTGATTCCTAAGGACTCTCTTACAAAAGATCACTCTGGCTGCTGTGTGGAGAAGAGACAGTCATAGGCGGCCAAGAGTAGAATTACGGAGACCATTTAAGAGGTGACATCAGTAATCCAGGTACAAGATGGTGGCAGTAATGTAGGTGACAAAATGTGGGAGGATTCTGGATATAGTTTGAAGGTCGAGCCCTCAGGATTTCTGGGCTGATTGGGTGTGGAGCGTGAGAGAAGGGAGCGGCGTTAAAGGTGACATCAAGATGGTGCCTGAGAAGCTGGGAAGATGGAATTGCAGTCCACTGTGTAGGGAGGGTGTAGTGAGTGAGTAGGGGTGAGGCAGAGATGAGCCGTCCAGTGTTGTATTTAGAATGTTTGTTACGTATTCATGTCCGTTGTTGGGTGGGCATTGGGGTACAGGAATCTGGAAAAAGGGCGAAGTCTGGCTCGGCGTATACGTTCGGGAGTCATCACATAGTTGATATTTAAAACCGTGGGACTGGATGGGATCTCTAAGGAAGTGACGAAGATGAAGGAGAGAAGAGGACCAAGGACGGAGCCCTGGGTCACTCCTACATGACAAGCTCAAGGGGAAGGAAGAACCAACAAAAGGAGCTAAGACGCAATTATTCATGAGGTATAAATAAACACCATGTCTTTCTTAGTAGCTTTATTTGTTTCGGTATTTCTTGTCATTGTGAAATAAGTGGCAGTAAAGGAATCTGAGGAAAAGTGTCCAGTGATGTGGGGAAAAAACAGGAAAATGTGCATAAATGACAGGGTTTTAACCAAGACAAATCCTAACTGGGTTAGGTAGCAGAACTAAGTCTGCATGGGAGGTCGGGGATGAAGAAGCAGTAACACTGTTTTTTTTTCTCAGCCCTTTGCTTGGGAGAGGTACCAGTTCTAATTTCTTTGGGTTTGATCCGGTACTGAAGATAATTTAGACTTTAATATCCTGGATACTAGGTAAACAGCACCCACTCCTTTACATTACTTGGAAGTTGGGTCCATTGTCCTCTAGATTGTTTTCCTATACTTCTTTGAAGGATTTGTTATATTTTCTCTCTGATTTGCTTCTCAATTACATGTCTTCTGCTGTTTAAGATTAAGAGCATGCTGGGTTCTGCTGGGGCGTCTAGACTTGTCTTCATGGCCTATATTTCTTTATTTAGCAAACATTTTTCAGAATCTGTTGCATATCAAACGTTGCACTTGACAATGGGGATACCTGTATCACCCACATAAGCAAGCTCTCCCTCCCGGAAGAGTCCCCATTCTAGTGTGAATGGGCAACCACTACGTGGTGTGATGTGCATTACAGTTGAGAGCTTTGTTAAAGGAACTTAAAGGGAGAGAGCAACGAACTTCCTGGCAAGAGTTGAAGAGTGCTTCTCGGAAGAGGAAATACTCACACTTAGTCTTGAGAGATCAGTGAGTTCTCCAGCAGACAAGAGGGCAAAGGATATTCTAAGCAGGGAAGGCAGTTTATGTATGGGCGAAATAGCAGAAGAAGAGGTGCCGACCTGAGAAGGCATACTGGGGTAAAGGCAGCGGGTTATCAGGACCTGGGTTTTACGTAGGCTGTTTTTTTGCCCTGTGGTGGGCACCGTTCTTAATGCCTTTTGTGTATTCACTCCCTGAATTTTTACGACTTTCTGGGGTGGTACAGTATTAACACCATTTTTGCAGCTGTGTGTCCTAAGGCGTAGAGGACTGAGGGATTTCTCAGTGTCAGGCAGCTAGTAAAGTAGTCGAGTTAAATATGAGCATCTGATGCTAAAAGTGTTAGAACTGAGCAACTAACTGTTAGTTGCTCAGTTCTAACACTTTTCCTTGTCATTTTGTTCTTGGAATTGTTAGGACCCTCCTCCATTATAGTTTATTGTTTATTCTTCTCCATGGCACGGCTGCTCTCCTCCATCATACCAGATTTAACAAGGGCCTTCATTTTTTCTGATTATTTCTTTCTCCCTTTTCCCCAAATTCGAGTTTAAAGTCTCTTTCTTAATATTGGCAAGCTCCTGTCAGCCTTGGTTTCTGGGAGATGCCATCAGATCCCTTCCAGGAGCCCGTGATCCCGGCATCGTGAACCACAGCTCAGAAAAAAAAAACTTTCTTCCTTTAACACAATCCATGGAACCTATTGTTCTCACCTCATATACTCATTTCCCTCATGTAATTATCACCTTCAGGTTGGACAAGGTTTGAAAATACCATCTGTTCGCTTGTGTCCCTGAGGCTTTCGCTTTCTTAACCCGTCACTGTAGGTTTCTGGTGAGTGAGTTGTGAAAGGTAGCATGGGTGGCACGTGTCCAGGAAAGTGGTGCACCCCCTGGCAGGCCATGGACTTACACTGTTTACTTTGAGTAACGTGTCTCTCTCTGGTGGATAATTGAGGCCCCTGCACTTAATAATGCATCCTCTTTACTGTTCTGCAGAATGAAATGCTTCTCTTTCAGTAGGTCTGGGTCCCCCTCCTTGGGCAGAGTCTCACATTTTTTGAGTAATTCTCTTGCCATGGCTTTTTCTTCTGTATTACAGTCTCCCATTCACAGCACTTCTACTGAGTCTTGATTTCGTTTTCTTCTGTGCATGGAGGTTGGACCTCCATTTCTTCTGTTTCTTCAGAGTGTTGTTTCTGCCCTGGGATTATTCATCCTTTCTAATGATCTAGCAGAGAGGTATTCTTCAAGCTGTCTCACATTCTTCCCTAGCAAGGAGTTGGATTCTACCTTGCAAGACAATGATTAGGGACCACACATCGGCCAGAGGCATGGCTTTGGGTGCTTGCTGAGGTTGTCATATCCCAGAGCTCATACTGACATCCCAAGAGGCTTAAACCTCCATCAGCTGGACTCTAAAGGAAGGGCTCTTGGTTACCATTTTGCTGTCTCTCCAGTACTTAACATTAAGGATTATTGGTTTTGCTAGTTTTGTCCAAGAAACATTTATTGAGGACCATTTATTGAGTATTCTGTGCCAGATGCCATGTAAGATCCTTGGCATATAAAGGTCTCTCCTTTCAAGGGTGCTAGTTCATTCTCCAGTACCTCAAAGACTAATGTGCATGACTCTGGTCACTGATTTATTTCAAACATTCCTGGCACATATAGTCATAAATTCAAGTAAAATAGAGCACTTCCATTATAAAACTAAGATTGTGGATATAGGGAATTAACTGATATAATTTTAAAAATTTAAATGGCTGTTAAACATTAGCAATGAACATGCTCAAAGCCTTTGATTCGGAAACGTGCAATATTGGAATTATAATTCCCTAAATTACAATTAAGGCACAGAAGGAAGCAGGTGTTGAGACATCAATGTTGATAAATAAGAGACTTCTAAATAGTCTAAGTCATTCCTAAGAAAGGGAAAGGATTTTTTAAAAATTCTTTAACATAATAGTCAAAAAATACATTCTTAAATATGTCTGAACTAAAATAAAAATCACAGACATGCACAACTGAATGAATTATTTTTTATTCACTGATGTCTGGATGTTCTATTCTTAGACCTGAACAAGAGCATTTCTCTTCGTAAGGAATTTATTTCAATAGCATGAATGTGATCTATGAAAAAGAAGATGTTTTGTAGGGCTTGTGCAGAGCCCAGAATCTTTACAGAATGAACTGAGCTAGCTTTGGAGCAAGGCTGGAATTTAGGGATGAAATGCAGTTCCCAGAAGGAAGGATTTAATTAATCTCCTCTTTTTCAGGAAAAAAAAAATACAACAGAAAAAGAGAGTCATATTAGAATGAGTGAAGAGTTTTCTGCTGGGTTTGAGCTTGAAAGTCTTAGGTACAGGTCTTGATAACAATCTAGACATGAAACGGTTCTCGAGATGGAAAAACAGACTCATTTACTAGAAATTTAGCAATGTGGTTTTATTTTACAAAGAAAAACGAGCAACATGAAATTTAGTGATTTTAGTGGAATTAAATGACCTGGAGAAAATTCGGAGTGTGTGTAAGACACAATATCAAATAACAAAGGAAACAGAAAAATAACAAAAGAGAAAAAGTAAAAGAAAACATTTCAGCAAGTGGAAGGCATGATCTAATTTCTCTTTTTAAAAAAATTTCTGGCTTCTTTGAAAGAATAGTTAACAAGTTTGCTTTTTTGTGCCATGGAGGTCAAGGAATATGCCAGCAAAAAGAGACTGGGAAGAGACCCCTGTTCAAACCCAGGGCAGCACTCAGGGACCCCACACTAATGTGCTTTTTGCCAAGAATGACAGTAGTGCAAGGCAGGGCGGTGGAAGACAAGGTCGAGGGAGATGGAAAGGGATTCCATCCTGATTGCCAATGGACTGTGCCTGAAGTTGTCCATGAAGTCCTAGGGATTCCCTGCAAAGTGTCTGCCGGTGGAATGCAGAGCTTCTGAAAAGGAACCTTGCAGTGCAGCTGGGCGTGAACGCTGCCTGTGCCCCGGCCGCCAGCCGGTGGCCGCCTCACGCTGCGCCCTTCTGCAGAGCAACCATCTGCTGCAGCTTTAATGAATGAATCTCGCTAGGCCTTTTTTTTTTTTTTTTTCCAACAGAACAATAGCTTCTCTGGTGTGATCTGCATTCCGATGGATGGATTGAGTCCTTTGCTCACACTTCTGTGTGTGTGTATGGGCTGTGCGTGTTGGGGGCGGGTGGTGAGGGAAAAGAGATGGTGTGCGTCTGAGTCCTCTAGGTGGGGAGGTGGTGGGTGCTGTTGAGAAGGTCATGCTTCAGGTTTGCTCTTAATTGCAATGTTCAATCGACTCTTCCTTTGGAGACTTGGACAACTGGCTGCTGCTCTTTTTCCTCTACATGTCCTTTCTGCAGCTTGTTTTCTTGCCTGAACACGGAAGGGTGGATTCACTTCTTTCAGAAATGCTCATGAAGTACAGGTCTATGGAATAAAATATTGAAGCAGATTTTTTTTCATTAAAAAAAAAAAAACCTGACATTCACTTGGGTTGATGAATCTCTGCCCCCCTTGCCTTGGCCGGTGTCTGTGAATCTGTGTGGCTGTCCTCCATGCGGTATGCGGGAGGAAACCCGCAGCCCCCGTCAATATCGCTGTTCCCTGCGGTGCTCATTAACCCAGAGGCCGGTTCTTCTTAATTACAAAGGAGAGAAAGAAAACACCCCAAAAGACAAATCAAAAACTTTACCAGGAGAGGATTGATTTGGTCTTTGGTTTAATCATCCTTAGAAACAGAAAAAAATCTTATTTTGCCTGTCAATAATGGTCCTGTGGTCATAATCGTTAGCCTCACAGAACTGAAGGGAAAGCTAATTTGGGGGAAAACTCTTGAAGATTGGTTATTTTTCTTATGGAGGTCATCGAGTTTCAGGTTTTCAAGAAAAATCTTACTCAGGACCTTCACGTAGGAACCAGATACATTTGTAGCTGCTCTGGTTGAGCCGGGGAGAAGTGAGCACGATGGAGACAGTTGTATACACCTGTACACAGGGGCCCACGTTCACAGGGCTCCTCCAGTGCATGGAGTTCGTAAAGCTACTCATCAAACGTATTATTTGTTTTGGGGTAGAATCCCACTAAATCATAGTTTGGAATAGTTTTTATTATTTATTTGTATTTTCATTGTTACTCTGCAGATATATGTTATCAGAAGTGCTATTTTACTTTAAGATTTTATTTATTTGACGGAGAGAGAGCACAAGCAGGGGGAGGGGCAGAGGGAGAGGGAGAAGCAGGCTCCTTGCTCAGCAAGGACCCCGATGCAGGGCTCCATCTCAGGATCCTGGGATCACTACCTGAGCCCAAGGCAGACGCTTAACCGACTGAGCCACCCAGGCACCGCAGAAGTGCTATTTGATACCATTCACTGGTATCCTTCCTCTCATCAATTTGGACTACATAAGGCAGAGCCTGGAATAAATGGGAACTAAAAATCTCTTCCATTCTAAAATTCAAAGGTGAATGGAAATATTTTTACTTTTACTTTTTTTGTTGATATATGCTGAAATTTTCTTATATTGCTGTCATGTGACATCCTTGCCATTTGGTATTTTATTACTGTAAGAACTGTGCTTTAATTTTTATTGACCTTATTTTTCTATATACGTATTTATTTATATACATACATGCCTATATATGTATTTATTTATATACATGTACATATACACAAAAAACATATCAGTGTAATTCTTGCATGGCTCATTCTGATAGATACACATGTCTCCAGTGGTAGAGTATCCTTGAAATTCCTTTGTACAAACCCATTTACCAAACCCTAAGCAAATCCTTTTTATAGAGGCATCAAGAAAATCTCCTCAAACCTATAAGTTGTTGCTGCTTCTTATTTAAGGGTCAGCCACGGGCTAGAAGAGCAGGCTAAGGAGGCCAGTGATTATAGTTGCGTTTGATTCTATTTTATATGTGAATATTCGAGTTTATATGTGGTCCTGGGACCCCACTCAGTTTGGGGAAGTAGAAATTCACATCTCCAGTTGGGCCCTATATGAAGGTGTCTTCCGTGAGTGGGTAACCTGCCATTCTTTGGGGGCATAAATCGGATACTTATTTAATTATTTATTTTTAAATTATTTTTTTATTTTTTAAAGCAGATCATTTATTGTGTAAACTGGGGTCATTTTGAGAATGAAAGGGAACACTAATTGAGTGGCATGCTGGAACAGCAGGTATCAACCAGGGCCCGTGGTTGCCCTAGTATAATAGGTCTTGATATCGCCGAGGCCTCTTGGATGGAGAGGACCTGTAGCCTCTAGTCATAGAAGCAATTATGAAGAAGATCTCAACAACTCAAGAAAAGTTACCCGAATTTCGTTAAAGCAGCTTGATGCTCTACAGTGCTCGTCGTAGGTTACGGTGGCTTTGACTCGGTCACAGATTACGACAGTGGCGCAGAGAGGGCCAGTCGAACCACCATCGGTAATAACAGTGGTGACCAAGAAGGCACGGGTTTTAGGGAGGCACCCAAATACTGTTGCTCAGCCTACAGTGGCGGAGTCAGGAGATCTCAGGCGACAAGTAGGGGTGGAGATGGCAGAGAGGAATCGTTCTGTCGGCTGGCTGCGTGGTCTGCTGCACCCCAACAGCTGAGTATACAGGATGCAGACTTTGCTTTCAGCTGGTCTGGCAGTGCCTTCCCACAGGCTGTCTGTCTGTGCCTCAGTTTTCTCATCTATGCAAATGGTTAAATATGCAAGAAATACAGTGATGACCCTAAGGTTTTCTTACTCATTGAATATTAATGGATACTCAGTATAAAATTTGGAATGTTAAGCATATTTTATCGTATTGTAATTCTTTGAAAATATTAACTCATCTATAATTTATTTTGAACTGTCCATTAGCCTTAATATTAAATTAAGCTTCACAATCCGTTCTTCGACTCTTCCAAGTACCTAGGGGCTCATACTTCATTTTTAAAATTTATCATGAGAAAATTCTGTCTTATAGCTAATACGTTTTTTAGTATTACGTTGACTAACATCTGAACATGACATTTATGCCACTTAATCTATTGTAGAATCCCTGTGCTGTCTTATATCTCCGGACTCCTACCTCCTGATTTTTAAGTGATTTTTAAATTGCTATTGCCAGGAGAAGCACCTTTTAGGACTAGCAAGCAAAATTACTACTTGAACTGCATTTTGTAATACTCATTCCTTCTCAAAACTAGAGACCGTATTTCCAAAGCTACGTTTGGAACTTGTCGTGCAGTGTGACAAGTGGTCTGAGAAATGGACTGCATTTTGGAATCAGGACGATCCCAGCCCATGGTTACCACACCAGAGCAGCTGACATCTGGAAGGGGCTTTGCACGCGGTGGTGGAGTGCGGGATTGGGTTGTATCTGACTTCAAGTTCTTTCTTCTTTGGATCTGGAGGGGAATCTTGACGCTCCATGGGCAACAATTATGGACAAGACTTCTAAGCTCCCAAAGCTGTTCCAAGAACTTTCCTCACCTCCGGAGACCCAAGGTAAAGGAAGGAGTTAATCAGGATGAGAGAACAGGTGGGACCATGAGAACTCAGTTCGGTGGAAGCTCGATCCGGGGTGAACCACTTCCTATCACTCATGCCTGTGCTGACTCAGTTACTGCCTTTGTTATCTTGCTCACCTGAAAGCTGCAAACCCCAGGTCAAGTGCAGGGACCAGCCCTGCTTGAGGGTGGTCTAAGGTAATAAAAAGCGGCTGTGGTAGCATAGAATTAAGGACCGGGACGTATATGTGCAGGCATTTTATAGCCGTGGAAGTTCCATCTGCCAATGCCAGCAGTAGTCGTTAAGAGAAATGGTGTGAGGGATCAAAGTTGTGCTGGCTTAAACCGCTAGCTGTTCTCTGGCCTGTGGGGAGAGCAGCACTGGGACACTTGGGAGGTATGCACGAGCTGCTGGTCAGGAACGTCAGGAGCCTCGAGCCAGAGCTGAATGTAGTCTCTGCTTCCAAGGCCCACCATTACGGGTCCTTCCTGCATCTGCGTGGACGCCTCTGGGTAGTTCCCAGATGCCTGTTCCTCAGTGCACAAACTGGGCGTCTCTCTGGTGGACAGAATGGAGTGCCTCAAGCTCTTCGTCCCCAGTAGATGACTGGCATGAGTGTCCTGCCCCGCCAGAGAGGACTGGGTTGGAGCACTGTGGGCGTCAGGCTTTTCCAGGAGAAGATCAGGCGTTGGTCCTTTCGCCTTGCCCAGCCAGAGAGAACAGTAGGGTGATGGTGCTATCTTTTGATGTGCTGTTGGGCTTGTGCAGTGAAAGATTCTGGCCCCTTCATTGCGGATGGCAAACTGTGATTAAACCTTCAGTGAGCGCTCCTTTACTAGGCAACGGAGGGACAGTGCCTGGAATCTAGTCAGTTCATTGATAAAACTCGAGGTTGAAAGCATGACTGTGTCTTTGTGTGAGTGCATCCAGGCCTCATTAGCGGGCCGCTGTCCAGCTCTGCCATCTGAAGCAGCTGCTGAGTGATCGGAGGCTTTGCAGAGGCCATTTTAAAGCGCCTACAAGTGGTGCTTTGAATTTCTCACTGGAAAATTTCAGGACTTGCCAAATGTCACTAAGGACCCTGGTGATAGGTTAGGGTTTGAGCGGAGACCACGGAAGGTTAAGACTGCCTCAGGGCTTGAGCGGGCAGGATACCCCATTCTTTTTTGTGCACTGAGTTTCCGTATTTTCTTTAAGCAAATATCTAACTTCAAAGCCAGGCATTGGTTAGGACTCTTACCCTCCAAGTGAAAGCTGCAAAAGGAAGGAAGATGAATGAGGAATCTACCCACTTTTGTCCATGGAACAATATTCTAAGCCTGCAGAAATGACTTCCTTCTTGGCCCTGGCGAGGGAGGTTTTTCTTTCGCGATCTGTTTAGTGAGCAGCCCTCCTCGTGACTCAGACCCCCTAAATGATTTATGACTTTGCCTCTGCATTGTGTTCATTGCTTTCCCTTCCATCTTCTCCAGACATATTTCTGGGTAAAAATGAACATTTATCAAAAGAAAGAATGACCCCAGTTGCCCTTGTGAATATTGCAGTGTTTCTTGCATCTAACTTCTTTTATGGCCACTCAGCATCTCTGATAGAAATACCTTTGTCACATTCAGTTTCGTAGGTTACTGAGCCTGGAACTGTATAACACTGGGACTCTGCTTTGGAGAAAGCCACAAGAATCACAGCAAAAAAGAGAGCATCAAAGTGTAAAGCATTGTCGTGGTACTTAATATGGATTAGAATTTTCAAAGTCGGTTCTACTAGCATCTGGAGTGGCTTGAATTTTAGATGTAAGCTTTGATAATATAAGCACCTGAAAAATAGTTTTGTTGTATCATCCATTACTGGTTTAGAATATTTGCTGAGAAATGGAAAAGATTTATGTAGGGTTATATAAGGCAATATAGGGTTGTGAATTTTTGGTATTGGCCATAAAAAAATACATTTTTTATGTCATTTAAATTAACAGTTTTACTCTCATTTTGTGGATGGTTTTTAGTGACAAAGACTGCACCAGTGAAAGACTCTGGTAAAATATGCATTTGTTTGGTAGAACTCGACATTTCTAGAATTTCTGATCCCCGACTGACATGTCACTCTTAAGTTGGTGACGAAGTTTAGTGGAATTAGAGCATGGACTTCAGAGGCAGACTACTTGGTTCAAATCGTGACTTCTCTGCTTGCTTGTTGCATGATCCTAGCTAAATCGCTTAAACTTCCTGCGTTTGTTCTTTCATCCATAAAATGGGGATAATCATAGCACATTTCCGAGATTTATTGAGCTGATCTGAATAATGTAGTGGAACAGTGTGGCACCTGGTAAACTCTGTTGATGTTTGCTATTTCTTGACATTCTAGGTCCTGGAGATGGGTACAGTAAAGTCCTCTGAGCAGGACAGGGAGTTGCAAGCTTTGTGGGGGGCGGGAAACTGAGGCAGCCTCATAGCTTTTTAATAGGATTGTGTTTGGGAGTTGAGTACTCTGCTCTTTTGAGCACCTTATACCAAAGCTGTCCTCCACGTTCAGGACTTATAAATGAGACTTCCATGTAACAAGGACCTTTTGACATCTCAGTAACTAAACCTGCCTGTGGGGTGGAGGCAGCTTTCCCCGATGCTCAGGATGGTTCTGCAGCAACGGGTTTTCCATCTAGAGCCCAGTGTGTCATATCTGAGGGGAGAAAACAGTTCTGGTGTCTGGAAATAGATATACCTTGCCATACCTGAGATGTAGGAAAAATAAATAAAACATTTCTACATAAATTCATAGATATAAAAATAGGACTCAGTAAACAAACTTTGTGGCTAAATAATACATGGAATAGGAACAAACTAGTAGGATAGCATTTGAAATTCCTCTCTTCTATATATAGTTGGAAAAGGGTTTGCTGAACCAAGAGGTTCTTAAGAGCTATTATTGGGATAGATTCAAAGTACATATAATACCTGACATATATAATCGAATAATTAATCACAAATCGAAACAATTTTTTGATCACCTACTATGTGCTAAACACTTTTGCAAAGCTTCCTCAGTTCATATCCCCACAGACGTATGAGTCACACATTATTTTTATTTTTGAAGCATAAAACTGAAGTTGTAAGAGATTTACTTGAGATTGTATATAGCTAATAATTGACAAGGCAGCATTTGGATCCAGGAATTTCTCTGAATCTACACGCTTTCCGTTACAATCTTAGTGTCTTTCAAGGATAATTTGGTTCAGCCCTGTGGAAAACTGAGTCCCTGTTGTGTGCAAAGCACCGAGGGAGGGTACTGGGGATCGAAGGCAAACTAGACAGGCATGCTCCCTGCCTTCAAGAAACTGATGGTGTAGAGGGGATGACGACTGTTAGCAACCATTTCCTTCTGTTACGCATGCCTAGATGTCTGCCTTGAGTAGACACGTCACTACCTTGAGTAGTTTAGACAGTTCATAAGGCATTGTGTTCTCTTAAAGATACTATTTTTAAATGTCCTTATTTGTGCAAATCATGTGCATCCCAAATTGTCACCCCTGCTACCTAACATTGGCACCTGACATGGTCATTTTCAGACAGGATTATGCACAGAATAGGCTTATCATCACCTTCGAAGTATAGGTTACTTTGAAGGATCGGTGGGAGAATTCTAATTTAGCGAGTTGTATTTCATGTTAAAATAAGAAATGTGATTGTATCCGATTTCTTTTTTTTTTTTTTAAGATTATTTATTTATTTATTTGTCGGGGGGAGGGACAAGCAGGGAGAGCAGTAGGCAGAGGGAGAAGCAGGCTCCCCACTGAGCAAGGAGTCCGATGCAGGACTCGATCCCAGGACTCTGGTTTCATGACCAAACCGAAGGCAGACGCTTAATCGACTGAGCCATCCAGACGTCCCTCTAACAGGTTTCTGACTCCCCATGTGACACAGCTGAAGGTGAAGGAGATTTGTCCTGGTGTTGTGGAGCTCACTTAGAAAAGGGAAGGGAGGAGCAGGAAAGCAACCCCTCAGGTGCATCTCCAAGGAAGGTGGATGGGTGTGGATGAGGTGCCTTTGCAGGAAAGAAAAGTTGTATGACAACTGATGCTTGGTGGAGAAGGGATGGATTATTAGCTCAGGCATTTGGGAGACAAAAGTCAGGTGACCAGAGAAAATAGGGGGACAATATGAGGACTACTGGGTATTTTAGAGCTTATTTTAGGAAAGGCTGCATTGTTTGTTCTTACCTCTCCATAACCGTATGACACTTGCATTCCTTTGTGTGACAGACTCTTCACACCTTAGGATCTGCTCTTCGCTTTTGCAGGAAGAGAAAGATGCGGGCCACGTGGCACCCCGCTTCCAGTCACTCATCTTTGACTAACTTGGCACCACCTAATCCTGACAGAGCGTTACAACATCTGCTTAAGGTCTACACATGAGAAAAAACAAATGGGAAGGGAATTAAAAGGAGAATTGGAATGTGTTTCATTTCTTTTAGGAACTGTGAATTGCAAATGTCCTTTAGGTTTAGCGTGTTTTCTTTTCTTTTCTTTCTTTTCTTTTTTTTTTTTTTTCTATTCTAAGTACTTGGGTGGCTGCTCATTTATAATGGGAAATCCTATAAAGAACTTCATGAAAAACTTGGAAATGAGACAACTGAATCTCAGTGAATGGATAACTAAAGAATGTCTGGCAGATTCAATTATTCTGACAACGCTTTTACTCTGCTTTATCACTGAAGCTATTCAGAAAGCCGGGACACTTGCAGGCAGGACACCAAGACTCTGGTCATCTCCACAGGATGAGAACATTTAATAAAACCAAATGGAAAACTTGTGATCTCTTCCTTCCCGGCTGACACTCAGGCCGTCTGGACAAAGGACTGATTAATAGAAGAGAGCCCAGCCTCAAGCTCCAGAGTTTGGTTCTGTCTAGAAGGGAAGTGATTTCCAGGGCTTCTCAATCCCCATCTGTGTCAGACCTCTTCATTCCCCAGGACTCCTCCTCCCTGTTGCCGTTTGTGCTTGGTCAACAGGCGGCACAGATGCCGTGTTTTCTGAGGGACAGCACTGTCATTTGTCTTGATTCCACTGTTGGTCTTTTTAATCTGAATATTAGCCTAAAGTCTAATGTCAGGTATTCAGCACAACATACACACATTTCATCTTTCCCAGTAATCTACTGTAAAATGAGCAGTTTCTTCCCAGTACCAAGCATATCTCATTCTTATCTGACACAACTAAATCAATAGCCCTTCTTTACATTTATGCCTCCCTTGTAATGCCTAGTCTTACAGATTATAGGTAAATATATGTGAAGAAAGGTCCTGGCCAGTGTAAGATAAGGCAGGGATGGCAGAACATGATTTGCAAATAAAATAAATGCCCCTAGTGACCGTTACTCCTGTGTGTGAGGACCTGTGTCTGATGATACCATTGAGGACGCTGTAGTTAACGTTTCTCACATCTGGATGTTTACCTACGCTTGGATTATGGACTGAATCACTCAGTTTCCATTTAGAGGTTTGAGGTCCTCGATATATATTTCTTTAGAGTTCAAGATTAATCCATTGCCAGGCCAGCATGTAACCCGGGACAAGACTCGAGAGGGGCAAGGGCCTTGCTTTCCCATCCCATCTACTGATCTCCATTCTTCACTCCTGTGTATGGTGAGGAAGCCGCCCAGCTGATGAAATATTCCCCCAGTATTTTAATATAGAAAACCAGAGCCCAGGTGTAATGTTTTTGTAAGACAGTGAGAATTATTTATTTTTTTCTTTACTTATTAAAAAAAATCCCCATTGTTTCTGTAGATCTTTCAGCATGTTTATATTTTGAAATGAGCCCGCTTTTTAAAAATGCAGGACCTTGAACTCCGGCACACACACAAACACACAAAAGGTTTTAAGATTCACTCGTCTTTGATATAAAACCGTGGGGTATCGTATAATCATCTGCTCACTGGGAGAGCAGATGCTGCTCTCTTTCTCTGCAAACAAAGCTCGGATGAAAAGGGCAACAAAGCAGGGAAGATGTTAACGCCCACCACTCCTCTCCCACCGACAGGCCTGGACTTCCCTGAGGGCCTGCCAGCTCCTGTTAGCTGTTCCACATAGGGTGTTCCTGAGTGATCAAAGAAGAAAGGGGCTTCAGAGTATAATGTGAGGAAATTTTGAAAAATGCAGATTAGCTGGGGGACTCTTTTACTGCAGTCGGCTGCTCTGCCCACTTTTCATCCTGCTGGAAAGCACTGCCTTGTGTGTGGGGAGCACAAGTGGGAGAGAGCCTGAGCTGCGCCCCACCCCCCACCTCAGAAACCTGGGCTCAGAGATTGGCTCCACCCCCTCTTGGCAAGGTGATCTGGACAAATAGCTTAAACTCTTAGAGTCTCAGTTTCTTCATGCCCCTGTGTGCTGATAAACTGGCTCTGGGGCATGGGTGGGGGGAGAGAGGGGGGAAATCCCTGACTTATAGTGTTTGCCAATTTCCATGGTATAACTACTTCCACTAAGGCTAGTTATTCAAGCTGTCAAGGGTTGTAGCTCAGAGTCTTGCCAAACTTCTGAATATTTAATAATCGGTTTATCAGCCAGCACCCACATCTCATTGCTGATCTGTGAAATGGGCAGCATAGAATTTACCTCATAGGGTTGTGGTAAAGATTAGGCGACAACGTATGCAAAGATCTTAGCACCCTAAATGCTGAAAAATGGTAAACACATAGCAAATACTATTTTCATTTTTTTCTAGTTGCATACTACTTTTAGGGAGTCTTCGTGCTTTATAGGGAGTCTGTGATTCTGACCCTGGCTTTAGAGTATCAAATGCTGCAAAAATGCTATGATTTAAAACACACATTCTAAGGATAAAATGAAGTCTTAAATGTCTTTCACATCTTAAAATAATTGAGTGGACTACACAACATTTTAGAGGGAAAAGAAGGATATTAAAAAACCCGATTCAGATTGAAAACTTCCTCTCTCCTCCAGTTCAGTCTCCGCTTGTGACCTAATAGGCTTGGAAGTGAGGAGGGCTGGGCCCTCATCTCCTGTGTACACGCGTGTTTTTCTCTGTTGTAGGTGAGCCCCTCCAGTGTCGAGTGCAAACCGGGGATGGGGAGAGAGGGTGATGTTTCATCGTGAAGCCCAATGAGCCCAGGTCCCTTCTGCTGTTTCTCTGGCCGATGGGCTGATAGTCATGTGTCACTGGAGCTGTCCCCACCTTCCCCTGATGGGGAGCTTTGGCCTCTGGCTTGACCGGCTTCTCCGCACTCACTCCAGTCATCAGCTACCTACCCCGCAGCCTCCGTGGTGGGGGGCCAGCAGTAGAGTGCAAGTGCAGCATCTCCAGGGAAGTACACGCAACCCACAGACCGGTCACAAAGCCTTGCTGTGCCCATGGTAGAAGCAAACTGCAGGCCCCCCAGCAGACCTTTTGTCAGCCTTATCATCTGTCTTCAGTTCTCATAAACTCTGCTCACATAGGCAGAAATAGGCAAGGCTGCTGCCGAAGCAGAAGTCCAACTGGGGAACCAAATATTGGTTTCCCAGGCTTGCATATACCTGACAAAAGGGCCTCCTGGAGGCTGTCCTGCTTGTTTTAGGGAGGGAGAAGCACCTCCTTCCCTCCCCCATGGGATCCTCCACTGTGAGCCTTGCTCTCCCCCCACAGCCCTGGCCTCCTGTTACTCGCTCCCCACAGCTGGGGCTGGACGGTGCGTGGGTGCAGTGGTCCGCTATGGCTGCCGTAATGAAGGACCCCAGACTGGGTGGCTTAAACAACAGAAATTTGTTTTTCCCCAGTTCTGGAGTCTGGGAGTCTGAGATCAGGAGTCAGCAAGGTTGGGTTCTTCTTCCAGATTCCTTCACCAATCAGACTGGATTAAAGCCTACCCTAATGACTTCACTTTAATTTAATGACCTTTTTAAAGGTCTAATCTCTGAACACAGACACATTCTGAAGGACTAGGAGCTAGGACTTCAGCATATGAATTTTGAGGAGACACAGTTCGGCCTACATAACAGTATAGTAGGGTTGTTTCTGCTGGCCCCAGGCATCACTGATGCTTCTCTTTAGACAATTTGATATTTTTGGTTTGTTTGAGCTTTGAGATGTTTCAGATTCTGAGATGACAGGAAAAAGCCCAATTAAAATTCTATTCATTGGGAATACAAATAGGTAACCCTGAATATTTTTGGGAATTTTTACTTTGCCTACCTCATCCAAATAGTTGTGAAAATATGAAATATACAAGAGTAATCACTAGAACACATGGCAGAAGGAGCTGAAAAAAGGGGGAAGTTATGAAACATAGGAAAACAGCTGGGAAAAGGGATGGAATGTGTCAGAAAAAATGGAAAATATCAAAAATCTATTTTGAGACCACAGAAGAAAACCTATACTGTATTTCTACAAAGTGTTCTCTAGGAATAAGCAGGACCGTGCAATCAGAGAACTCCACTGGAGAGAGTGTGTTATGCATTTAAGTAATGACTATAAATGCTACTGTTATTGCCTGTCAAAAACTTAGAAGTTAGTAGATTATTCCTACTGACATTTCTGTTCTCATCCATTTTATGATTTATTTAACTATTGCTTTGGTCTTTTGGGGGGACTCTTTTAACACCTCGAGATAATGTTTATTCAGTTTGACAAATCGACCCATTAGGCTACTATTTACTCTTGCCTCCAAAACTAATTGATGGCTTTTCAGCAATTTCTGAGTGCTAAGGACTGTTAGCATTCATTTAAATAAACAAGGCACTGAGAGCAGAAAGATCAGCCAGGCAGTCTTACACAGTGAGTGAATTAATGAAAGTTAGCTCAATAAATCCGCTCCAGGATGGAGGCTGGTACTAAAAGTTTTAGTTGCCTTAAACCCATGCAAAGAAAAGAGCTAAGAGTAGTTTAGGGGAGCCCTTTCAACCCAATATGAGCAAAATTTTTAAAATAAATATTTCTTTGTATTTCAAAACCTCTATTATTCTTGGTTCTTTGAGTTCTTAGTTATAGCGATGGAGAAATGGATGTGTGTGTGTGCTTGTGTGTGAGAGAAATAATGAAATATTGTATAGAAGGAAGATGTTAAATATTTTCCCAGAGTACTATTTTATTTCATTTCTGAGATAACTGGCAGAGAGATTAGCATACTTTTTGGCAGTCATTCAACACGTGTTGTTTGAATTGTACTTGGGTTCTTCACCCTAGTGGACCTCTCTCGTTTGCTTAGAGTTTGACAGAAATGTATTTGTGTGTGTGTGTGTGTGTGAGAGAGAGAGAGAGAGAGTGTGTGTGTGTGTGTGTGTGTGTGTGTGTGTGTAGCTTCAGACAGGACCCAAGCACTCTTTCATCCCTTTTCTGGATTATATTCCTATTTTCCTAAGGAAAATGAGAACCTTATTTTAATTTGTAAAAATAATAAGTCTCATCAAATTAGCTGATGGCTTTCTCACTGAGAATAGTCTTCCATATTAGGGCTCAATTTTATCCATTCTTTGTCTGAAAAAAAGTTATATTATTTGGTAGTATCAGGAATCATAAGATTTTAGGTAAATTCAAGTGAAAGGAGGGTCATCATTAAGATCACTTTTGGATTAATCCAACCCGAAAGTAGTAACGAGTGATAGAAAAGAAATTGGAGAGAGGTAAAAACATGCTGGAAAGATTTGGGGAATGCCAAAACTCTGTGACTATTTCAACTACCTTAAGGACAATTACATATCAGAATAACTAGTGAAGAATATATTGCTTATTTTTATAAATCTAGCAAGATTTGGGTTGAGAGTGGTATACCAGAAATCTAATATTCAACCCTTTGCTTATTTTAAAGACTGTTGAAAAATGTGGCACACAGTCTACCTGAATCAGAACATCTAAGACACTTGCTGAGTCTACGATTCCTGGTCCCTTGAGATTCTGATTCCTTATGGTGACATTCAAAGACCTGAATTTGTAGAGGGCTCTCCAGATGGTTCTGATGCACATAGAAGTTTGAGAACAACTGTTTTGGGAAATAACTCTGTTCACAGACAATTTATTCTGGCAGCATTGATGCCTGCTTGTCTATTAATCTCTTTTCCCCTTCTTTCTGTTGTACATTGGGTGTAAGTCCACCAACTACCCATTTTGCTCCATAGAGGTTATTAGGTGACGAGCCTTTTATATGGGTAAGCCTATATAGCTCAGGAAATGTTTTTTATTGACTAAAAGTGATTTCATAATTTCAGTAGAATAGTATCTTTCCCATGTGTCTCTTAGTGTCAGATGGATGTGTTTCAGCTGACAGAAACAAACTGAGAAAGATGCTCTTTCTGACGTGAGAAACAGGTACTTTCATTATGAAATATGTTCATGTTTTCACAATAAAATTCTCTGTACTGTAGTTCAAAATTTTCACCTGTAGGATGAAACAACTTTGTTTAAACAAAAGCATATTATTTTTGTGAAATTCACATTATTTTGGGAAAGGACAAAACTGAGACATGAAGATACCCAGAGAGTTTGTTCAGTTTGTGATCAAAACTCCGGTGACATGGTTAATCTTGTAAAAGAGAAAACATTTATTTTTTTATTTGCTGATTCATATATAGCCTTTGTGGGACTTTTGAACCAAAACAAAAAGTATAGGAAATCATCTTTAATTTCAAAACTGAGAGGAAAACATTTTTAACATTTTGGTGTATTTTTCTCTTTTCCAAAATCCATGTAACTATTGTTAATACTGTATATATAAACCTGTAGGCAATCCTGGTCATTCCTTTAGGATAAATTCCCCGAAGTGTGTCTTGCCAAAAGAGGTATTTTTAGGACTCTGGATACTAACTGCTAAATTGCTTCACAGAGAAGTTGAGCTAATTGATATTCTAATAGTTAAAAGGATAATTAGACTTCACTGGTTCAAATTGGTGTCCATTTTTTAACTTGTAAGGACAATACATTTTTAGCAAGTTTAAATCATTAGTGATTTAGTCTGAATTTTGTGATTTCTGCTTTACTCTTTGGAGCTGAAGTTATTGTCATCAGTGGATCGAGTGAGGTAGTTATTGGACACCTTCTGTCTTGCCAGGCACTCTGCTCATTTCAGTGTCTAAAGTTGAACATCTCTAATGCCCTGTCTCTAAAATGCTGTTTCGCTCAGGAGCTCTCCCGACTGTGATGATGGCAAGAGGGCTACCGTCAGCATAGCAGGTATGGCCTTATTGCCCTTCACAGCGGGTCAGAAAGTTCCCAATAACACCCTCTTACAACATTCTAGAATATAGCAGACACGTATGACCTTGAATTTCTATATATACTTTTTTAACAGTGTTCTGTAGGTTAGTCTTTTTTCCTCTAGCTTTTCCTTGTCAGCAGCTTGAGGGCGGGAGAGCTTGAGCGCATGTAGTTCGTGCTGGTATCCTCGGCAGATGCTCAGTGTGCCATTAGGGACGCTGCTGGCTTTCCTCAGACAAATACCCAGATTTCATGATTTACTGAATTTACGAATGTTATGATGGATGCTCGAACTGTGGAATTTAAAAAAATATGCGGTAATGTAAGAGAGAGAGGCTGACATGGTAGTTTCCCAGGGCTGCCGTCACAAGTTACCACAGACTGGGTGGCTTAAAGAACAGAAATCTATTTGTTTTTCAGGCTGTTAGGATATTATTTTATTCCCCCGGACTAGCAATCTACCAAACACAGTTGTATTTGCACATGATACGTTGTGATATTGTGATTTATAGTAAGAAATATTATAAATTAACATCTGGCACAGAGCTCCTAAAAACCCTGGAATTTCCTACTTGAAGAAAGGGATAAAGATGTCTTTTGTTATGTTAAATAGGTGACTTTGGACCACACCTAAGGTTAAGGGCTGATTGCCTGTGGAGCCAACCACGTGATTAGAGAGGGTTGAAACTTTCAGTCCCACACCCCAACGTTGGGGAAAGTGAGAGGGGATGGAGGTTGGGTTCAGTCACCAATGGCTACTGAGTTCATTGATCATGGCTAATGAGTTAATCAGTCATGCCTTTTTTGGAAGCCTCCATGAAGACCTCAAAGGATGGGTCAGGAGAGCTTCCCTTTGGGGAGTGGGTGGACATGGGGAGAGAGTGGCTCTCTCAGAGAGCATGGGAGCTCCAGATCCTCTCCCCATATCTTGCCCTACACAGCTCTTCCATCTGGCTGTTCCCGATTTATATCCTTTTATAACAGACCAGTAATCTAGTAAGTAAAATGTTTCTCTGAGTTCTGGGAGCGGCTCTAGAAAATGAAGGAACCCCAAGGACGAGGTCATGGAAACCTCTGATTTAGAGCCCGTCGGTCGGAAGCACAGATAACCTGAGCTTCTGACGGCGTCGGAAGTGTCGGTGTACGTGTGGTGGAGGGCTGTCTTGGAGTGCGGAGCCTTTCACCTGTGAAATCTGATACTACCTATCTCCAGGTGGGCGGGGGTCAGAATTGAGTTGAATTCTGGGACACCCTGCTGGTGTCACAGAATTGTTTAGTGCTATGTGCGGGGAATCCTTCCAACCCCTGCCACACAGTGGACTTGGTCTCAGAACACCAAAAAGGTAGGTACTCAGTAAATTTTTATTGAATGGATGCATGCATGCTATTTGAAAATTTCTTATTACTTAGGTCTGCACTGAAGTGAAATTTAATTTGGATTCTGAGTAGCATAAAGTCAAACAAAAATGCCTTTCAACTCTGTAGCAAAGCGGAAGGTTGCTTTGATTGTGAAAACCCAGAAAGATGTTCTGGGGCCTCTGAGTTCAGCATTGATGTAACTTTTTAATGCTGAGGCAAAACAAAGGTCTTTGACAGCTGTTCTAAAGAATCTTGGTCTAGGACTCTTTACACTCTTTGACATTATTGAGGACCCTTTAAAGAGCTTTTGCTTACGTGGCCTGTATCAATTCATCTCTATCATATTAGAAATTAAAATTGAGAAATTAAATACTATTGATGTATTGTCCAAAATAACAAAAATAAGGCTATTGTGGATTGATATAAATAGCATATTTTTACAGAAAATAACTGTACTTTCCAAAAGAAATAAATATGTGGTGAGCAGAGTGGTGGTGTTTGACATTTTTACAAATCTCTTTAATGTCTGGCTTAACAGAAGACAGGTGGATTCACATACCTGCTTTTGCATCGTTCTGTTGCAAAATTTGCAGGGAATGCTTGTAAGAGAATGAGAGTGAAAAAGGCAAATCACGTTTTAGTGTGATGATGAAAATACGTTTGAGCATGTGGACCTCCTCAAAGGACTATAGGGACTCCCAAAGGCCCCCAGCCCACACTGTGAGGTTACTTGACAAAACCAGAAAATTTGATTAGTGTTAACTACCCTATAAGTGCCTTTCTCAAATTTAGAGCCCTCTAACTGGGAATGTCAGTTAAGCTTTGACCTGGGATTGGCAGGTAGCATCCCAGGAAAAGTCTGGCAGTGTTGTTGAAATACGAATATAGGATCTAGAGTCTTGAGAAATTCTTTTCATTTTAATATGCGCTTCCCACTGTGCTGTGATAGACTTAATTGCATATCTCAGTCGGTCAGCCAGATGTGCTATTTCCGTAGTAAGGTCGCAATAAATAATCCTTAGATCAGAGTGATGGGAAATGTTCTCTTCCTTGTAGATGGTATCATTTCAATGGGAAGGGGCATGCGTTCTGTCCTACATGTGCTGAACATGTCATAGTCTCTATTCTAAGTGATCTCTAATTTGATTTTGTTCCTAGCCTAATAAGTTGTTTTTATCATGTTTAAAGTAATGATTTATTGCTTTTTAAATTAAGAATTTACAAAAGTAACCATCTTCTCTCACTTCAGAAAGGCTTGA
The DNA here is from genome assembly GCF_024610735.1 of Ursus americanus. Classification (NCBI taxonomy): domain Eukaryota; kingdom Metazoa; phylum Chordata; class Mammalia; order Carnivora; family Ursidae; genus Ursus; species Ursus americanus. Next base: position 33,510,672 of record NC_142137.1, read on the forward strand.
CTCCTTTTTGGGACATTCTTCCATGTGAACACAATTGAGAGTACTTGCCCCAAAGGAGAGTCTTAATGTGCTCCACTGTGATAACCCTCACAAGTCGTGGCAACAGTACAGGAGAACATTCACGTTGCCTCGTGAATGTTAAGACAAGCTCTCTACTGAATGTCAGGCACTTCCTATACAAATGCATTGTATCTTGAAAGCCTAGATAATCAGGAGTTCTGGGATGATTTTACTTCGAGGAGTGTGGTGTCTGTCTAGTAGCACAATCGTGTGTTTTCTCCCATGGTAAATAATACGCTGGCATCTTTTCCAGCTCCAAATACATTTTTAAAATTTCATTCCATGCTCACAAGAGGGCGCTAATTCATATTCATGCCTAAAGTGGTAACAGAATAAATTTACTGAAGTCTCTTATCTTCATGGTCAAACTGGAGAAATCTTGGCCACAAGAACAACTGTTAGTCAGCTTCCTTTTCTTTTAGCAGAATAATTTCAAACTGTACAGATATTAGGTTGAAAAAAATGCAACATATCACATACTTGTCAGATAAATGGCAAACTCAGCTTTGAGGGGAAAATTAATTTAGGGAGTAAAGATTTTGGTTTCTGGTTCAGTTTAATTCTTGTTCTTTTTTTATTGTATTGTTGACATGACAGTAAAAAATGAGTATCAGCAATCTATAAATATAAACCTATAAATACAAGTATTTAAATTAATATCAAGGTGTATGTGGGCTTAAGCCTTGTGCATATTCTTAGATGAATCCATATTTCTGTTTTCTTTATTGTAGTGAAACAAAGCTCTTTAGCTAAAGCTAGTTCTCATTTTTTCCCCTGATTGCCAAAGAAGGACATATTTATTACAGAAACCTCAGAAAGTGTAAGAAAAAAATTTAAAAGGAAACAAGAATTCTTCATAATTTCACAACATGGTTAAACATAGTTGATATTTTGGTTTATTTCCTTTTACTCTTTTCATATATGGTTGTGATAATGTCATATATGGATATATAAATATAGTTTTGTGTGCTACTTTGAAAAACTTAATGTTGTATCAGTTATTTTCAAGGGTCGTTTAAGTTGTTTCAGATGCAATTTTAATGACTGCCCAGTATTCCAGTTTAATTATTATCCTATTAATAAACATGCATACACTTTTTTTCTACTATAAATAATAGTGTGATATCTTTGTTCATAAATCTTTGACAATACATCTGATGATCTCCTTAACGGATTCCTCCCAGTAGAATACTTGGGTAGAAGAATGTGATCATTTTTTTTTTTTAAAGATTTTATTTATTTATTTGACAGAGATAGAGACAGCCAGCGAGAGAGGGAACACAAGCAGGGGGAGTGGGAGAGGAAGAAGCAGGCTCATAGTGGAGGAGCCCGATGTGGGGCTCGATCCCAGAACGCCGGGATCACGCCCTGAGCCGAAGGCAGACGCTTAACCGCTGTGCCACCGAGGCGCCCCAGAATGTGATCATTTTTAAGGCCTTTGACATATACGGCTAAATCACTTTCTAGAAAGGTTTTTACCAATTTATACAAAGAAGAGTATCTGATACTCACAAACTACCCTCATTAATGTTGAGTATTTTAATTTTAAAAAATAATAATTTGATAGGTGTAAATGTTAATCATTAATATAAATAGGATTTCCTTGATTGCTAGAGAAGTTAACTATTTTCTGTGTTCATTAGCCATTTTTGTTTCTTTTTCTCGGAATTATCTGTTCATGACTTTTGTCCATTTTCCTACGTGGTGTAAGATTTCCTTATCTTCACCTGCTGTGTTGGGAGTATTTCCTAGTTTGTACTTTGCCATGTAATTGCTTATACACATACACACGCGAGCAGTTTTAAGGTTTGAAGCGTTTAAATCTGTTGAATACCTGTGTGGTTTCTGTCACTGGTTTTCTTTTAATATATAGAATATTCAGATAATTCTTTATCAACGTATTTTTTATGGTAGGGGAAGGTTTTCAGAAACTGTGACTTACATTTTAGCTTTATGTAGTAGAAGATATACAAGAGAAACAAGCGGCTGAAATAATAAATATTGAGAAGGAAAAAAAAACCCCTAATCTATTATTATGTTAATTTGGAAATAGATTAGTATTTTACTTGAATTTTAAGAAGATTTTGCTCCATTTTGCATCACAGCCTCTCCTGGGAGGCTAATAAAAGCGTTTATTACAGTCTTCCCCATTTTTCTTGTATTATAGGAGGATGATTCCACCTCAAGGCCCTTTTTAATTTCACAACTTCTTTGGAAAGTGTTGGTTACGTTTTCTAAAGGTGCCGAGTCACCAGTAGCTTTAGTGAGTTACTTGTCACTAAGATTTTTGTTGTTTTCTCAGGCAGAGTCCCTGGAATGTACTTGGAGGTGTTTGTTGAGTGAATGAATAAGTGAATGGCTTCGTATTTTTTATCTTTTCAAAGTACATTGATTGTCTTATCTCTCTAGGCGTACTTAGATTGAACTCGATTTTTTTGCTCTATTGGGTTAACTGCTCTTCCCCCAGCATTAACGAGGTAGCCCATTTTTTCATGCTTTAGACCTTCCAGATATCAGACATAAGGACCTACCTCTTCTTTGGTTCCATTTCCAAGAAACGTGCCTATGGAGATTGAGTCCCTTTCTCTCTTGCTCTGTCTGTCTCTCCTCCAGTTTGCCAAGATAACCCACCTTGCCAGATGACCAAATGTTGTGGGCTATGTCCCGGGATCCAGCTCTGCTTTACCCCATTACTCAGCCTTTCTCTTCCGGCTGGATTAGCCTCCCCCTTCCATCGTCATTATGATGAGCAACAAGGCCTGCAGTCTTGGGAAGATTTCCTAGGGTACATACTTGCTCATGACAAAGATCTGAACTTCTCCCCTCACAGGATTTTCTTCCCAGGCCCTTTCCTTCGTCTCCCAGCTCAGTTCAGACAGATCTTGGTCCTCTCTCCTTGGATAGAACCCATGGCAACCTGGCAAGACAGCCCAACTCTATGCTTTTAGCAGATTTCTTCTCCTGTGACAACTCGCTACTGTTCTCTCCTGTAAGAAACCCACCTCGTTGGGGTGTTATGGAGCTGGTTTTCCACTGACACTCTCTCCACCAAGGCCCCATTTCTCACTAAGGCTTCATTTCTCTCATTGAGGGTTGCCAGACTTAGCAAATAAAAACACAAGATGCTCTGTTAAATTTGAATTTCAAATAAACAAAAAAAGTTTTTTTCTGTATAAGTATGTTCCATGCAATATTTGGGATATACTTATTCTCCAAAATTGGTTAAGAAGAGTGTCCTATATTTATCTGGCAATCCTGCCCTCTTCCTGTGGCTCATTTCATGGCTACTTTACCTCTCTTTCTGGGTCAGGTGGAGCTCCGAACCCACTCACCAGCCATCCAGTTTGAACTCCTCTCAACCTGGTCCCCGCCCTGGCTTGCCTTGACCTCTTCCCTGCACACTTAGTGTTTTTAACTCTTTTATGTAATGTGCATACATTTTTTCAGTTTACTCTGTGTTATTGTCTGACTCACTTATATGTTAGTTGATGCTGTTGCGGTCGGGCTAGATAGCAAACCACCCGAGAGCGGAAACCCCCCTCATTCATGCCTGAAACTCACTCCTTCCTCAGCATCACCTCCCTTGTCAACCGGCTTCAGTTGTCCAATTCCAAAAGCTGGCAGTGGAACCAGGACTCAGGTTGCTAAGCTCTTCATCGCACAGCCCATAAAAGTCACAACCCTCCATTACCCTACTAGAAGATTTCCTTAGGAGGCAGGTGGTAGTTTCTGGTCCCCTGAAAACTGTTAAGAAGATTTTATTGGGTGTGTAGAGCAGATAGCGGCAGATATCGCTTAAGGACGGGTTCTGCCTCCCAGTGCTTTTCTTCAAACAGAACTAGATTTCAGATGCATTCATTTCACCTATCTGCATCTAGAAAGTATTAATAGCTCTTTTTTCTTTCACTAACACAGCTGGTTCTCTAGCAATCAGCATACTGGTGCGTTCCCAATCTTGCTGTGTCCTGCCTTCACACCAAAAAGAGAAAATCTTTTTAAAATTACTCTTTTTGAAGCGCAGAGGCATTACCATTCTATTATTATTTCTTTTCTTCTCTTAGGCTCTTAGCGCAAGGTCATGTACGAGGGTCTGTGGTAGAACAGAAGAGAATCTGGTTCTGTTTCTGCGGGCACGTGCTGCACGGTCATCATCTTGTGGTCCTTTAACTTGTGTCCAGTGAATCCAGCTGATGCGGTTTCCAGCCTTGGAGCCTTTTGTTTCCCAGCGTGATGGGATGATGGAGCTTTTCGCGCATCTCGGCGGGAACATTTGATTCATGTTTCTCTTAGCTCTGGCAGCAACAATTACTGCTTAGGATTTTTTTCCTCCACAGTGGTAACAACTGCTGTTAGCACAGTTCGGAAACTCTTTCTACCCCTGTGTTGACATTGGGGTTTCAGATTCTTTTTCTCTTTCTGGATGGGTTTCTGTCTGTGCCTGTGTATAACAGCTACGGAGCCAGCTGCCCAGCACGCTTGTCCAAAGCCTCACATGCGTGACTGCAGTGGCCAAGCAGCGTCTCTCTACGACGCACTCTTGCCATCTTTACAACGTGTGAAGGAAGCTTTGGAAACCTGCATGACTAAACCTCTCCCCCAAGATGTAGGTGATCAGATGGGCCAGATGACCTTCCAGCCGCTTGCTAAGTCTGGGATTCTTGGAGGTACATCATTAAAGAAATATGGGAGATGATGGGATTTGCAGGCAGCCTTGATCATTCTAAATATTAGTAGAGTCTGTAATTAAGAGTGCCTGTTTATTCCCATTTCCTGAGACCTTGATGACCTTATGGAATTAGAAGATCTGGGTTGAACATCTGGTTCTAAGGTTGTGTATGTTGAAGTGTCTAATTCTACAATTGTATACACCTCAGCAGAGGATATTACATTTTCTAGAAATATCACAAATGGAATTCAGGAAAAAACAAAAGTGGAACAGAAAGGAGTTTGTTTTCATTCAGCTTCCAGTCAGACAATTGTTGGGTCTACCTTCTGCCCGGCACTGTGCTGGTTGCTGTCCCTCTAGCTTTAGGGAGCTCAGGGTTTAAAAAGGAGATTCACACGAAAAAATTAATCAGATTACATTGCAGTAAAGGCTGACTAGAAATATTTACAGAGTATCAAATGAGTCCTGAAGGGTCAGTGTTAAGAGAATCACTTGATGATGCATGGGGACCATTTGGTTTTTGAAAATTGGTGACTTTTGAGTTAAACCTTGATGGAAACGAAGGAGTTCAGCAGGTTGTCCTAGAGAACATTCAAGGTAGCAGAGGGATATGAAAGGAGACACAGGGAGAGGTGAGGTGTTTAGAGTTATCCGGTGGCAACAAGAAAGCCGTAAAGGGACATCATCAGTTCTGAACTATGGAAACAAAACTCAGAATGTAAGAGGTGCCTGGGTGGCTCAGTCGGTTAAGCCTCTGCCTTCGGCTCAGGTCATGATCCCAGGGTCCTGGGGTTGAGTCCCGCGTAGGGCTCCCTGCTCAGCGGGGAGTCTGCTTCTCCCTCTGCTGCTCCCCCTGCTTGTGCTCGCTCTCTCTCATGCTCTCTTTCTGTCCAAATAAATAAATCACATCTTTAAAAAGAAAAGCTCAGAATGTAGGGAGACTAGTTGTGGCTGTGGTAAAGGCACACGATAGAGGCGGTGGCAGTGGGAAAAGAGAAGAGGTAAATTTGAGACAGCTTTGGTTGAGAGGGAGGGGGGCTGGCTGTGTGAGCCACTAGCTCACTAGCTACCGGAAGTTTATTATGGTTAATGGTTATTGTTTTATTTGAAGAATCTACCTTAAGATTTAAATTTTCTAAACTTTGCTAAAGAATATGACAGTGGTTGAATAAATGTATATTCACACTACCACTGATACTACTCTCAAAACTTCAACCTGGAGAGTAGTTGTCAGTATTGGTTTTACTTTGCTGTTTTTTCTTTTTTCTTTTTTGCAGAGATCATTTTTAGGGCAGGTAGAACTTTCCGGTGTCTCTGCTGCCTGATGGGTGTAAAGGATACTGGCTTGTGTCTGACAACTTATGCATTGCATTATCTGCATTTTTCAGGCTCACAGCTCTATGCTTATGCTTTTAAAGATATAACAAGATAAAAAGACTCATACGTAATCTGTGAACTCTTGCAGTCCCTTAATGTATTTTGTCAAACTTATATTTACAATATATTTATTTAGGGTTTCTGTTTTTCTTTCTAAATGAATAGCCTTTTCTGATATCTTTTCACATTGATATCATTTGTCTCTTAAAAGTCAGATATAAGGAAATTATTTTGATTCTAACTTTACATGGAGTATTTCTGACATATTTTTTTTTACTAGCTTTCTTTTTTTTTTTTTTTTTAAAGATTTTATTTATTTATTTGACAGAGACAGCCAGCGAGAGAGGGAACACAAGCAGGGGGAGTGGGAAAGGAAGAAGCAGGCTCCCAGTGGAGGAGCCTGATGTGGGGCTCGATCCCAGATCACCGGGATCATGCCCTGAGCCGAAGGCAGACGCTTAACGACTGCGCTACCCAGGCACCCCTAGCTTTCTTTTCTGAGATGACGAGTATCTTTGAAAGTTACTGAAATGCAAAATGTGGGACAGGAGACCAAGAAGTCAATATTTAATGAGGATTTGGATTAGCATCAAAACCTTCATCTTCAAGAAATACAAACTCCTATGATTTTAGAGAATGACAGGGTCTTTCTTTTTGGTCGTCACTCTCCTGCACGTAAACATTATCAAAATAAGAAGGGCAGAAACTATTTCAATTTTTCTTGACAACAACACCCAAAACATTAGCAATGGTGAGTAATGTAGGATGATGATTTGACATTTAATTGGAACAGATTCATGTGTGGATGGACAAAGGGAACCTCTGAGGAGCTGACGTGAAAAATAGGTTTCTCCGTGATTGGAAGGTGCTCCCAGCTGGCAGCATTATATGAATGTTACCAACGCGAACTTCTCCGAAGGGGAAGCAATGGAGATATGTTCTAGTGCTCGGGCTACTCATGCTCAAAGAGAATGAATATGCAACTGAAACAAAAACTGATTTAAGAAAATCAGCAAAGTAAACATCCCGACTTTGGGGTGTTACCTGGGAGACCCTCTACAAACACATTCATTAACTTCTGCATCTTCAGGCTCTCAACTACACGATCTTAATTATCTAGCATTACCCCCTGACTAACACCATATTGAGGTGGTGGCATTTAAATTTCACCTCTTCTCCATCTACCTACTTTTCTTGATTCCATTCATTAATCTCGAGAAACTTGGATTGGGACACTTGGTGTAGAAGAAAGAAAACTATAATTTTGCCCCTAGCTGTCTTTCTGTCAGCAGACTTATAATTGTATTCCCTTGGTCTCAAAGGGCAGTCAGCAATGGAGTGGTGAGAAATGAGTCTAAGACCTTGAAAACCAATCCCAGGCACGTGCTTTTTGATAGGTGGCTGGTGCTTGGTCTTTTCTGGATGAGGAATTGTCAGTTTTTAATTGCAGGCATGAGCTGTGCTCATCCAACATGGGAAAGCTCTTTTAAAAGTGGATTTCCTTAAGTCCCAATTGGTTACTCGGTTCACCTGCCTTAGAAAATTCAGACGCAGTCATAAATCCATGCCAAGCTTTTTAGATAGGCAAGGCACCTTTTTCTGGTCCATAAAACTTTTAGCATTCTGACCCCTTTAGTGAACTAGAAAGGTCGCTAAAGATAAAGTAGTAAAGCCCATTTATTGTATAGGGGAAAGGGTGAAGCAGAATGGGTTATTTCTCTCTATGTTTAATTAAAATCCATATTGATCCCTTATTTTTGTCATGATGGTCTGATTTTTTGAATGTTAGATATGTAGGTGCTTCTAAACTTGAGAGTCGAGGCTGCCATATGGAATTGGACCAGCCGACGTGGGAGGCCGCAGTGGGAAGACTGGGCTTCTCTGCTCCTTCTCGAATCCTCGAAAGGGTGTATTCTGTCATCTCATTGGCACCATCCAAAAATTCCTGTTCTAATCTGCCCACCAACTGCAGTTTCAACTGTAGGAAAAAAACGTAACACATTTACTCCAAAAATATCTTCTCATCTATTTCACAGTAACACCGTTCCTCCTCTGGGTTCAGTTATTATTGTTATTGGCAATACTAACAGTGTTTTTCAGGGTTTTCTGTGGGGTGGGTTTGCTGACTGTTTTTGTACAGCTCTCAAGCCAAGAATCATTTTTACATTTTTAAATGGCTGAAAAAATCAAAATAATAATATTTCATGACATGTGAAAATGACGTGAAGTTCACGTTTTAGTGTCCAGAAGTGAAGCGGTGGAGCACAGCCACCCCATCTGTTTGCGTATTGTCTGAGGCGGCTCTCAGACTTCAACAGCAGAGTGGAGTAAACACTGTCTTACCCGCCGACCCTAAAATATTTACCATCTGGTCCTGCACAGAAAAACTTTGCCAACCTCTATACCATGTACTCCGCATTTGTTAGCTCGCTTAATCCTCGTAACAGTGCAGCTCGGTAGGGCCTTTATTGTTCCCTTTCTACAGATGAGTAAACTGAGGCTTGAGAGGATGTGAGTTGACCAGAGTGACAGAGCTGAGAGAGGAACCCATGTATGTCTGATGTGGAAGGGCTCACGCTTTGTCATACACTCAGTTGCCTCCATTGTTGGCCGACAGCTTAGTCCTTTTCTGTAACCATGTTGCTGTCTCTGTACTGCTTCTTGGTTCTCTCCATCGTCAGGAAATTGAAGAGTCAATGAATGCACACTCAAGGTAAGCTGAGCATAATATAGATCACAATGAAAAAAAATTAAAATATTTTATTTGACAGAGACAGAAGGAGAGCAGGGGGAGGAGCCAGGGGGAGGGACAAGCAGACACCTACACTGAGTGCGGAGTCTGACGTGGAGCATGATGCCAGGACCCTGAGATCATGACCTGAGCTGAAACTGAGAGTTGGACGTTTAACCGACTGAGCCACCCAGGCGCCCCTATAGATCACAGTTTGATAAATCTTTTCTGTGATTGAAAGGATCCATCAAACTCTGCAGTTGACTGAGCCTTTGGAAGAATGTATGTCAGAATAAAAACTTTCCTCCCCATTCTGTTGGTACGTATTTGATGAACTTCCTGAGTAAATGCTGAGCAAACAAACTGCTGTGAGTATAGGCTAGAACCAAAAGAGCAGTTGAACCACAGTAAGAGTAGATCATGAGTAAGAGTAGTGCTTTGAATTTGGTGCCTGTGACTTGAGCTTTTTAAATTGAGCCGTGATTGTAATCATTTGGGTTTCTCTATTTTTGATGGTAGTGCTTAGCTAAAAACAAACATTAGACAAATCACAATTCACTTGTAATGGGCACATGGAGGAAGAAAGTGTTTGAGAAACACTATCTGACTTTATCATTTAACTTGTGTGCAGAGTTATTTGTCACATAGAAAAATACAACAATTAAAAGTCACTGCATTATACATTTCGAATTGGAATATCTCAAGATGGTCATCAACCAGTGCAGAGGAACCTCTGAGGCCACTGAATACCTGTATCTGCGGGGCGTAAACATCTCTGCATCCATGCTCCTAGGCCTTATGTTCCAAATGTTAAAAATATCTTCAAAGAAACTGAACAGCGTCTCTATCCATTCACTCATTTCCTTTTCTCCTTTTGACTTTCAAGGCTTTCAATTAGTGTACAAAGAGAATGGTTCATAAAATTACTTCAGTGTTTTTTCTTAATGTATCTTTAAATATGTAGGAAAATTAGAGCCAAGGTGCCTGCACTTATATGGGGCATCTGTCTTAAGGTTAGGTCTCCTTTGTTTGGAAGGCGCAGAAATATATACTCGCTTGAATGAAAAGGGGAAATTTATGGTCAGCGTGATATGGTTCAGGGCTATCTCATGGAATCCAAAGACCGTGTGATGGGGCATCGCAAAGGACTGGGCAGGGTGAGAAATGTTTGAGAGCGGGTGGCTCTGTTTTGGTCTCATTCTCACGCTGTCAGGCCACATGGTCTCTTGTTTCAGATCCTTCCTAGTGGCTGCTTTAGGCTTCTCTTTCTGCAGACCAGTCTTTTCTGCTTCTCCATTCACATTTTGGGATATGTCCTTTTCACAGCCACCAGAGACTAACCAGTGTCCCAGTTCCATTTCCTAGGAGACAGAATCTGTTTGACTTAGCTTGGCTGTGGGGCCAATCAGCTGTGGCCAGGGGTCTAGGTCTCATAGTTGAAACATGACCATCAGTGTCCATTCTTAGGTTGAGGAGAATTTTCAGGAAAAGTAGTGGCAGACTGGGCAGAGTCTCAGAAATGTATCTACTACTCACCCAGTTGCCCATGTCAGACCAAAAATGAATGGACTACTTATTTATTACCTTTACCACTTCTTGCTTAACTCTGAAGGGCTTGCTGAGATTATATTTGTGTATGTTTTTGTATGTTCTGTTTATTTTCTACAAGTGCTCGAGTTCTCTGGGATGTTGCGCTGTTTGAACGTTGGAAAAGCTCATTGTTTGCTGCTCACAATGTACCACGAGGCTTCTGAGGGCGATCTCCCTCTGTATGGCTGACCCCAACTCTGCATAGCATGTCTGATCTTGCAGCTTCACTAGTGGGAAAGTGTTAGTGTATCCCTTACACCCCGGAGAGTTTTGAAAGATGAGGGGTCTCTATTTTTACCCCACTTTTTAAAAGATGACAAAAGGGTTAAATATTTCCGAGGTGCCATTGCTCTCTAGTAGCTCTGAAGAGCTTTTGTTCTTGACAACCATGACAGCTCCTATCCTGGAGATGATTTCCAGTGGCCTGTGTTGGACCTCTGATGCTCAGCTCAGGTCCTCACTTACTCTGTGACATAGCAGGCAACACCTTGTGTGCTGGGGATAGAGACACACAAAGAGTTGATTTTCATTGTTAATTATAGAGATTTAAAAATATACAGGGTCTGAGGGAGCACCGAGGAAGGGCATTCAGATGACCATCTGGGTCTAAAATGAGGTTTCTTACAAAAGTTGTGTTGAAGAAGCAAGCCTGTGCCCCATACCTAACTGCTTTCTCAGTGTCAGTTTTTCCCTGGTCTGGGGAACACCACTGTCATAAGTCAGAACCATATGTATATGTGGGTCTGTTTCTGGGCCCTGTGCATTCATCTGTCTCTGCTTGTGTCCGTATTGTCGTAAGTATTGCAACTTTATAGCAAGTTTGCTCTCAAGTAATATAAGCCTCTCAGCTTTCTTCTTCCTGGTCCTTCTCCTTTCTCGTGCTCCTCCGCCTTCACGATTGTTTTGTCTCTTCATTTGTATATCGGTTTTAGAATCAGCCTTTCCGTTTCCACCAAGAATTCTAGTGGGATTTTGATTGGGATTGCTTTGAATCTGTAACTCAATTTTGAAGAACCGATGTCTTCACAAGTTTGAATCTTCTAATTCATTTAGGTCTTTTGAAAAAAATGTTTTCAATAAAGTTATATAATTTTTAGCAGCAAGGTCTTGGATATATCTCATTAGATTTATTCTTAGATATTTAATGGGTTTCAATATTATTGTACATGGTATTTTTTTAACTTTATTTTTTATTTGTTGCTAGTATAGAAATAAAACTCATTATTTTGTATTTTGATCTGTAGTGACCTTGATACATTCACTCATTAATTTTATTTCTAAGTAGCTTCTTTTGGATTTTCCGCATCCACAGGAGATGTCTTCTAGCCCAATGCAGGACACCCAGCCCATTTCTGCATGGATTTAGGGTTTTACCAGAGCTTTGAATTCGAGCTTGTTCCTCATTCCAGCCTCTCAAGCAAGGCGTCACAAAGCCTGCTTAAAAATAGAGTGGGAGTAGGGTAGAGGAGAGAAGTCATGAATCTAGGAAGAACAAAGAACAAATTAATACTTCAGTAATTATTGTGCCCTGCAGATATTAGCCCCTTGGACAGTAAAGTACTGTCCTCTCCCAAGACATAAAGATTAAGCTTGTGAATCATTTTCTGCCAGGACGTTTCTCTAAAACACATTATTTTATTTATTCTCTAAAACACATTATTTATTTATAAATTTAGTCATTTAAATGACTAAAAATTCTCATTGGCCTTAACAAAATTATAAATTCTGCAGTCTAAGCAGTACACTTTCTAAAGCTGAAAAAAATAGCTTTTCTTTCAGGAGGCTTGAACCTTGGGGTGCACAGTCAGAGCCCACCAGAGGCAGAACATTCAGAAAGGAATGACCCGGATGCTCAGCTCCATAGAGAGGAGAAGTCTGCAAGGCCCCCTCCCTGCATTCAGAACAGTCAGGACACACATCACTCCCCCAGAACTCCATGCAGCCAGGGATCACGTAGGTCTGATCGCTGCGGAGTTCCCAGGCCCTAGCAAAGTGTAAGGCACAGCAGGTACTCTGGCAATGTTTAGTAAGTGAATGACCAAGGTGAAGAACAATGAGTATCTCGGATGTGCATCACTCGGAGCTACAATATTATTTTATCCCCAGGTGGGAGGCAAGATGGTGGGTTTTCTATTTGTCGTCATTTCATATCTATCCCAAAGCAGCAAGACAATCCAGACTGACAGAACATCATAATCCACTCCCTGTTCCTTAATTTAGTATACTTCAGAAGTTTAAGGATTTCTCAGAGCCATAGAAGACCTCTCTTAAGAGAAAACCAGTAGGGAAACCTAATTAGAATATAGTGAAACTCTCAAATATCCCGGTTCTGTTTGTGACTGTGCAGAGTTAAATGAACAGAGTTCTCAGCCCCAGTGCCTCAACTGAGATGATGCTTCTTTGGTGAGAAGCGCTCAGTGTGAAAGTTGTTTCAGTAATATTATTCGAATATTAGAGATGTATCTATCATTAATGTTGACCAACTGGAGTATAACTCTGATCTCTTTTATGATACAGAGAAATGTGCCAGCACAAAAGGTTTCCCTTGGAGAAGATAAATACGATAGCTTCATAATGTGGAATACAGTTGGTTTCTTTCTTTTTTTTTTAAATTTTAATTCCAGTATAATTAACAGATAGTGCTATATGAGTTTCAGGTATAAAAGTTGGTTTCTTAATATTTATTTTCAAGGTCCTATTTAGGGCCAAGAGGCAGGGGAAATGAGGAATTCGTTTTTAATGGTGACAGGTTCAGTGTGGGAAGATGAAAAGTTTCTGGAGAGGGATAGTGGTGATAGTTGCACGACAACATGAATGTACTTACTGCCATTGAATTGTACACCTAAAAATGGTTAAGGAGTGCCTGGGTGGCTCAGTCAGTTGAGTGTCTGACTCTTGGTTTCGGTTCAGGTGGTGATCTCAGGGTTGTGAGATCGAGCCCCGCATCGGGCTCCCCGCTCCCTGCTCAGCTGGGAGTCTGCTTGAGATTGTCTCTCTCACTGTCCCTCTGCCCCTCCCTGCCATTTGTATGCATTCTCTCTCTCCTCTCTAAAATAGATAAATGAATCTTTAAAAAAATAAAATAAAAACATTTTTAAAATGGTCAAGATGGTAAATTTTATGTTGTGCATATTTTACCACAATGAAAATGTCCTATGTTGTGAGTTTTTGGAGCTGCCATATTCCAAGGCAGTTAATACTGTCTCTGTAGCGAGATGGGCAGCAAGGGAGTTCTTGGAATCCAAGTAGCTGATGTGGACTTAAGTCCTAGATGATTCATGGCTAGTGACCTCTCATAGGTCATCTCTGGAGTGGTCACTGCATACAGGGGCCCACCCTCTCCACCCCCCCCCAACCCCAGCAACTCCAGTGTCGCATTGTGGTAAATAACAGGTCTCTCTCTCTCCAGACGGAACAGTTACAGGAACAGCATCCTTTGTACCATTTTTAGCTGAACACATTTTATTCCTTTTTCTGTCCCCAAATGGGAGACCTTCTCTGTGCTGTCAAACCATGCACTGAGCTTTCTGGAAGACTGTCAGCAGCGGGGGATGTGCTTTCCACTTGTAGCCTGTCAGATCATTTGGGAGTCTTCTGTTTGTAAAGTGGCATGTCTGAGGAAAAAAAGCCTCCTATTCAAAATAAATTTTGGTCTGATTGTCACATGTAGTTTTTATTTTGAGGAGATTTTATTTCCGGTGCTTAATTTCGGGACTTTCCGAGGCCCTTTTGATTCACCGAAGGGGGTTAAAAAATGGAAATTGGATTGTAATTTCTGACCTTACAAATGATTTTTTTCTGTTAATTAAAAATTAAAAAGAAAAACTCGTAAGTACAGTAATTAAAGTTAGGTATCCTCAAACTGGGAACAATCACTAAATTTAGCATTGGATTTAAGTCATTTTCTCAGTGAGTATAGATAAGGTTTGTAGTGGGTTATAGGTAGAAGGAAGTAGAGCAATAAATGCTAGTGGCACTGATAAAGCTTCTGTGTACTTTAAGAAAAGGAAAAAAACAACAAAGATGACTAGAATGAAGCTTTTAACTTGATTTTCTTGCAAAGCGTTCATTAGAAACATTGAGGTCATTTGGCCTGACAAATGACAGTGGTTTTCCCGTTTTACAACCTGTTTTGTTCTACTTGCTGTGGTGGTGTTTTTTTCTATGTTTTTGTTTTTTATTTTGGGTAGGAGAGTTGAGTCCAACTTAGCATACAATTGTGACAGTGAAGCTCTTAAATTCCAAATTTTCTTTCTGCCCGAATATCTGATTCAGAGTGGCATCTGATAGTTATAATTTCCCTTGGTTGGAAATGGTTAAGTGGATGGCTTCCATTTTCAGGACACTTGAATTCTTAAAAAAATTTTTTTAAAGGAACTTCTGGATTATTCCGGAGATCACTAGGAAGTGTGAATAGCCTTACGAGAGCCTCACACTTGGGTGAGTTTGTGCCATATGCTGCTTCTGTCCCCGAGGGTGAAATGTCTTCTTTAGTTTATTCAGCAGTAAATTTCCAGTATGAGTCACTAGATAACTGAAGAAGTATATTATTCCAATAATTTTAAAATTCATGAAAGAAATAGGACATTTTGGTGTAGGAAATAGTGCAGCTATGACTTGCTTGCATTTATATCCCATTGGAGTTTACAGAGGGATTGCATGTATATGAGCTCACTGGTTGTTAAAATTAATCTGTGAGCAAGTGCCTACTGTGTGCTGAGCCCTGCTAGGCATCAGAGGACATAGAAAAGATGACAAAGAGATAGCTTTTGCCCTGGTAAAACCTGTCCTTGCTCTTCATGGAGAGTTACAAGTTAGCGACCTTAATAGAAACGAGTTGCACAGAGGGAGAGGGTGAGAGGAAGCCCAGACCAAGCTGGGGTAGCTGTGCCTACGTCGTGGCTGCAGTTGGGGTGTCAGTCCCACCCACCTAGTCTACTGCTGGCTCTGCTCTCAGTCTTCAGAAATGAGCAGGACCTGGTGAGATTTGGCTCACTCGTGGGGATTAATGATAATTGTCCCCCAAGTATAAAAAATAGGGTATAAAGTTATCAAGTGAGTGGTTTGGTGATTCAATTAATTTTTTTTTTCCAGTAAGGAAATTAAGTGGACATTCTAATTGCAGAAATTATTGAAAATGTAGGAAAATAATAAGGATGAAAATAAAAATCATTGGTAACTAGACCCAGATCAAGTCATTCAAAGAGTAATCAAGGCATTAAACAAAGAATAGAATATAGTCCCTTCAACCCACGTTTGTATTTCAAAATGAAAACACTACTAAACTGTGCAGTAAATGTAAAGGAGTCCAACCATGTTCTGATTTTCCTCATGATGACTAATTCATTGCTTTTTCTTTTTTAATCATGAAGTTCCTTCAGAAAAAAAAATTGTTGCTTTTGCGCCGCTGCTGCCCTCGTCACCTTGCTCCCCTTCCCTCCTATAACCCAAAGACCATCCCTCTTCCTTTGTTGATGTATATTTTTCTAGAATTTTCTTATATAGATAAAAGCAAATTTTATAATTAAGTTTGAGTACTGAACATGTAGTTTTTTAAATTTTGAGTTTTCACTTACCACATCATAAGGCTATTTTCATGCCATTAAGAAATCTCTGAAGACACTTTCCTGTGTCTGAGCCATAGCTATATTTAACCAGTCTCTGAGTGTTTCTGGTTTTAGATGCTTAAATAAAGTTCTGTGAACAGCTTGCTGCATATATCTTAATCCATTTCTGATTTTTATTAGTTATCTGGATCCAGTTTATGTGTCTGCCAGCAAGTCTGTCACTTGGTACCCTTAACAATCCAGAGTGGCATTATTTTTTAAAGTAATAATAAACAACTTTTCTCATTTGATAGAAAAAATAGTATTTATTTTATACTTATTTGATTAGTAGCAGAATACATTTTTGCATGTATTTACTGGCCATTTTAAAATTTCTGTTTATGTCCACTGAACATTTTTCTCTCATATCAAAATTTTTATAAGTGTTCTATGAAGGATACCAAACTTTAAAAAATATTTGTTAGAAATATTTTATTTCTCTTTTCTTTGCCTTTTAATTTTATGGCATATTTAATATAGAAATATTTACATTCATTCTGAATTTGTTCATTATTTAGAAAACCCTTCCCTGTCCTGAGAGCTGATATCCAAGTAGTTTTTTTTCTAAGCTTATTTTTTTTCCTTTTTTTCTAACTTTTAACTTTTGTACATCTTCTGACTAATGTTTTGCACAAAGTGGTGTTCTGAATTTGTTCATTATTTAGAAAACCCTTCCCTGTCCTGAGAGCTGATATCCAAGTAGTTTTTTTTCTAAGCTTATTTTTTTTCCTTTTTTTCTAACTTTTAACTTTTGTACATCTTCTGACTAATGTTTTGCACAAAGTGGTGTTTATTTCCATCTACCAGTGATTTGACATCATTGTATTTGAAGTGTTCAGTTCTTGAGTTTGGGAGGTGAGAGAGGATGATCCAAAGTGTCAACCCAATGGGTCATCATTCCTTGTCCTCTTTTTATGATGTATATATATATTTTAATTATTATTATTATTTTTTAAAGATTTTATTTATTTATTCGACAGAGATAGAGACAGCCAGCGAGAGAGGGAACACAAGCAGGGGGAGTGGGAGAGGAAGAAGCAGGCTCATAGCGGAGGAGCCCGATGTGGGGCTCGAACCCATAACGCCGGGATCATGCCCTGAGCCAAAGGCAGACGCTTAACGACTGCGCCACCCAGGCACCCCTTTTTATGATATTCTGAAAGCTTCTCCTGCTCATGAAGCAGATGTGAACAAGCCAGCCACTCCCTTAACTTTCCCTCTTGCTTTTCCCTTTCTTTGTGTTTGTGTCCCTCATCGCCTCTTCATCTTCTCCCAAATATCATGTGATGAATACAATATCTGTCTTCTGTCTCCTCTGCTAGAAACATGTGGAGACCTCGTCACAGAGAAGTCAAAGTCGGAAATACGATCGCTTTGCACATAATGTGCCTGTCTGACTGACAGAAATTGCTCACTTCTGTAGCTATCGGAGATATTTCCTATTTAGCTCCACGTATTTTCCTGTGAGAGAGATATTTTTTCATGGAATGGCTTAAAGTTGTTTTTTTTGAAATGCAACCAAGAGACAGAAGTGAAAGAGTTTTAAAGCTGGAATGGTGCAGAGAGAAATTCAATGTCTTATTTTGAGATTAATTGATAGTCTTTCCAGGAGTCATCTGTATTTCTGAAGAGTATTTTAGTTCCATTAGCTTCATCCCTCTACAATCTCTATCCGAAAGATAGGATTTTTGCAGATGGCAGTGGGCCATGCTTCATTTCTGGTCGGATCACATCATAATGATACCACTTATTCACCCATAAAAGCTTGTGGAAGTGCACTAACATCTGCACATAACGCAGCCATTCATGCAAAGAAAGCCGAGGACCCTGTTTATCACCAGGGATCTGTGAGCTCGCTCTTCCTGCTCAGTCTGTCTCAGGAGTTTTAACTGTCCTGGGAGAGAAGTGCCAACAGCCCATTAGCCTGATGAGCCAATCCATAGAAACATGCTCTCTTTGCCCTCGCAGATGCCTGGCCAGAGCTGGGGTGCAGCCAACATGCATTTCGTTCTGGAACCCATCGGCATCATCTTCCTTCTTTATCCCTTTACTCCCAAACCACTGCTTGGACATATGGCTTCCTATGGTCACGTTTACTGTTAACTACACATTCTGCAGAAACTTAGCCAAAACAACTTTGAAATTTTTGAAATTAGAGCAATTCCTTAAACAGATGCTGTTACAGAAGTACTAGTTCAATGCAAAGCATAATAATAGTTCTGTATCCACTGTACATAAATATGCATTCATTTGTCCTGTTAATAGATTTTTACTGAGCAGCTACAGTGTACCAGGTCATATGGATATAGCAGTGAACAAGGAAGAAGTTGTTTTATATCCTTCGGTATAATTCAATACAACAAAAGACTCCAGATAAATCCTTCGAGAGCTTTTCTTTATTATTTTTCCCAGAGAACAGTTCAGCTTTCACCTGTTCGTAATTATTGCATAATTTAGTTCAGAGCCTGAGGAAAAATCTAGAAATCTGAGCAGTGTCCCTTCTGACAGTGTCTTGAACTCGTTCAGCTTTAAATAGCTTTCTTGTTTTCTTAACTGAAATGTATTTTACATTTACCCATAACACACTCCTCAGTCTGTATTCGTTGTAAATAATGGTGTTGCAGTGGGTAGGTACTTACAGTCCTAGGATGAATCCAAGTGTAAGTGTATTAGTTTTTGTTTAAATTGAGGCATATTTGACATATAACATTATATTAATTTCAAGCATATAGTGTATTCATTTTCTATCACTGCTGTGACAAATTACCACACATTTGGTGGCTTAAAAACAACACAGACATGTTCTTTCACACTTCTGTGGGTTAGAAGTCTGAGTAGACTTGGCTGGTTTCTCTGCACTGGGTGTCATGAAGCAAAAATTAAGGTGTCAGCCAGCCTGATCACTTGCCTGGAGGTGCTGTGCTCATTCAAATGGTTGGCAGAATTCAGTGCCTGTGGTTGTAGGACTGAGGTCCCAGTTTCCCTTCTGACTGCAAACTGGGAGTCTCTCTGAACTCTCAAAGGCCACCTGCCTCCCTTGTCACATTTCCTTCTTCCATCTTCAAATCAGCAATCTTGCTTCTCTTGCAACTTTAGACTTCGAATCTCTTGGACTTTCCCTTCTGCTGCATCTCTCTCATTTCAGCCAGAGAAAGTTCTCTTAAAGACTCATGTGGTTTGATTGGGTCCACCTGGACAATCCAGGATAACCTCCCAATTTCAAGATATGTAACCTTAATTTCATCTAGAAAGTCCCTTTTGCCATGTAATGCAACATATTCATGGGTTCTAGGGATTAGGATATGGACATATTTGTGAAGCCATTTTGCCTTCCACAGCTTTCAAGGACCTCCTGGACAGAGCTCTTTCTGACTGTTCAGATCCTCACCAAAAGGCCACGAGATGTGTCCTATGTACCAGTTTGACAGGTGAGGAAGCTGAAGTTCAGAGAGGGTAGGGTACTTGCTCAAAGCCTTGCAACTATTAATGTTGCCATTGGAATTTGAACTCCATCTCCAAAGCTACTGCATTTCATCTGTGAAAACAAAGTAATATAAAATATTATTGATTGATCAGATACTTGTCCATTGATGTAATTAAATAATTTGGTAAAGTGAAACTTCATCAGAATGTTTAGGACTCTCCCCAAAAAGCTAAGATGGATGAGACCACATATGTACCTTCTTCAACAATTTCTTCATCAGACATTTACGTTCTTTGTTTTTTTTTTTCAATTTTTAGGCAAACCAATTAATGCAACTTAAAACATTATTATGGAATGAATACTAATGCCTTGTCATTGGTATATTTGTCTTCTCAGTATATAGTCTAGTCTGCAAGTCAAATACGATAACATCAGCACTCTGAATTAGCACTTGGAATTAGCACACTTTGAATGTAGCACCCCTGACATGTCACCTAATGTGGGAGTCTGCGAGACAGTATTTCCAGCTCTCCAGCCTCATCCAGCTTAAGATTGCTCTCATGACTAGAATGCTAACAGTGCCACAGAGTTTGCGTTTTTTTTTCAAGGGAGTCATTTTTACCAGTGGATCGCTTTGATAGTCATTTCTTCTTTCATGAAATAAAAATCTTGCTTCTGCCATTTTCCACCACTGATGTTTATTGTGTAGTGTAGGAGAAATGTCCAAGATAGTTCCCATTAGGAAGAAAATCGGACAAATATATCCAAATGTTTTGCTAAATACCAGTGAGGGCCTTTGGGAATTTCACTCAAATTCAGTTCCGTGAAGGCAAGGGTGTTGTCTCGTATACCCAGCGCCTAGGGCTTGACTCATGGAAGTGCCAAATAAATATTTATTGAATGAATGAATGAAGCAATAGATGGATGATGATTTTCATTGTCCACATATACCAAGGGGAAGCATATTTAAGTTCTGTTTAAGAAATGAGCAAATAAATACCTTTTATTTGGACATTTTGATAGATTGGATAGATTGTATTGTATAGAAAGAATGTATATAATTTTCATTTTTCACAAAAGGAGACAAATTATTGTTGAACAAATTTTAAAAGAAATAAAGCATCAGTATGGGGAGTTCCTTAGTACCATGTGCCATATTTGGAGAAACAAGTGTCCTCTGTGGCTGGCAGAACATTATAAAGACTAGCGTGGACATTTATACTGTTCAACGTGATTTTTTCTGAAATCCCCACAGTTAAAAATATGAAAACTCTACACTTACATTTTCTAAATGAAAAGTTCAAAGAAAACATTTCAGTGTTAAGATTCTGCAATGATTTTAGCACGGATTTTAAAACCCAGTGGCATTAGAGTAGTGCTGAAGCCAACATTTGCACGATTGGGCTAAATAAGAAAAGTTTCTTTCTTTCCAGTTTAAATAATGGCTTTTCCAGATCTTATTAGACCGTGTCTCGGGGGACGATTTGGTATGAGAGACGACGTCTAGACATACGCAGAAACTTAACCTTTTTCATGATGTGAGAATTTCCAAACTGTCTGGAAGAAAAGTCGTTGAGAAATAAGAAAAAAGTAGTATCAGAAGTAAGACGCTCAAAATTATTTTTGAGGACTTCACACAAATTTGGCAGCCATTCCTACAACTCTAGCCATGCTATTATTAGATCAGTTTTATATTTTCCAGTAATGTGTGCTTTTTGGAGGTTGCTTCCTCTCTTCGCACCGTAGCTGAGAAGCGAGGCTTAAGCATTGTTGACATCGCTGCACACAATATCCGGGCTCTGCCTAGTAAACCAGCTGGCAGATGTCCCGCACACGGATTTGCTTAGGACTCGGAACCACGGTGAACTGCATTCAGCGCGGTTGTCTGCGGTTAGGTTTCGGCATACAATTATCAGTGGAATTGCACATGATCTTTCAGGCTCTGCCACATCAAAATGTCCTTTGCTGTGGGATGACTGAGTCCCCGTGTGTGTGTGTGTGTGTGTGTGTGTGTGTGTGTGTGTACGCTTAGGCCTGTCCGAGGAGGTTAAGATAGCTCTTGCAATAAACCCAGAATAATGAAAACCCCCCAAAATAATGAAAAGAGGATTATTTCTGAGAATCCATAGACTTAGTTAACTCTGCAGTTGTCATGATAACGTCATGGAAGGCACAGGTCCAGGTGTAGGAGGTTCTGGTTGGTTATGGACCTGGCTACCATGGCCACCTACAGACTGGGGCGTCTGGACGGGGTTCATCCGTGACGATGGGTGATTCCGGCAGGTCGTCCTTTGCGTAGTGCTGCCCTGGTTAGAGGTCTGGGCCCTGGCGTGCCTCTCTTGATTCTGGGTGTAAGCTAAGGGTGTACTGCTCATGTGTTGAGGGAGAATCATAGGGAGAGAAAACCTAAATAACTCATCTCATCTGTAAAATGGAGATAATCACGGTGCCTATTCCATGAAGATTAAATGAATTAATACGCATAAAGCCCTGAAGGTATGCTTCATGCCTAACTTTATATTAATGATTTTACATTCTTTTTCTTAAAGAAGGCACTCCAAATTATATAAAGCTTCAGGTCCCACAGAATCTGGATCTGCCCTGCCTGGTGGGCGGAAGTGAGAAGGTCAAAGTCACTGTTCCCATGAAGGAGGGAGAGGGTCACGACTTGTTCAGCCTCAAGATCTTCATTCATAAAATGAGGATGATGGCGTCTTGGCTACCTCACAGGGATATTGTCAGGTTCCAATAAAGAATGCATGTGAAAGTAACTTAAAAATGTAAATTACCAAACTATTATGACTATTATTGACAGCCTTTGTATGCAAGTCCTGTACTTTGCAAACACAGTAGGCCCTCTGGATATATGTGCACCAGGTCACCTTCTATTTGTTATATTTTTGCTAAGCAGTCATTTCTTTTTTTTTTTTTTTTTTTTAAAGATTTTATTTATTTATTCGACAGAGATAGAGACAGCCAGCGAGAGAGGGAACACAAGCAGGGAGAGTGGGAGAGGAAGAAGCAGGCTCATAGCGGAGGAGCCTGATGTGGGGCTCGATCCCATAACGCCAGGATCACGCCCTGAGCCAAAGGCAGACGCTCAACCGCTGTGCCACCCAGGCGCCCCTAAGCAGTCATTTCTTTTTGAAAGATGGTGATTGCACAAGATAATTTAGGTGTCTGGAGAGCATTATTTTGAGGTTTTTATTTTGTTCATTTCAAATCTTGAAGTTGAGTGGTCCTTTTAAATGCTCTTGTGGAGATAATATCACCAGAAACTTTCGGGGTTCCATTTAGCATCCGGAGTTTCTGTTTTATCACAGAGAGTTTTAGCAGTGATTCAAAATGCTTAGTTAAATTGTGACTATTTTGCTTATTGTCTGAAACTTAAGTCCTTAGGACATATGCTAAACATTTGGAACACAGAATTCTAATCACATGATGAGTCTGTCCTAAAATCACCTAAAATTCAGATCAACTCAATTCAAAATTCACTCAACAAATTTTATGGAATGTCTGCCATGTCTCAGGGATAGTTCTGATTGCTGAGTATACAAAATCAAATAACATATAGCGCTTGCTCTCAGGGAGCTCACAGTCTAGGGTGGAGAAACAGACAAGCACATAGCAATTAAGCAACTTGGTAGCTGTTATGACTGAGGTATTTATCCACAGGTGTCAGAGTAGGAAAGAGAAGAGTCATCTAACTCAGACTGGTAGGTCTGAGAAGGGTTTCCAGGGTAGGAGACACAGAGACACATTGGAAGTCTGAGCACAAGGCAGTGAGACAGAGAAGGGGAGGAAAGGCATGGAGGAGTGGAACGGCCTCCTGTGCTCAGAGGACTGCCCATAGCATGGTTCCCGTGTGTGTATGCCTGCTCACGTGCGTGTCGTTGTGCAGCAGAGAGAAAGCAGGCCCCAGGAAGCCTTCAGTGGGATGCTTAGGAATTTGACTGTTATTCTAGAAATCATGGGAGCCACGGAGATGTGTCTTCCCTACCCCTGTCCATGAAACCACTTAATTCCCCCCCCCAGTCACATCGATTTAAAACCACAGTGTCTTTACTTTTTCTTTCTCTGCTGTTCTCCAAACCGTTTAATAACTCTCCTTTTAATCCATCCTTCGTGGTGTCTCTAGACATTCCCAGTCTTACTTTCTTGCCCTACTTTTGGCTCCTCTTCCCTGTGTGAGACCGCTGCTGGGTCCCCCGAAGGCTTTCCCTGCTGCCTCGTTTTCCTCTCCTCCAGCCTGTTCAGTGTCCCTACCCCTGACAAGTTAATCTACTTAAACCCCTTTGGCTTCAGAGCCTTTAGTAGTTTCCTGTAACTCATGGTATTCCTCCAAATACAATAAATAAATATTGACTTGGATTGGAATGAATGAAAACTTCCTCACTTGGCCCGCCAAGCCCATGATGCAGCGCCAGCCAGCCGTCATCCACCCTCGACTTGACTGCCCCTTCTCCCCCATTCGCACCCTCTGATCCAGCCGGGTGGGCTCCCAGCGCTGGCTCCTCCCAGCTCTGCCACCAAGCTGCCCCTGTGCCTCGCTCCCTGCGTAGCATTTCTTCCTCTCAGTGTCACTTGCTGCCTCGGCCACACACAGCCCAGCACACCCTGGCTCATACCTGTTGCCTGCAAGTGTTAATTATTACTGTAAGTTATTATTTTATAATTATATTGGATTTCTTCAAATAAATGTCAAAGTCCTTGAGGGGAAAATTTAGCACTTAGCACAATGCATGGCACATCGTAGACTCAATAAATTGTAATTCTTCTTATCATTTTTGGGGTTTGTTTTTAGGATATTGCTTCTTTGCATCCCTGAAACAACTAGTAAAAGGCCCTCAAAGACATGTGCTGTCCCAGCTGAGCACTTGTTCATCGATACTATAAATGTCTGGCAAAAGGTTGAGAGTTACAATGAAAAGGTTTTCCTCTTGCAGTTTGAAATGTTTTAAAGTATCTGATTCCAGGCAAGCTCTTAGATAGAACATTTTTATTGTTAGAGTGTATCTTTTATTATTAAAAATTTGATACTCATTGCAAAAATTTCCAAAGATGTGAAGTATACATAATAAAAAGCAAATATTCTTCTGTGCCCACCCCTCTGAATTCAGTCCCAGAGGTAACTCCTGAAATAAGCAGTTCTTTAACCACTCTGTTAAGTGTGTGGTACATGGTAGTAACTTTTAAAAAAAAAGATTTATTTGCTTATTTTAGAGAGAGGGGGCTCGCACATGTGCATGAGTGGAGGGAGGGGCCGAGGAAGAGGGAGAATGTCAGGCAGACTCCCCACAGAGTGTGGAGCCTGATGCAGGGCTCAGTCTCACCACCCTGAGATCATGACTTGAGCCGAAATCAAGAGTGGGATGCTTAACCAACTGAGCCACCCAGGTGCCCCGGTACATGGTAGTAACTTTTAAGGAACTGCAGATTTATGAAGTGTATACTCAGTCATCAAATAAATATGTTGACTATTTTCTTAATTCTTAAAACAACATTTATTCATTAATAAACTTATTCAATATTTATTAATTCAACAACACTGTTTATTGACCACCTGTTATATGCCAGATGTTGTACTCGGCAGTGGAAAGCATGTGCTCTGCCACTAGCTATAATCCCCGTGGGTGTAGTGCCTTTATAGTAGCCTCATTCATTATTTGATGGCTGTGTTCCCATGCCAAGTAGAACCCTGAGTGTTAAAGGGGACAGTTCAACAGTTGTAGCCTGGAGCCCATCGCTCCTCATGATGTATACTGAGTTTAACTTCTCCAGCCCTCTGCCCATTCACACGATTTCATAATCTGCTCATGATTCTTTCCTGTTTGTATTAGCTTGCTCTCGGTGTGTAACAGATGACCACAAAATTAGTGACTTAAAACAGAACCCATTTCTTATCTCACATTTCTGTGGGTCAGGAGTCCAGACAGGGTTTAACTGGGTCCTCTGCTCAGGATCTCACTAGGTCAGGCTGCAATTCTCAACTGGATCTGGAGGTCCTTTTCTCAGCTTACATTGGGGAATTCAGTTTCTTGTGGTTTTAGGATCGATGTTCCTCTTTTCTCTTGCCAGTTGTTGGCCAGAGGCCCCTACGGCAATGGGGAAACCCACTGCAGCTCCTATGGTCCTCACAACCCTTTTCATGACAGAGATGATTTCTGTCTTTCAGGGAAGCAGAAGTGCATCTCTCTGCCTTCCAGTCCCTTCTGGTCTGCGACAGTCATAACCATAAGCGAGTAGGGTGATGACTCTCCCATCGTATTCACAGGCTCCCCCTGCGCTCGAGGGAAGAGGGCTATGTGGTGCGTGCACATTAGGGAGCTGGAATTTGAGGGGGCATTTTAGAATGCTGCCTCCCACATCCACATATGATATCGCTATGTTGGTGTCAATATTTAACTTAATTGCAGGTTTGACATTTAAAAACAAAGCCGAGGCTGGGCCATGAGGAGGTTTACTACCAGGGGTAGCGTATGTGGCCGCCTTCCCTAGTTGGCACTCACGGCTGGTGGTTGCGAGCTGGGCCAGCGGCCTGACCTTACGGGAGCATGTTAATGCTTTTGCTGAAATAGCCCAAGGATGAAAACTTAGCTCACAATTCAGAAAAGGGTGAGAGAACCTTTTCTGGAATTTACTTGGAGGAGAATTCAGACGTACATTTAATGCTAGCAAAAGACCAGATTAGACCCAAGCAGATGGCCAGTGACAAGTGCAGATGGAGCAGCCTCAGTTTGAAAAGTCTGTCTATTGCTGGGGGCGAATAACAATCTTTAATATTTTCCTGCCACTGTCCAAATTCCCTCGGGAGTTGCTTTCTTTGTACTTCAACTCAGAATCTGGCTCTTCTGCTCATGTTTTCATTTCTGTTAGTAGAAACTAAAGACCTAGCTGAAGAATTTCAGATGGCAGTATTATAACTATTGAACATGCCACATTGGAGAACTTAAAATACTGATAGCCCTTAAAACTCCGTGTTGTCATGGCACTTCTGTGCTGCCCCGAGTGCCGTCTGTCGTTTCCTGTGTGTGTAGTCAGTTAACCACCGACCAGTGAATCAAGTGACAGATACGTGGTGTTGGATCTGATGCACAGAATTATTGCTTCTTTCTACGAATATTTTCTGAGGGTCTGCCGTACGCCAGGGCCTGCGCTCATGTTCAAGGTGGGGCAGAGACTCGGACAGACCTGGGTCCCACCTTCAAGGGTGAGGGACAGAGAGATTGCACAGGCTGAAGAGAGCCTAAAGCTCCTTGTGTTCTTTTATTCTCTAAAATTAGACATTTTGCTTCAGCGTTACAGATGGGAAAATGAGAGTGTATCAAGGCATCCAGGATACTTGCGGTGAGCTAATGGGCAGAGCCCCATCAGAAATAAAATCCCATCTCTCCATTTTTAAATCTAAGGAAAACTCGGAGGAACTGTTTTGAAAAAGTAAAATAGGTATGAAGAATATTGAAATCACTGATCTGCTCTTGTTTTTCATTGCTGTGCCCCGCACTAATGTGATTAGACAATTTTGCCCCGGTTCACAGAGCTAATTAGAGGCAACACAGCAGTTGGACTCCTCCAAGGCCAGTCATCTTTTGACTACAGCTCCATAAAATACTTTAGCGTGCTCTGTTCGTTCTTCTTTGCCCTTTTCTGGTGCACTTATAATTATTCTGTCAGTAAAAGTACTTGGGATGTAACAACCTCAGTTCCTCAATATAAATTTTATTCTTGTTTTCTTTAAAGATTTGTCGTCCAAATTGGTCCAACCATGTTTTCTGATATTTTCTCTTAGATTTATATTCCACCTTTGTCTACTCAAGGGTAAGTTGTCCTAGACTTGGGCATCCAGCTGCCAGACAAAGGAATTTTGTTCTTTTATTTAGAAGGAAATTTGCATGCCAGAGGAGTGAGTATTTGGAAATTTATTGACTGCATATTTCACAGTTGACCCCCAAAGATAGAAACTGTTACTGAAGGAAACCTAAGATGGGCTGTCTATCGCTCGAAAGGCCAATACTCAAGAGACCAGCTTGGACCTGAAAGGAATATGAACTTTATTCAGGAGGCTGGCCACCTGGGGAGAAGGCAGATTCTTGTCCAAGGGCCAACTCTGAGGTTTCTGCCTGGCCCAGGGGTTTTTAAAGGGATTTAATCAGTTAGGAGAGTGCAGTGGTCTGTGACATTTCTTGATCACGTGCAGACTTGATGATGCCCCCTACAGAGTTCTCTCGGTGCTGGGAGGTGGTGCAAGAACTTCTAGTTCCTTGGCCCCTGGGGGCATTTGCAAGAAGGTCTGGTTCCTTGGTACCCACAGGCTGTGTAAGAGTACTCTGTTCTTTCTTCAAAGGAGGGCAAGGTCTACCGATGTGCAGAGGGAGGTCAGTAAAGTCATTTGTGTGACCTTAAAAAAAAAAAACCCATTTTTCTAGAAGATTGCTGGGCTGATCAGAAAGCCAAGGGGGCTTCAAATAGACTTGATAGTCCTTGTGGCCTGGGAATGTTCTGGTCCTTCATTCCCCAAGGCCAGTGGTCTGCAAATCTCAAAGAAAGTAAATTAGTTCTGTTACAGATCAAGGGCCTTAAGTCAGCAAGTGAGGAGTGTGTCCACTGGAAGCACGTTAACCCTTAGGACCAGCTGGCGTGCTGTTACAGAACCACACACGCATGCGATGCTTATGCTCTTATTTGGGATTCTTTTAAAAATAAGATACAGTTTTTATAGGTGGAAAATGTCTAAAAAGAAAATCCTGCCTAACTAAATTTAATTTTGATAGCACATAGAAGAAGTGTTGAGAGTGCTAATTCCAGAATCAGACACGGCAGATTTTTCTCTGTGGTCCAAGAAGGTCTCTATATCCTGGACCTACATGTAAGTTGAGGATTACTGATGTTTTGCTATAAAAATCTTCTATTTAAGAGCCCCTTCTTAGTTTGTATTATTTCAGAATAGCAATGCCACTTGTCTTTACATCTGCCTCCTCAGTAAGAGATGACAGTGATTCCTTCAGTATTCATGCAGTGCAAGGATTAATTAGTTGTTTGTGAAATGCTCTTGAACAGACTTCTAGAGCTGACTAGTACATCCTTGTGGTAAAGACAAGAGAATATAAAAGTGGTTTCCAATATTTCAAGAATGAACTCTTATTTTTAATAATTTTTTTTACCATTTTTTTAGGTCATATCAGTAAGTAAATGCCAAAAAATGTTAGCTTGTTAACGTATACAAAAGTTTGAAAAAAATGCCTATGGTTCTGTTAGTTTCAGCGCTCTCATGTCGTATAAAACATGTTACTCTTCGGTGCTTTTGTTATTGTTTTTCAGGTTTTATTTTTCCTCCAAGAAACTCAGAATCCTTTAACCAATCTTGTGGTGTTCACAGCAATTCTCTCCAGACCAATGTGAGGTGAGCAGATGTTATTAAAGAAAATAATCTCTCACCTCACTGATCCCCAGCTTCATCCCTGCTTCAAGAATGACACGTTAAAAAACCCAAAATCATTTCCTTTCTTCCCCGAGGCACACACACACATGCATGACCAAGCAGTATGATCTGGGGGAGTTCTCGTTTGGGGCTGATTTGGGCCCTCCAGGGGACATTTGGCAATGTCCGGAGACATTTCTGGTTATTAGAACTCAGGGGGAGGGATTGCTATTGGCATCTAGTGGATAGAGGCCAGGGATGTGGCAAACATCTTACAATGCACAGGACAGCCTGCACGACGTAGAATTATTTGGCCCGAAATGTCAACAGTGCCATGTTTGAGAAACCCTGATACAGGGCAAAAGCACTGAGCCAAGAGACAAGAGATATCAGATATCTTTATTTGTCTCTGCTTTTTATAAACGCATCAGAAAAAGAAGGAAAAATTACTTTGCATTTTCAGAGTGAACACTTTTTACAATCATAAGGTTTTAAAGAATGATGTTAATATTTGTAATGTTAACACAGTTGATAGCATGCATGGACTTTTAAGTTAAAAGGAAGAAATCTGGAAGGAAAGGATTTCCTTAATATTATGTCTTAATATCATCAAAAGTGATGTCCTATTACTTCTACCATCCGTGACCAAGATGGAGAGGAAAAAGAAGCAGGTGCCAAAGAAAAGGAGAGGAAAATGACAAGGAAATGGGTAGTTACTCGTTTACTTAGACTTGTGATACCTTTTACCTTTTAATAAACTTACCAACTGTCATTTCATCGACCTTCCTCCTGAACTCGAGGCTCTCACAGGAGACAGCATGCGGGGACAGTAACTGGGAGAAGGACAACAAAATAAAATAAATAGAAGAAAAGACCCTCTGGATATGTGACTGTGAGAGTCTTCCTGGCGACCGCAGCAGGAAGGATTAGCAAACCGTTGGCCGACCTTTCCTAGCTTTGTCCTAATGGGGCAGACCTTAGCGGAGATGCCATGCGTGGTGTGTGGGCCCAGCGTTACTGAAGGATCCCGCTGCTTCTGTGCTTATTTATACTTGCTAACTTGCTAAGTGGTTCCTGGCAAATCGCTTAACCTCCCTGAAGTGAGACTATGCTTCACTTCATTAGCTGTCTATAATTGCACGAGGATGGTGAGATACAGCAAGAACTCAGAATTCGGAAGTAGGTGCCGTTTTACAGGTGTTTTTATTTAATATCATCGTTCATTAATAACATGTCCAACCACCAGAATGGAAGTGAGTGCTGCTATTCCACACTGTTAAGCACTCCGCTTAGATGGAGAATCTTTTATGTTGTTCGCAGTAGAAGCTGCAAGTTTTGTAAGCAACATCTTTTGCCAAAACCAGCCTTCTCTGGTGGTGACTTAGAATTTAGATGGGTGTGATTTTTTTTTTTTAATTTTTGAGCAGTTAGTTCATTTAGTGCCATAATAATATGAAAATAGGTCAGACCCTTCTTGGAGTTGGGTTCTTAATATCCCCCCCCCCGCCAAAGAACAGCACTTAAATATTAATAACATCACTGGGAAAGCATGGCAGCTATTTCCCTGTTTTCTGCAGCTCAATGAAGAGCTGTTCAGTGCAGACCCCAGTGCTCTCCCCTCATGAATGGATGTGATTGTGAAGAAACCATCTCCTGCGAAGCCAAGACGTGACACTGTGAACAAAGGGTGATTTTTAGCCTGATGTGATGAGCTCACCCCACGGCCCATGTGGGGACTTTGAAGCCCATCCAGGTGCCAACTTTCTGTGTATATGACATTCTTGGGGGAGTTTTGGAGACTGGGCAGCGGACCGAACACTGATCTGCCCTGGATGCATCACAAGGTCAGATGGGGTAAGATGTCATAATTTCCATTTCAGTTGAATTTCCCCAAGAGGAGACATTGAAATCACAATATTTTCAGTTCAGTCAAATCAATAAAATGGCAAGATTTTAAAAAGTAAGTTTGTATAATTATTTTCTGGGGTGGATATGTCTATAACTAAGAAAGTGCATTTCTCCTTCTCAGTATCTGCCACGGCTTCTGTGAGGCAGTGCTAATGCTGGGGAGAAATCAACCAGGACACTAGGTTCAGCATAGCCAGCTGAAACGCTCATGGAATCAGTTTTGATTCACACGATGTCTTAGAATCACTTTGATTGCTCCTTTTCTCATTGGATTGACTGATTCTGTTGTTTACTGTCCTGTAGTCATACCTCACTGTAGTGGCTCTATTGAATCTGTCCAACTGCTTGTGGATCAAAGTAAAATTCTATGGCATTCGTTGTTTCTTCCAGTTATACAGGGATTTTCCAGTCACCCTATGTATTATGTGCACAATTAGTTAATTAGGCACCCACAGTATACCTAACACTGTACTGGGTATCAGACAAACTCAGAACAACAGGAATTTACAGTCAGGACTTACACACACAAAATCCTATAGGACACAAAAATCCTATAGAATCATCTAAGACTGCTTTTGCTACATAGTGGGGAAAAATAACTGTCTTTGGCTCACACTGAAGTTTGAATCTGTATCTACTAGCTAAATTATCTTAGCTGATCTCTCAGTTTCCTTTTCCTCACTTGTGAGATGGGTGTAATACTACATACCTTGTAGTCACGTAATCAGGATAAAACAAAGCATTGCACATAACACACCAGAGCAAAGTGGACACTCAGTATATGTTACCCACTATTATGAAGATTTCAAACATGTACTGAAGTTTGAGGGCTATCAGGATTCATGGAAGGGTGTCTTCTTCGTGGGCTGAAGTAGTTTGGGAGGATTTCACTGGTGCGAAATGGTGGGCCCTATATGTACAAGAAATCCACAGGATGCTAGGATGTATTAACCATGGTGATGTTTTGAAAACAAGAATCGGTAAACACAGAAACTGTATACTTGGAATAATTGCAACATTCAGATTTTGAATGTCAGACTCACAGTTGTCACTTCTCATGTAATCCCCTTGAAACCCAATTGTCATGAGATAGCTTTTTGGGTGGGTGTGGTCAGGAGAGGAAGCGGCGTGGGATTTCTCTTGAGGCTAAAGAGGGTGGTGGGAGCAGAAGTTGAGGCCAACTGAAAGCTGAAGGAGCTGCTCTGTCCCTCTTGGGAGAGTCAGAGGGACACTGAATTTGAAGGAAGCAGAAATGAAGATGTAGCCATATGTCTTGGGCAAGTGTTCAGATTCACAGACATGGTAAAAATGGACTAAGAACAAGCGAGAGGGCATCTAGGGGACCAGCCTCCCTCTGAGGCTCATCTGAGTGGGCTAGAGGGTATATGGTCATCAGGTAGAAGCTTAAAGAGCAAGTAGTAGGACAGACACTTGCCTAGAAATTCCCGCACTAAAACTGTAGGGTTTCCGTGTCCTGGTTGACCCACAGGCCGACTTTCTGCACTTTTAATTCTCCCTGCTTCTTTTCACCCATTCACACCAGCTGAGCTTGTGTTCTCAGTGTTCTCTATAAACATCGTTCCCTAAATTCTAGTCTTTAATTTATATCCAACCTCAATTCCCAGGGGTCCACCTAAATGAAAAGTCCTTGCTTCCCCAGCAGGAAATAATCACACCCACCTCTGAATTCCTTTAAGGCAGGGTTCCCTCCATTTCCACACCTCTCTATTAGACCAAACCCTTTCAAGGGCAAGGACTCTCCTAGTACATTTTGTTACATGGCAAGGGTTTTCGGATATAGACAGTGGCTCTCAGAGAGCCCTGAACAGCTAGGAAATCCAGCTACTTGCTAAAGAAGCCTGTATGTACTTCGTTGGAAGAAGATTTACAAACTAATCTAATTCCCTGAACTTTCCTTTTATCAAGGAAACCGCCACATGCCTGGTCACACGAGCCTTTTTGAGATCTAACTTCTAGAACATGCACCCATTCTCCTGTTTCCTGTTCAGTGAGTTCTGCTGCTCGAGGATCTAGTTCTTCCCTTGCTCTTTCCCACACCTTAGTATTGGAGTCCGTCTGCCGTATTTCTAGGAGTCCTTCTGCAACCCCGGCATTCTTGTTTTCTCCCTTGGGATGTCCCTTTAAGGCAGCCTCAGGGCATCAGGCCTCCAGTCCCCTGTGTCAGTCCCCTCTGTCTGGAGTGAGTGTTCTTAGAGCTGCAATTGTCACCATTCATGCTTCTTTCAGGTCATTTCAGTCCTTGGGGGAAACGTCGTGCCTGATATTTACTGTTTCGTGCAGAACACAAGAAAAAAAGTCATTCGTTATGTAATTTTATTTCCCACAGAAACACTGATTTAAGTAAAGGCCAAGGGATCTGAATTCTGTAAGCCCTTTACACGTTTAAAAGCGTGATTTTGTCCAATCTAGTTAAAAGGTGGGAGGGTGCAGTAGCATAATTTATGTCCTAGTCCTTTTAAATTGCATAGAATTCATTTCTTAAATCAACATTTTAGGGTTAAACTGCAAACATTCTTTGTTCAAGAACTTCTGTTTTTATAGAACGACGCTGGTTCCAAGCCATTGTGTGACAGCGATTGGTGGAGACAGTGCCTGCACCATGTCTGGTGGTTAATATTTGCTTAATGCTTGAATTAATCAGCATTGGATTCTTTGCTGGTGTCCTGGGTTCTCATCCAAGAGATTTTTTTAAAGACTTACAATAGTGCTGTCAAGGTTAAAAAGCATGGCTTCTACTGAAAAGGCTCCAAACCATTCCTGCTCCCTCTCCGCGATCCCCCACCTCAAAATTTCTGCCATTACCATGATTAACGACAAATAAGTCCCTCAACCAAACCACGCTTGCGGTGAAGTTGCAGGGTTGTTTTTGGCTGAAGCTGGCTCCAGATATCCAGATTGAGGCTGACTTTGTCTCTTCGCCCCTCACCTGGAAGCACACACGCTTGCTTAGAGAATGGGGTGTGTGGGATACCTCACTCCCCGTCTTTCCTTCCTTGGGATAGTTCTGGAAAAATTAGAGTAGCTTCAAGAGCTCATCTAGGAGAGAGAACAGAGACTCGATGTCTTGCTTGGTTTGGCTCACTCTAGAGCTGGCAGAGACTGAGTGTTCTGAATGTTGTCTCACGGGTGCGTGGACTACATCCAATGGCCACTGTAGGATCAATCCCCGGGGCCTTTCCTGAGCCTGGAGGAAAACTGCAAGCAGGATGTGATCTAGGGTGTGGACAAAGGGCAAGCAAGCCCATACTTGACTGGGTGCCTTTGTCTTGGTGCTCAGTTGGGAACAGTTCTATTCCTTTCTCCTTTTTTTTTTTTTTTTTTGTGTGTGTGTGTCACATTGCAGCGTCAGAGGCAACCCAGGGGAGGCATGTGGCTTCTCATTAGGGACCTCTCAGCAGTGCTCCCCAGGATTTCACAGCAGGTTCACCTGTTCTTGGGCTGCCATTCTTCAGTTTCTGCTGACTGTGCTGTTCAGCGGGTAGCGAAAGCTCAGGCTGAAGTAGAGTGCTCTTCTAAATAATAGCAGCTTGGCAACTGCGTGAGCTCGTACTAATTATGTTTCTGTCACTCATCTGTGGTAGATCTTTCGTGGCTCTGGTATAAAATAGCTCCAGGGTATTATTTCTGCACACTTATGTAAGCTCTGCTCATTAAATAAAGTGCTTGAAGTTAAGTTCCCTTTTCATTTTGTTTTCTAAGATCATCATAGTAAGAGAGGGACTGGACTGTAGTGAGCCCTTCTTGTGGAGTAGTTAATGGCAACTCGATATAAGATCAATTTTTAAAAATGCATAAAGAAGTCAATGGGCCTTATCATTACTTTTACACTTTGCTTTTAAAGTCCTCCAGCATTAGCCCAAAGAGCCACAGTGGCAGTTCATATGGTGCCTCTTAAGTGGTCATTATCAGAATCTAGATTCTTTAAGTGGAAGGAGTATTAGACTTGTAATCAAAGGACAGACTTTATCTCTATCATTTACTAGCTGCATAAGTCCTTCAATTTCTCTGGGCTTCTCTTTATCATTTGAAACTGGGCATAATAGTTTTTACCTTACAGGGTTATTATGAGATTAAATGACTCTTTTGTATGCGTCGATTCCTTTGTGTCTGTCCAGAGCACTTTGTAGACTGGCAAATTATACACATCTTTGCTGTTGTTGTTGATGCCAAACTGCTTTAGGTAAGGATATTTTAAACATGCCTTTCTATGGAAACCGAGGCCTTCATGCTTTGGGATATAGATATATGTTTTTACAGGAACCTTTGACTATTTCTCTTAATAAGAATAATGATGAGCAATACTGTGTAGCGAAATCTCCTCCAGAAAATCTCATGCTCTCTTACTGACCCCATGGTGATGTGTGGCTAATGGGACCGGTTGCAGCTGCATGGTGTCCAAATGTGTATTGTTAAGCTATGCTACACACATCCTAGTTTGATTGACCTTTAGTCACTCCTTCTCAACTTGGGAAGTTTTGAGGACATTCCAATTCACACGCCATGACAGAGAATTCCAATTTGCTTTGTAACAATAGCGCTTGATGAGGACTGTCACAGCAGACATAAAATCATTTAAAACAATTTCAGCTCTTTAAGTTGAATGTGTCAGGTCAAACAAAACCAATGGAGTTGCTGCCTCCACGTATCTTTTTTCTTAACTCTGAAAGACAATGGCTTTAATCTTTTGCATGTATAAATTTATAACATGGCTTCCATAATGTGAAACTGACCAAGGTTTAGTACTCTCCAGCACTGGACTTGAACAAATATAGTTTTGATATTAGAATAGATACACTGAAATATATGGTGCATTTGGTATTTTACATTGTGAATACATCATTTTTTCCATATGTACATATATTTTTTATATAGTAAGTAAATAAAGCCTTAGCTGATATTTTTAGTGCCAAATAATGAAACATGTTTGTGGTGTGACCATTTCAATACATCTTCTGTGTAAGTGTTAAAAAGAGTAATAGGATATAAATATAGAAATTGATAGTTGAAGCAAATTAGAATATTTCTTTTTACTCTGAATAGTTGTATTCAATTAGTATCATTGGAAGATAATTAGCACATACTATGTGTTGAAACATTCATATATATATATATATATATGTACATATATATTTATATATTATGGTTTGGAGAAGAGGGAGAAAGAGAAAGTTTTGAAATTTTAATATTATTTTTAAGCACAAATTACTCTTTTATACATCCTTCCCATAGCTCCATACTTCTTGATTCATATTCTGTAATGCACAGAATAATATATTATCGTAAGTGAGACTAACCTCATCCATTTTAAGTCCCTTATTTCAAATTGAATCCCTTGGGCAACACTAGTGGGGAAAATGTAGGTGTATTTTTATGTAATAGTTGGATGGTGGTGATATTGTTTGATTTGGTTGCTATTTGTCTTCAGTGAAGAGTCATTTGAACAAAACACTCATCCTATTTGTATTGTACCCTTTATCATGATGGATCTAACTCACTATAATGTCTTTTTTCTCAATGGAGAGTGTTTTTAAAATGTTAGACAAATATCACAGCATTTGAAACAATATCAGAGACTGGCCTCTGGCACATTTGAAGATTCAATGAAAACAGACATGATATTTCTTTGCCTTTTAAACTAGCCACAATGAGTCCTTGTAGTGTCTCCATTTTTGGTCCGTTTCTCAGAGACATCATTTTTTAGGCTGTATCATGCTATAATGATTATAGTGAACTAAAACTGAACACGAGTTGCCTCCTATCAGCTGCAGAGTCCATGTGGTATCTGCTTCTAACCACTAGTTTGCAAGTTGGACTCTTCTGATTGCAAATTATGTGCCAAGTGTCATAGGGTTACCTGAGCAAGATATGACATGGTGCCCAACTCCCAAAAATATACCAGATGATTGGTAAGTGAAGGGAAATGATCACAGAGGAAACATTTACAACATAAATGCTTGACCAGGGTAGAGGAGGTCAAGCCCAAGAAGAAAGGACTGGATCTAGATTAGAGTTTTGAAAGAATTACTGAATTTTCAAATGTGCCAGCTAGAAGTTTCAACCCCTGAGTACAGATGCAGAAACTGAAGTCATTCGTCTGGCTATAAACAACTCCTTTGGGTAGAGCAAGGATTAGCATCATGTCTCTAATTTAGGGTCCGGGAGTTACGGAAGTAGAACTCGAATTGGTTCCAGAAGAAAGGATTAGTAGAGAGCGGAGTGTAGACGAACTCGTGTCCATAACTGACAGAGGGCAGGGGTATACGATTGAGTACTTTCTGTGTAGCCGAGAAGATTGAACTAGTATGGTGAAGAGGGTGTAAACAGAGGGATACTATGGGTTTCCAGCCATTATTGGAACGTAGAGTATTCCTATGAAATCTTTCCTGAGATGAAATGGCATAAAGTTAAGAAGCAATTACCATTAATTTATATGGAAAAAATTTTGAGCATTCCCAGGCCCCCCAAAATAACCTGTCTTAGGCTTTTCTGATACCTTGGGACACATCTTGCTAATAGTTGCACAAAATAAATCAAGATGAAGCACAGATGCTCACAGACATAGTGCAGAGCTAAGGCAGCTTGATGCTGAGACAGACTGTAGTTCCCGGAGAAGGAGCTTGGCGGTGGCCACTCTTGCCGCTCAAGGTGCGCGCTGCCTCTGTGAGGGCTTGCTGCGTAATGAACGCTGAATGATATTTTCGCCTTTTGACTCCTTTCATAAAAGCAGAAGTCCTCCTTGGATATCTTTTGTAGTGAAAATAGTTACTAATGTAGTTCTTCCTAAAAGCAAAGTGGCGTAACCCATACTTTCAAAAAGTGGCAGACACCTATCCTAGGAAATAAATTTGGATAGACTTGTGGGGAGGAATTACGGTGAACCCTTGAAAGTGATATGGAAAGTATTGACTTCATGAAATGGGACATAGGTGATCATTACAGACTTTTGTGTGTGAGAGAAATAACAGACTTGTTAAGAAAATCAGTCTGAGTGCTATACTTAAAATGTTCGGAGGGCACAAGGGTAGAGCCTGGAGACTAGCTGAGGAATTGGTGCTCTGATTTATTTAGGGAGCTAGACTCACGGGAGATGGTGGAGTTGGGGATTGAGGTGAAGGGACAAATCTGAGATTTGCTTTTGAAACAAGCAATGGTTGGATTGTAGAGAAATCGAATATGGAGGCTGAAGTGGAGGAAGGATCAAAGATAACTCATAGTGCCCTACTTCAGGAGGCTGTAGATGGGACATGGAAAAGAGAGAGCCATTTTAGACTCTGTGAACAAGTAAAACCTTCTATCTAGCACATAGAAAGGAATTTCTCCAGCAACTAGCACAGCGTCCTGAGTAACATCAGAAACCTGCATCTCCTTATGACCTCCGGAGGCTGAGTTCAGAACTCCCACAGTATCATACTTCTGCCACATTCTCTTGGTCAAAGCAAGTCACAGGCCTGGCCCAGAATTGAAGGGAAAAAGGAGTAGACACCCCTCTTGAGGGTAGGGGAAGATTGACAAAACTGTATTGCAAAAAGGCACACATACAGGAGTGGGAAGAATTTGTGGCATCTTTGTTTTCTGTGTATTATAGAACATGATCAGATTTTTAAATAAAATCTTTATGACTACAGCATGAAAATGCATGTGATGATGAGGAAGAAAATTTAGACTGAAAACGGGGACTAATCAGGATGTTATTGTGGTAAACCAAGAGAATAGTTACGGTGTATTAATTAAAGCAGTGGCAAAGGGGATAAACACGTGAACAGATTCAAATAAATATTAAGATGGCAACACTTGGAAATGAATTTGGTGTGGAGGAGGGTCAAGGATGAGGACCACGTTTCTTCTTTCGACAATGAAAAGAAAGTGATGACTGTCACTGTACAAGTAGCAGGCTTGAAGGGGAAGGTGAAGACTGCTGTTTGGGTGATGTTGAGTCCGAGAAGCCTGGAGGACATCTATGAAGAACCAGGCAAAGGTCTCACCTGAGGATGAGAGGGAAGACTAAGAGGGTTTTAACGAAACTGGTGAAAATGCTATTGTTGAGAAAGGAGGGGCAGAGGACTGGGAAATATGGATTATGGACAGCGTTGGGCAGAGAATGGGAAACATGAATGTGGGTAGCTCAAGGCTACCAGGTTGGACAATTTTTTCTAGTAAAGCTCAGCCATTTTTATATAGGCATATTCCTATAGGGAATTCTGTGGCTCGATCATGACATCCCGTAGGTGATTGGTTAAATGTCTTCAGTCAATGTGAGGGAAAGAAGTGAAGATAAGGATTTCTGAAGAGCCAAATGAGAGATCCTAAAAGCAATGGTCTACATAATTTGCTGGGCGCAATGCAAAATGAGAATAAGGAGCCCCTTGTTCAAAAATTAGGACGTTCAAACGGTGGCAAGAAAGCCATAAGCCAACCCCGGCGGCCCTTCCGAGTGTGTCGCCCTGTGGGACTGCACATGTCACATGCTCATGAAGCTGTCCTGGCAATGAGGACAATCTTGAGACTGAGGAGAACACAAGCACTGAGTAAAAATTTGGGTATTTCTCTGTGAACATCTTTTTTCTTCCTCTTCTTTTGTTAAACACATAAATAAGGTAATAAAAGTGATGGATGAGGGAAGTGACGGGCATAGAAGGAATTTGGTGGCATGATGTATTGAAGGGCTGACCCTCACTATTCATCTGTGCCTATTTAAATGGAAAAGCTGACGTCTGTGGTCTCAAGTCCTACGTCACCGTGTCTGGTCTGTGACAGCCTTGGTGAGTTCTCAAGCAATATTAATATTAAGGTTATCATCTTAAACACAGTTTTCCTACAGTCCTGTCTTCTCTTAAACATGTGAAGCTTTCTCCTTTCTCCTTTTTCCCTCTCTTTGAATCTGTCTGAATTCTGGTGTCCTTGTGCTGTGGAGAGGCTGCTCTCTGGTTTTGGAGGACTCTTCCCAGAGACAAGGCAGTAGGAAACAAATTTCAAAATCAAAGTTGAGTTAGGGGTGCTGGCCCTAATGAATTGGCCCCTCTTGCACGGCACAATTTCTGGCTCAGAGATAGAAACTCCCATCCCTATTTCCATGAATTTCAAAGTCTGCCCTTGAGGGGCTGCGGGGTTACTGGGAAATCATGCTTGCCGTACTTATTTGAAAGGCAAATTGTGAAATTAATACTCAGACTTAGTTTTTTTTATAGCTAGAGTGAGTTTAGAGATAAGTGATTGTGAATTATAATCTTTTCATTTTATAAACGAGAAATCTGAGGCCCAGAGCCGTGATTTGCTCCAGCTCAGTTAGCGAGGACATGACTTGAGAGGTCCTGGAGCATCCCTCATAGACCAGCTGAGCCGGCTCCGTTGTCTTCCTTCCGAAAAAACAACCAGCTAAACAAAAAACAACCCTTTCCCAGTCCCTTTGACTACACTATCTCCAATACAGATGTGATTTAATCAAGGAATCTCATTAAGAGAGAAGGGAAAAAAAAGCTTACAATTTTAGCGGTGGAAAATACCTAAGATCTTACCAGTATCAAATTTCTTTTCGGTTTATTTTGGAAGGGGAGTTGTGAAAATTATGAACATAAAGAATTTTTTTATTCCGGTAGCCAAATACAGTGTCCCTTTATTTGGAACGGGGAAAGATAAAAGAGAAATCAATCATTTCCTCCAGTGGGATTTGTTTTGGATAAAGCTGACCACACGGTGAATTGCTATAAATAAAGTCGTACATTTTTCAGTGGCTCCAATATAAAGTTATGTTACTTCTTGGTGACCTTAAGGTAAAGGAAATCATATGCAGTAAGTTCAAAATGATGCATTTAAAGACAAAAATCTTAGAGTAAATACTTAAACCACTCACTTTATTTGTATTTGGAAACTTCATCTGCAACTCTTCCCCTGAGCTAAAATACGTCCAGGGTTGTGTTTCTCTGTAGGGCAGATCTCCTGTGATATAGTTTAACCTTTTATTGCCTTGAAACGTTTCTTATTTTCCGGATAACTTCTTAACATATGAAATTTGTGTATTTAAAAAATAAACTTCTAACTTTAGACACTTCTGGCTTCACAGAGAGATTGCAGAGATGGTACAGGGTTCCCATTTGCTCCACACCCAGATTCCCCTATTGTTGACATCCTACATTAGTATGTTACAATTAATGAACCAATAATTATGCATCATTGTGAACTAAACTCTACCCTTTCTTCAGATTTCGTTGGTCTTCCTTAATGTCCGTTTTCTGTTTCAGAGTTGTGTCCAGGATAGTATCAAATTGTAGTTGTCATGTCGCCTCAGACTTTTCTTAGTGGTGGCAGTTTCCTAGACTTTAATACTTATTTTTGATAACCTTGACAGTTTTGAGGAGCATTGGTCAGGTATTTTCTAGAAGATTTTTTACTTCGATTTGTCTGATGTTTTTCTCATGTTGAGGCTGGGGTTATGTGTCTTGGAGAGGAAATGTGCCATTCTCATCACGTTACATCAAAGGTACATGCTATCAATATGACTTGTCATCCTTGATCTTAATCGTCATCTATTGGCAGAGGCGATGTCTGATTTCTCCCTCTTGCGTTTCCGTACGGTACTCTTCGGAAGGAAGTCACTGTGCACAGCCCACACTTAGGAGTGGGAATTATGTTCCACCTCCGTGGGGTGGAGTATCTATAGAAATTATTTGGAATTCCCTTGCATGGGAGATTGTCTGTCATTTTCCATTTATTTACTCAGTTGTATAATTGTGCCAGTCATGGGTATTTATTTTATATTTTTGGTTCTAATCCATACCACTTTATTTATTTTGTTGCTCAAAGTGTTTTAGCTTTGGCCTTTGGGAATTTCAGTTGAATTTGTGTATGTTTTACCTAAGAGTTTTCAAACAAGTATGATACGCTTTTAAGAGACACCAGCATAGCTCTTCTGTTTAGAGTGAGTCTATTACCTTGAAATAAAATAGAGGTCAGTAAAATTTTCAAATGGGCCATTTTTCTGTGACTGCACCAGGTTGTCTCTGATAGCACCAGATCAAGTCTAAATTTAATTTTTTCAGTCATTCGACTCATGTTTATTGGGTACCTGTTTTTTCAAGGCACTGTGCTTGGCACTGTGGGATGTGTGAGTATGACTCACACACAGGCTCCAGCCTCTAGCAGCTTCCAAGAGAGTAGGTGAATTATGTCAGTACCCGTATGAATAGAGTACAGAAGTAAGCTGGTGCAGCCACTCTGGAAAACAGTGTGGAGGTTCCTCAAAAAGTTAAAAATAGAGCTACCCTT
The DNA here is from genome assembly GCF_024610735.1 of Ursus americanus. NCBI lineage: Eukaryota > Metazoa > Chordata > Mammalia > Carnivora > Ursidae > Ursus > Ursus americanus. Next base: position 33,552,732 of record NC_142137.1, read on the forward strand.
TGACCCAGCAATTGCACTACTGGGTATTTACCCCAAAGATACTGATGTAGTGAAAAGAAGGGCCACATGCACCCCAATGTTCATAGCAGCATTGTCCACAATAGCCAAACTGTGGAAGGAGCAGAGATGCCCTTCAACAGATGAATGGATTAAGAAGATATGGTCCTTATATACAATGGAATATTACTCAGCCATTAGAAAGGATGAATACCCACCATTGGCATCGACATGGATGGGACTGGAGGGGATTATGCTAAGAGAAATAAGTCAAGCAGAGAAAGACAATTATCATATAGCTTCACTCATATGTGGAACATAAGGAATAGCATGGAGAACATTAGGAGAAGGAAGGGAAAACTGAAGGGGGGGAAATCAGAGGGGGAGACAAAACCATGAGAGACTGTGGACTCCGGGAAACAAATTGAGGGTTTCAGAGCAGCGGGGGCTGAGGGGTGGGTTAGCCCAGTGATGGGTACTAAGGAGGGCACGTATTGTGTGGAGCACTGGGTGTTATATGCAAATGGTGAATCATGGAACACTACATCAGAAACTAATGAAGTACTGTATGGTGACTAACATAACATAATAAAAAAAAAAGTGTAAGAGAGCAGCAGATAAAGGGCAACGGCAGTTTATGAAAGGCAGAGTACTTTCAGTCCTGAGGATGTTTGAAAGGATCCTGAACTTCCCAGTGTCTGAGATGGACCCTGAAGGACAGAAAGGATTCCGATCTCAGAGGTGATGAGATGGGGAGGACGGCTCGACCTGTGCACGGAACACACGGAGCAGGACATGGAGGCGGAAAAAACCAGCCTGGGGCCAGGCAAGTGGTTCAGTTTGACTGGAACTGCTAATTTCGGTGTGGATTTATAGATAGCATGTGCAGTTTAGGTGCGTGGCTATGCTTCTTTCATAGATGGAGTTCAATTTCAGCTTATGAGTGTTTTTTTTTTTTTTTAAGAAAAAATAATCATTCTGACTTTAGGATGTATTAATAAGAATATTGACATCATTCTTGGTGACCTGTTGCTCAATTTCTTGTTTTGTTAACAACCTCTTTGTGGATCCCAGAGTTGTTGAAATTTTGCAGTGTAAATTTTTACTCCTCTTTTGTTTGCAGCAGGAAACTTTCAGACTCAGTCTCAACCTTGTTTTTGTTATTTGCAAGATTTAAAAGTGTATCGTTAAGTTGATGCTGAGAAATTATTTTCAGTATGAAGATGGTTGGGGAGAAAAGCTAACAAGGAGATTGGGATAAGGAACAGAAAACATTTGCTTTCTCTTTTCTGGTTTTTTAAAAAAATCTTGATTTCTTTAAAGTTAGCTTTATTTGAGGTATAATTTACATGCAAGAAAATTCACCCTTTAGAGGTATGAAGTTTAATGAGTTTTGACAGAAGCACCCAGTTGTATAACCATCACCAGAGCTGGGAGGCATAGTACATTTGATCACTCCAAAAAGTTTTCTGGTGCCCTTTTATAGTCAGTCCCTTTTCCTGCCACCAGCCCCTGGCCACTACTGATTGGATTTCTGTCTGTGCTTTTCCTAGAATGAAATAAATAGAATATACATAGCATCGTACAGTAGGTAGCCTTTTGTGTCTGGTTTGTCTTGCCTAATGTTTTGCCTAATGCTTCGAGATTCATCCTTGCTGATGCACGTACCAGGAGTCCGTTCCTTTTTATCACAGTTTTTGTTCTGTTGTTTACCCATTCACCAGTTGATGGACATTTGTATGTTTCCAGCTTTCAGGAGTTGCGTGAAAGCTGCTATAAACGTTCATGAGCAGGCCTTTGCCTGGACATACTTCTTTCATCTGTGCTAAATACTAGGGGTGGGGTTGCTCTGTCATAAATGTTTGTTTAACTTGGTAGGAAAGGGCCCCAGTTTTCACGGTGGCTGTACTCCTTTGTGTTCACCAGCAAGCGTATGAGAGTTCTAGTTCCTCCACATTTCATCAAGTACTCTTGATGTGGTCAGTCTTTCTAATATTCGCCCTTCTTATAGGTGGGTAGTGGTATCTCACTGTAGTTTTACTTTACTTTTCTCTAATAAGTTAATGACATTAAACATCTTTGTCTGGACTTATTGACCATCTATATCTCTTCTTTGACAAAGTGACTGGCAAATACTTTGCCCTCCTTTTTTTTTTTTTAAATTAAAACTGGGCTGTTTGTCTTCTTATTGATTGGACTATAAGGGTTTTTCATCTATGCTAGATACAAGCTCTTTATCACATGTGTGTTTTGTAATTTTTTTCTTCCTAGTCTGTGGCTTGTCTATTTATTCTCTTAACAATGTCTTTCAAAGAGCAAAAGCTTTTTGATTTGACAAAGTCCAATTTATATTTTTTCTTTTATGGTTCACACTCTATGTCTGTTCGAAAAATACTTTGCCTGACCCACACGTATCACAAAGATTTTCTCTTATGTTTTCTTCCACAAGTTTTATTTTTAGGTTTAGGATTTATGTTTAGTTTTGTGGTCCATTTTGAGTTAATTTTGTTTAATGTGGTGCCAAGTTATGGTTTTATTAAAGCCTTTTTTTTTAATTCCTAGATTTTATATTCAAATGCAAAATCCAAATATGTACTGGAATTTTTAATTTTCTTGTATACAATGGCTGGCTGTATTGTGTTAACACGTATAATAGAGTTTGGCTGTAATATACCAACTGGGAGACAAAACTCCTTAAGAGATAAATGCCTCTGTTTCCCCTGTGTCCTGTATGCTTTTTTCTACTTCCCTACTATAATCAACATCAATGAGACTCTTTTCATAAAATTGTTTCTATTTTTCATTTTCAGTCTTTTCCAAAAGACTGGGAAACTCTGGAGACAGTCTAGTGAGATCAGTGAAAATAAGTCAATGGAGAGATAGCAGGGGGTCTGTGGAAAACTGAAGGAAGTGGAGATGGTTCCAATAGTGGAGTAAGCAGGTAGATGCAGGAGTGAAGCCTGTACCTCAGGAAGTCTGGCTTGGATACATGGGACAAATGAGGAAGGAGGAACGATGGGTAGCAGAATGGCCACACTGATGCAGGGGGTCGGTCATGTTGGTTTTATATTCCACAGGTGGAAGAAAAGAAGGGACCCAAGGGATGAGAAGACTAACTGATGAGGGTGAGGGAGGATGTAGAGAGAAGAAAAAAAAAGCAGACATGAGGGATAAATTCCAACATTAAAAGTCTGGTGGACAAAGAAAATGGTGTGTCTAGTGGCAGAAATAAAGGAGTTTGGGATGAAAATATAGTTTAAGACGATGAGGATATGGTTTCTTCCTTCCTTCCTTCCTTCCTTCCTTCCTTCCTTCCTTCCTTCCTTCCTTCCTTCCTTCCTTTCTCCCTCCCTCCCTCCCTCCCTCCCTCCCTCTCTCTCTCTCTCTCTCTCTCTCTCTCTCTCTCTCTCTCTCTCTTTCTTTCTTTCTTTCTTTCTTTCTTTCTATCTTTCTTTCTTTCTTTCTTGTGTTCTTTTGCAAAAGGTTGCGATTGACCCTATCTAAGTTGGTCTTTGGAAATACAAGTCATGGTTTGCGTGAGACTCTTGAGGATAATTACAGAAACGAAACTTGAAAATATAAGATCAGGGGCGTCTGGGTGGCTCATTAGGTTAAGTGTCGAGCTGTTGATTTTGGCTCAGGTCATGATGCCAGGATCCTGGGATCGAGTTCTGTGTTGTGTTCCTTGCTCAGTGGGGAGTCTGCTGGAAATTCTCTCTCTCTCCCTCTCCATCAGTGACCCCCTCCCTAAAATAAATACATAAATCTTAAAAAAAAAAAGAAAGAAAAGAAAACATAAGATCAATCTCTCCAAGGAGAAGAAAGTGAAAGAAGAAAAATAAGAGAAGAATTTAACTTCAGAACGTGTGTGTAGTTAAAAATTAAAGGACAGATAAGAAACAACCAAGGGAACCAGAAGGGGTGTTCAGAGAACTAGCAAAGGGAGCAAAATAGGTGGTAGGTAAGCAGATGGAGGTGCTTCTGGAAGTACTTAGATATGTAGGGTAGAGATCAAGCGGAATGAGGATCCACAAAGGGCATTTATATTTATTTATGACTTTGGTGACCTTGAAGAATTGTGGGGATGAAGAAAAAGAATATAGGAGAAAGGCAACAGGGACGTTATCTTTTAGTGTGTCCCAGCTTGTATGTTCCGACAGCTATTAATAAATGCTACAAGAGTAAATATTATGTTTACAAAAGTTAAAGTTAAAAACACTTTCTTACTGAAAAAGTTTAAAATGCCTCTTTTTTGTGATACTTGACAGCTTCCACATGCTAATGCGAATTACTCGGTCATCAGAAAAGATGAATACTTACCATTTTACATTGACGTGGTTGGAACCGGAGGGTACTATGCTGAGTGAAATAAGTCAGTTGTAGAAAGAAAATTATATGGTTTCACTGATACGTGGAATATAAGAAACAGTGCAGAGGATCATGGGGGAAGGGAGGGAAAACTGAATGGGAAGAAATCAGAGAGGGAGAAAAACCATGAGAGACTCTTAACTCTAGAAAACAAACTGAGGGTTGCTGGAGGGGAGCTGGGTGGGGGGTTGGGGAACTGGGTGATGGGCATTAAGGAGGGCACGTGACATGATGAGCACTGGGTGTTATACACAACTGATGAATTATTGAACACTACATCAGAAACTAATGATGTACTATATGTTGGCTAATTGAATTTAAATTTAAAAAAAAAAAGAAGGAAACTATAATATGCAGCTTTTCCTATGTACTGGGCTTCGTATCCCTCTTCCTTTCTTCCTTTCTACTGAGGGAAGAGAGAAAATAAATAAGTTTATAGCATACGTTAAGTGTAATGTATTATGAATAAAAGTAAAGAAAGGGGATAAATGTGTTTAGAGGTCAATTTGAAGGGCATTCAGGGAAAGATGATGGATTAAAGATTAGAAAGAGGTAAGGAAGCAAAACCATGCTTCCTCTGGGGGACTCACATTCCAAAGGCCAAGCTGCAGGGGCTAGGCAGCCTCACGTGTTTGTAGAACAAGGACAGTAAGGCGAGAAGGGAGCAGTGGTAGGAGATGTGGTAAGAAGTGTGTGTCTGTGGTTCTTTCTGGTAGTGCTTGGCAGTGTGCGGTAGCTGGGACCGAGGCATTGACCTGTTTGGTCCAGAGTGGGTTTCTGATTTTGTGTTTCCCATCAGTATCAGCAGGTCAGCGTCTTCCATTGCTCCTTCTCATGATTCCGGCCAGTGGTTCATTGCCACAGGAAGAACCTTGGCCAGAATGCTTTCTGCTCTGACCCATTCTGGAAGAGCAGAGCATCATTTTTGTGGCTTCGGAGAAACAAGTAGAAGCCAAGTAGAACACGGCACAGTTTGACTGAGGATGTCCAAAACAGGAGAGAATTGTTGAGGTTCAGAGAGGAGTCTAGGAGCAATGAAGGAAGAATGAGAAGACCTTTGGGGATAGAGAGGAGGGGGTGGGAAAAAACCACCATTCCCTATATTTAGGAGCTGCACACCAAACAGTCAACCTAGCTGCCTGAGATTTTCCCAACTAGGGTTTGTAAAATTAGAGATCCCTCCATTTGAGGCTTTCTTCATATCTGTATTTTAAGAAACAGTCTGTTACCTTTAATAACAGTATCATTCCCTGTCTCACTCTTGGAAAATGAATGTCCTCTAAATAGGTCTTAATTTTTTTCATGATAGCATGTAAAACATTCAAGTCCTTAGAATTTATTTATTTACTTACTTTCTTACTCTCTTTTTTAAGAGCAGTTTTAGGCTCACTACAAACCAAGCAGAAAGTACAGAGTGTTCCCATATAACCCCCTGTCCCCACACACTCACAACTTTTCCCGCTATTAACCCAGAGCGGTACATTTGTTACAGTCAATGTGGATTTTATTTTTAAATAGAGTGAAATGAGAAGTGAAAAGTTAGTCTGTGTTTGAGGCAGGTGCGATTCCGAATGCACCTGTTCATGCTTAACGATTCTTTTTTTTTTTTTTTTGGAAGCTTGGTTTCCTTTTCCCTGCATCTAACACTTACTAGTAATTTTTAAGTAAATATGTCTTAAACTAGAAGTTATTTTTTGCATAAAACATTGCTTTCTAGGCCAGGTATGAGGTCTACTATAATCTTAGCTAATTTACAGATTATTACTTTTAGTGGAGGATTCACACAGCTCTGAGGTAGACGGGATTCCAGGCTCCCAATTGTTCAGATGGACCTGCTGGGAGGTTCTGCTGGAGGATAGAATTATTATAGCAATTGGTTAGTCTGAGGCTGCTTCAAATGAGTCCATGATGAATGAATACGCTAAAATCTTATAAATAAAGCATGGTGGGAGTTCTTATCTAAATAGCTATTTGGGAGGAAGTATTTGAGTGTGTGTGTGTGTGTGTGTGTGTGTGTGTGTATGTGTATGAACTGTGTATTTCGCAGTGTATTAAAATTAGATGCTTAATTTAGCCCAATAAACCCAGAGACATTTTGTTTCTTTCATTATTCGTCTTTGCAATCCATGTGAGCAAAAGTTTTTATTCATATTTTAAGGTCTGATTTCTATCATCATTGAATTTTTAACAGAAAAGAAATGAAAGAGGACAGAAGGAGGGTGACAACAGGGTCATTTTAAAGCTGTAATGACCAGAGTAAAGTGTGGGTTTGTCCGTTTTTCATTAATTTAATCATTGTATTTATTTCAGAAGCCTTGATTAATGGTCTATGTCAGACACTGTGCTTGGGGCTGGACACAGGAGGGTGTCACAATCCCTGTGCTCAAGGAACTGGAGGGAGAATAGATGCCTCAGCTTCAAACATCTCTACCCTTTCTGTCCCTCCTGCTGTCTTTCTTTTCTCTTCCCCTCTTTGGCTCTGGAAGTAAGAATAGGAATCAAACCTTCAATAACTTAAACGCAATGGGGGCTGTTTCTCTCCCAGCCTGATTTAACTGTTACAAGTGATCCCAGTGTAATAAAAATGATTGTTAGGAAGGTTGTTGCTGGTATTTTTTTTTTAAAAAGCTATTTGGTATTATTCAGTCTGCTTCTTTTCCCTAGGCTGTAATTTGTCATCATGCTCTCCTGTAACCCAGAAAAACTATTGGCTTTAAAGGTCTTGACTTATTAAATACCTTTCATGAGCTAACTCAGTTAGTTCCTTGACCTTGGTTCCTTCAATCTGTGTTTTAGGTAATTTTAAATCCTTTCCCTTCAATTAAGTTCTTGTGTCTTGACAATCATTGCTGTTTGGCTTTTCTCACCTTTCTCAAATGTGTCCACTGCTCCTGGGAACTGGGGCTTTCAAGTCTTCTTTCTCTTTTCTCTTTGGTGATATCGCTACAACTCAAGTCACTCTGCTTATCTTGGTTACCATGTTGCCTTGTGAACATAATTAACTTACTCAGCACTCTCATGTACATGTTCTCTCCATTGGGTCTTCCCTCCACCAGATTTTTTTTTATCTGCTGAAATAAATAATTGATTCCAACCACTATATCCCGAAAATATCCAGTTGTGTCAATTTGTTGAATAACATTGTATTTTCTACCCGTATTAATGCTGCCCTCGACTCCTTTTGACAATCTCTCTTATACCCTCTGCATTTAGAACCCAAATAATTATCAGTGGCTAAGTAAATGTTAGCTAATGCTTTTTAACACATTAAGCTGCATACCCTTTGGATTTGGAGATTTTTACATTAACTTGAAAATAGGCAGTTATTTTTGGGTGTATTAACAAAACCGCCTAGGCATTATCTTTCCCTAATGTTCAACTGTGTTCGTTTTATTTTAAATGTGAGATTTAAGAAGGAGTTTCAATTTGAGAGAAGGATTAACGATTTTGAAACCTCCAACTGAGGAAGACACAAGACTGCAGTAAAATCTTGTATTCGCGTCCTATACTTCACATTAATGTTTTCATCTTTTATCACAAATTGTATTATTATCTGTATATTAGAATGGCGAGAAACCTCCGGTCCAGAGGAGAATGGAATCCAGTGCAGGGTGCAAAGTAGGCCCCAGCAGCAAAAAGATGGGGAAGGTGTGCCGGGCTGACGTAATCACCTGTTACCACGTGGCTCTGGTAAAACCATGCAGGAATCTTTGAGTCATTCATTGAATGAACATTGAGACCTCTCTGTAGAACCTGTAGGCTCATTGAGGGCTGGGTTGCCTATCTTGTACATCGTCATATCGCAGATACAATGGTACGGCGACTCATATATTTTAGGGCTCACCTACATACTTAATAAATGAATGAATCAGGTGCCAAGCTAAGGGTAGAGAACAGGAGGACTGGCGTGTGTCCTGGTCTCGAAGCATTTTGCATACCCACTCCTTCTGAGAGTGGAATAATGAAATTGCTTATTGTCATAGCCTGTTACTGTAACAAGGATAGCAAACTTTTTTTTTTTTTTTCAAAGGCCAAAGAGTAAATATTTTAGACTTTGCAGGCCACACATAGATGGTGTTACTTCTTTTTCTAACAACATTTTTAAAATGTAAAAACTTTTCCTTAGCCTGCAGGCAATACAAAAACAGGCCTAAGCTGGATTTGACCTGTGGGCTGTAGTTTCTCTGCTACAGAACAAAATGATTAGATAATTATCTGGAGAGTATGTTGATACGGTATGTTTTACCCGAGGCTGTATTATAATCAGTTCCTTTGAGGCCTTTCTGTAGCAAAAGTCATTTCTGTATGGTCCAAGACTTTGTCACAAGGCTACGTAGTAATAGGATTCCACTTTTTTATTTTAATTTTACAACTTCATTAAGATATAATTTATTATCTTCTTACTCAGATTTTGTAGTAGGATATACTGGCATTTTAAAAAGAGTTTATCAGTATCTCATACTCCTATTTTCTGAAAAAGTTTGTGTAAGATTGGCATTATTTCTTCCCTGAATGCTACTTAGAATTTGTTGGGGAAACCACTTGGGCCTGAAGTTCTCTTTGGGGAACAATTTGTGATAAGGAATTCAATTTCTTTAATAGATTCAAAGCTATTCAATTTCTGTTTTTTCTTGTGTCTGCTTTGCTGAGTTGTAACTTTCAAGAAATCTGTCCATTTCATCTGAGTTGTAAAATTGGTTGGCATAAAATTGTTCTTAGTATTCTCTCATCATCTTATAATGTCTGTAAGATGTGTGTTGACACATCTCCCCATTTTCTGTTCTTTCTCCTTTTTCTTATTCAGTGCAGCTAGAAATTTGTCAATTTTGATCTTTTCAAAGAGCCAACTCTTGGCTTAGTTAATTTTCTCTATTGTTTCCCTATTTTCTGTTACATTTATTTCTGCTGTTACTTTTGTTGTTTGCTTATTTTGAATTTACTTTACTCTTATTTTTCTAGCTTCGTAAGGTAGAATCTTAGATTATTTATTTAAGTTTTTTCTTCTTTTCTAATACCAGCATATAAGTTTTCCACAAGCACAACTTGAGCTGTATCCCACAAATTTTGATATGTTGTGGGGTTTTTTTTTGGTCATGTAGTTAAAAATATTCTATGATTTCCCTTGTGATGCTTATCCATCACTTAGAAATGTGGTTTAATTTCTAGATATTTGAGGTTTTCTTAGGTATCATAATAATACTGATTTCTATTTAACTTGGTTGTGGTCAGAGAACATATTTTGTATGATTTTTATCTTTTCAAATTTCTTAAGACTTGTTTTAAATTTTAGTCTATGGTCTATCTTGGTAAGTGCATATATGCATTTGAGAAAAAGGGTACACTCTGCTATTGTAGGATGCAGTAGTCTCTAAACTATCAATTAAGTCAAGATAGTGTTCAGGTCTTTTATGTCTTTGCTGATCTTCTTTTGTCTGGTTGTTCTGTCACTTGCTGGAAAGGGGTGATAGACCTCTAGCTATGATTTTGAAATCGCCTGATTCTCATTTTAATTTTTCATTTTTGTTTCATGTATTATGAAGCTCATTATCAAGTACTTACATATTTATAATTGTTGTTTCCTGATGAATTCTGCCTATATCATTACGAAACATCTCTCTTTATGTCTGGTAATATATTTTGTCTTGAAGTCTATTTTATCTGATATTAATACAGCACCTTCAGCCTTCATATAATTAATCTTTAAATATTATATATTTTTCCATCCGTTATCTGTCAACCTTTACGTGTTTTAATAATTAAAGTATATCGCTTTTAGGAGTATATACTTGAGTCTTGCTTTTTATCTACTCTGTCAGTCTCTACCTTTTAATTGAAGAGTTTAGACCATTAGCACATTTTGGGGAGTATTGCTTTACCTTTATCATTTTTTTTCCTGTGTGTTCCCCTGCTTGTTGTTCCTTTGTTCTTCCTTTCCTGCCTTCTTTTGGATTATTTGAATATGTTTTGGTATTTGATTTTAAATGATTTAGTGGCTTTTGATTATATGTCTTTGATTTTTTTTTTTTTTTTTTTTTTTTTTTTAGTCTACTTAGAGTTAATATTGTACCACTTTTGGTAAAATAGGGAAATTTGCAGCAAATAGATTCCATCACCATGCCCTCCTGCAATTTTTTCTTATTATGGTTGCTATATGTATTCTAGCTACATACATCGAAAGCCTACTGGAAAATGTTACTTTTCTTTTTTTTTTACTTTGAGCAGTTAGACCATTTTAAAGAATTTAAGTGGGGAAGTCTATAGTCTTTTATATGTTCATTGATATTTTTTCTTTATTGTTGAAGAACCAAATTTCTCTCTAATATTATTTCTTTTCTGCCTGAATAACTTTCTTTAGTATTTCTTGTAAAGCAGGACTCAGGGCAAAAATTTCCTTAGTTTTCCTTTGTCTGAAAATGTCTTTATTTTGATCAAGATTGTTTGAATCTGTAGGCCAATTTGCAGAGTACTGCGTTCAACATTATTAAGTCTTCCAATCAAAGAGCATGGGATGTCTTTACATTTATTTATTCTTATTTATTCTTTCAAAAATGCATTGTAGTTTTCAGCCTACATGTATTTTCTTTTGTTAAGTTTGGTCCTAAATATTGTATTCTTTTTGAATCTATTGTAAGTGGAATTATTTTCTTTATTTCATTTTTGAATTATTCTTTTTAGTGTATAGGAAAAAAAAATTGTTGTGTATTGATGTTGTATCCTGCAAACTTGCTGAACTAATTAGCTGTAATAGATTTTTTTTTTTTTTAGATTCCTTAGGCTTTTCTAGAAAGTATTTTCTTTTGCCTTTATTCCTGAATGATATATTTGTTGTATATGGATTTTTGACTTGACAGCTTTTTTTATTTCAGCACTTTAAAGATATTGTTCTACTCTCTTCTGACCTCCATAGTTTCTGATGGAAATTCTATGACTATTCAAATATTTATTCTCCGTATATAATGTGTCATTTTTCTCTAGCTCATTTCAAGATTATTTCTTTAGTTTCCAGCAGCTTGATTATGATGTATCTAAGCATAGTATCTTTTAATTTGTCTGTTCACTGAGTTTCATGAATCTGTAAGTCTGTATCTTTCACTTAATTTGAGATGTCTTCAGCCATTTTTCCTGCCTCAATATCTCCCCTCTATTTCTCCAATTAAAAATATCTTAGATCTTTTATATTGTCTCAAATGTCTTTGAGATTTTGTTCATGCTTTTTTTCTTTTTTTTTTCATTCCACATTCTCTTTGTTCAGGTGGGATAATTTGTATTGATCTATTTTCAAGTTCTCTGCCTTTTTCCTCTGGTGTTAAGTCTATCAGTAATTTAAAAACTTTTTCAGATATTGTTATTTTTAAATTAAAAAATATCCAGTTGGTTCTTTTTATAGTTTTTATTTCTCTGTTGAGATTTTCTTTTTTTTCCATTTATTTCAAGTTTATTTTCCTTTTTCTTTATGTAGCGAAATTGTGGTACCTATTTTAGTGTCTTTAATATGGTATCTGAGTCATCTTGGGATTGGCTTCTGTTGATTGCCTTTTCTGTTTCAGACTGGGTTACATATTCCTCCTTCTTTGTATGTCAAGTAATTATTGATTGTAGTACACACATTGTGAATGTTACCTTGTAGAGACTGAAGGTTCTGTTATAATCCTCTGAAGAATGTTTTGGTTTCAGTAGGCAATCAATTTGATTACTTTTATCTTGCTTTTTTGTCTCCAGTGGTTCAAATCTCAGTTCAGTTCTCTAAGCCATCCTATGCTACTTTGGGTCTGTACCTGCGTGGTCTTACACGGAATTAGGGGTTTCCTTCTGTCTTTTTACCCTCTGGGATTCCTTCCCCACTCTCTGATCACTGGGGCTCCTTTCCCTGTATGTCTAACTAGAAAGGTGGCAGAGTTTCTATTAAAGTTTTAGCTGCCTACACTGAGCAGCTGCTCTGTGACTGGGGTCCACCCTTAGGCAAAGTTGCAAAAGAAAAATATACTTGGGAAGCTAATCTCCATGCTAATTGTTTCTCCAAGTTTTGCCTGCTCTTCCTGATCTTCCTTCTCCTGTTTACTTTTCAGAGTTCTCAGATTGGGTTGTTGCTGTCGTGGCTTTTCCAGAGTTTATAGGCATAATCAACGAGGAGGGGTTGATCGTAAAGAAATTGCATTGCCATGGCAGATCTGGAAATTAGCCAGTATACTTTTATTAATAAAGAGGAAAGTTACTTCCATAAAGAACTGAGCAGTAGTAGGGCAGTATGAGTACCAGCCTTTGTTCTAGAAGCATTTAAATATTTTTTATCATGACAGTAGACAATGTTTTCATAGTCAAAGGCATCAGCACAGGATAAAATCTTAGAAATTTGGGGCTGAGAAGGACATTAAAGATTATTAATCTAAGCTCATCATTTTGCATATTTGCCCCAAAGTGAAACGTATAGCCTAAGTTAATTCAGTCTACCTTTCAAATTAATCATATAGTTGCTTGACAGAAGTCTTTGTCTGTTTCCTGAGAGTGGATGTTGCATTTCCACAAGCCCCAAATCTAAAAATTAGTCAAAATTATCTGCCAGAGGGAATCTAAACTATTATGAATATAAATATTTGTTTTACTAAATTTAAACAGCTAGGTCTGTTTTAAATTCCACTTGTTTTGATTCAGAGGCGTAAATACAAGTTGGATTTAGTTGCTATTCGGATTTTTTCTGGTGTTATGAAAATATGAAAAGAGTCGCATGTTCCACTGAATGAACTAGCCAGGCACCCCATGCTCTGTGCTTTTATAAAAATATTAGAATACAAACTAAATAAAAAATAAGTGATACTATTAATTTAGAATCTGCAAAACTTGATGATGGTTATAGTGGTGGTAGTAAATGAATTGATTTCAACAAAAATCAAGTAAATAAAGAAATACAAGTTTCTAAGAGTGGTGACTGGTGTGAAGGAATAAAGCAGAGGTTCTAATAGAGAGGATGAGCCTAAAGCCCATCAGAGAAGGGGGGCAGAGAAAGGTCTCTGAGTAGACCGTATTTTACCTTAACACTAACTGCCTTTCAAGGATCTTGCAAGCAAAGGAAACAGCAAGCGAATGAGGCCTCAAGGCAGAAATGAGGTTGGCGTTTCAGAGAGACAACCAAGGCAGAGTGAGTGAAGTGGAGTCAGGCATTGGGAAATCAGGAAGTTAGAGAAGTAGTCACATGTGAGTAATTGGTATCTCATCAGCTGTGACGAAGTTTTCAGATTTTATTCATGGTCATTTTCTCCAACCAAACAGACCTTCTGCCGTTTTTTGTTTTTGTTTTTTTTTTTAAATCCGTTTTGCTTGAAGTGCGAGGTCTTGGTCACATAGTTATCCCACATGGATACTCTCTGTCTCATTTCTTCCTCTTATCCAACTCTTATCCCATTTTTGAAAGTGAAGCTCAAACCCGATATCATCCATGAGGTCTTTCTTGACTGCTCTAATAGGATGTATTTTTTTCCCTTTTCTATTCATCATTCATTCATTCTTTTCATTGAGTATTCACTGTGTACCAGGCACTGTGCTATGTGCTAGGAATACAAAGATAAATAAGACATTGTCTTTCTTTCTACAAAGCCCACTATTTGGTGAAGAAGATAGCTCTCTGAACAGATAATTATGATTAAGCAGGATGAATGCTATAACCAATGAAAAATGAAGCATTTGGTTGGGAGCACAGAAGAAACAACTACCTCTGCATGAGTAGAGTTTCAGAGGATGAGTAGGAGTTTGCTGTGTGGGGAAGTTGAGGAAGGCTATTTCAGACCTTGTGTCTGAGTATGCAAAGACATCAAGACATGAGTAAGCGTTGTGAGTCTGAATAATGGTGAAGGGTCTGGGATGATTACCAAACACTTGGGCATTAAGTTACAGGAGGTTATACGCAGCTTCCCATGCCTTGCCAAAGAGTTTGGACTTTATATGGACAACAAGGGAAAGAAATTTAGAATGTTACTTGGTGGCAGTATGGAGGATGACCTTAGATAGGAAGAGAAAGAAGATAGGAGGCCATATTGGTCTATTGGAATAGTCTAAATGAATGATAAGAAAGACCTGAATTTAGTCAATGACAGAGTGAATGAGTAGCAGGGGCTGGATTTAAGGGATAGCTCTGCTTAGAAACTACCAATGTTGGTGACCAATTGAGTGGGGAACATATGGGAAAAGCAGAGCTTTGGAAGAGCTGGTTTGGGTGAAGTTGCCACCATTAACTGAAATAGTGAGCAGAAGAGGAGGAGCATGGTTAAAGGGGAGGTAATCAGTTCCATCTTGAATAGGTTATCCTGAAACTTACTACAGCAACCCAAGATACCTATTTCCCCTTCCTGAGTTTATAACTCGGTTGGCAGCTGCTGCTGTGTATCCGGTGAGGCTAGTATTCTATTTTATAAGGATGCCTTATCTCACGAGGTGGAAATGTTGGCCCTAAAAGAACAGAATCACGCATTTCACTTTTTCAAATGCTTCTTAGCAGTATCCACATGATCTGTTCCTAACAGGTGCTCAATAAATGTATATTAAAGTATAAATAAATAGCATTGTAACATTGATGATTCTTTTTTTAACAAGTTGCTTAACTATTTTTTGGGCCTCTGTGCACTAACAAAACATTAACTAAGCTCATAGGTTAAGTGCCAGCCTGGCTTTCTACATATATTCGCCTTCACCTTTGAGTTAGGATGAGTGGGTAAGTCTTACCAGCAACTGTCTCATAGAGAAGAGTTTTGAATAGGCCTTTACGTTTTCCTTAAATGGACTCTTGTCACCATTTACGTAGCAGAAGGTGACGGCACTTTGTGGCACTGAAATGCCTCTTCAAAATTTCAGGTAGAAAAAGGAGGAAGGGGCCATATCTATCTTATTTTCAACTGTCTACCTGATATCTAGAGCTGTGATTAGTACATAGTAAAATTTCAATAACTATTTAACAGATGAGTGAATGAATGTAGATTTCCCCATGTTCTTCTATTTTATTGGGTATTTCTATACAAATCTGGGATTGAGGATGTTAGACATATTCCCTTACACTAAATCTTTCTATTCTAAAAGGACTTAAAATGTATTGTACACCTATGTATTTTTAGAAAATTTAACTTTCTGATCTTTGTCAACTTTACCAGGTAGGCGTGAAGAAAAATCCTAAAGTCCTTTGCTTAGGTCTACAGAAAAAAATTGTTTTTCCCTCTGCCACTGCTTTCAGAATTGCTTTTACATCAGGCTTTTTAGGGGAGTTTGATTTTCTCTATTGTCTGTACAGAATATGACCCATTCCCCTTGGTTTTGACAAGTCCGTGGTGATTACTGATGGAGGAGGGCAAAGAGGACTGTCAGCAGATCTCTTGATTGACCCAAGTGTGGTGAACTGGCCCGCACTGACCGAAGCCAGGACGCCCCCCCGCGGGGTGCAGGCCAGTGAGTGCAGGGATGTGAAAGAAAAGCACTTGGCAGTCACAAAGCAGGTGCCCCCTTCAGTTCAGTCTAGAAGCTTCAGGCACACATGGCTAATGTGGGCCCTCACTTTGCCTGTCATTCGTA
The DNA here is from genome assembly GCF_024610735.1 of Ursus americanus. NCBI lineage: Eukaryota > Metazoa > Chordata > Mammalia > Carnivora > Ursidae > Ursus > Ursus americanus. The sequence continues at coordinate 33,568,644 of NC_142137.1, forward strand.
GCAATTATGGACTGCTTACCTACTTGTGAGGAACCCCTTCTGCACTAGAGTTTCTGTCAAGGGCCTTCTCTCCTCAACCTGATGCCCTTTCCTACCACCTGATCTCCCCTTCTTTTCCCTCTGCCTAAACAATTCTTTTCTCTCTCTTTGTTTTTCTCTCTTTCTCTGAACAATTTACATCCATGATACCAGCTGGAAATCCTTCTCCAGGGCTTTTCCCTTTGGATCTGGGGAGCTCTTCCTTGAGTCACCAACAGCTGAGCTGCTCTGTCGGGAGGTCTGGCAGCATTTCTGTTTCTCTCCACCTGTATCGTGTTCACATGTACCTGGTTCAGCCCCACAGGGACAGTGTCTCTGAGTGCACAGTCGAATAGCCAAACTAATGACCAGTTAATAGCCAAAAGAACTAAGAATTACCTAGGCCTTTTGAAGTGTTTCGAAGGTAGCTCACAGCTGCATTTATAAAATCCCCTTTCTCCTCCTGTCCACTGTCCTCACACCCTAAACTGTTCTCCCTGATCGAGTCACACACCTTTTACTCCTCAATCTCCTCATTTTCTTTCTTAGCACTTTATCAGGTAGCAGAATTGATATCTCTCCACAAGATGTAATCCTTCTAATTTAGGAAGGAGAAGGGATTAAACACTATGGGGGAAAGGAAGTTCGTGAACATTCTTCATGTGATAATTTTTGTACCATTATGTTGCATGGTACAAAAATCTGTTTTAAATAAATACTTCAAGAGGAGCTCTTGCATATGTCAGTAGATATGAAGAGAATTTTTCTAGGAAACTATTTTAAATTATTTTATTATGCCATTTTTTTTAAAGGCAAAATATGAACTGTCAGGGAATGACCTCCTTGTTAGGCAGATTTACTTATAAATGATTCATTTTGTGATGTTAGAATTGGTGAAATTTCACATTCTGGAATTGTCTCATCTATTAAAGGCTGCATTACTTGTAGTGGTGGGATTTGGAAATAAGACATGCTTTGCTACCAGAAAGGAAAAACATCAAGAAAGTGTTCCTAGGCTACTAGCTATGAACATAACAATTTGTCGGTTGTTTCAATTAAGAAAGTCTAAGATCAAATTCAATAGGTATATGCTGTTTGTGGGGAGGGGTGTCTCAAGGGCACAGCACAGGGCCTGGCCTATAAGAAGCTCTTGATGGATGTTGCATGAACTGAACTGATCATAGAAGTTTTGAAGTCCAGAAATTTGCTTTTGGGCATTTACTTCTCACAGCTGGCTGTTACATTTCTCTTTCCCTTCCCCTTCACACGCCCACAAAAGCCGTCCCACCTGACTCCCATGTCTTTGGAATTTACTGGGTATTTCCTGCCTGTGAGTGTGGAAGATTGTGAGCTTCTAGAAGGAGGGTAGAAGGGACAGTGTCTAAGTGCAGCCAGGATGTGTGCTTTTTGATGATGTTGATGACTTTTTTCTAGTAAGGCTTCTACTGGGTAACCGACTTTTCTCCTTCTCTTGACATTGCCATCATTTGTTCATTTCTCCAGATATTGGTTATCTCTGGGGTTGACTCTGAGACCAGTTAACTGATGAGGAAGGCAGATGGACAGGCAGAATATCTTTTTCATGGAGCTGTGACTCAACCAGATGGTTATAAACCTGCTATATTATAAAGCACTTCAGTTACTTGAAGCCAAATACTTAAAATGCACAGGCATTTAAAAGAATCTGTGAATTCTTTCCTAAAGTAATGCCCCAGATCTACAGACTCTTGTCCTTTTGGAAAGTGAATTGGCTTTGTAAGCAAAGTCTGACATCTTTAACACTAGACTAACTTAATACCTTTTCATATATTGTTCATTATAAAGTAAAATTTGGCTTGCCTCAGATCTGACCCTACTCAAAATTCAGTAATGACCATGGCATATCACCCATAAAGATGTGATAGTGGCCAAAAGTTCATGGTACTATGAAGCCAATATCTGCTCTATTAATGAGGCTTCTTTAGATTCCTGTGTGTCCTGACTTTCTGGAAATAAGAAATTAATTAGATGATGCTTCAGATATGAAGTTCATAGTGTTAATACTTATTACAAAGTGCTTTCAAAGAGTGGCAGAGAGATCTGGGCGTGGGCTTGGGCTTGGAGTTTAGGTGCAAGATCTCACAGCCGTGTGAATGTAGGTGCCGACCTAAGCCTCTCTAGCTTGTTTCCTTACCTGAAAAATGAGGGTAATGGCAACCAATAGCAAAGTCGTGAGAATTAAATAAGAAAATATACGTAGAGATAGATTTTTGAGATAGGAAAGAAATCATATTTTGTTTTCTAATCTCATTGCAAGGAATTTTTCTATGCATTTTCCTTCCTCTTTTCTCCTTTAGGTTCCCAGAGCTTCATCTCATCTCCCCCTGCCCTGCCTCAGGGGCTGACCAGCTGACCCTTCTCTTTTCTTCTGCTCCTAATCAGCAGCACCCCCTCTGGGAATGTAAGGGGGGGGGACGTGCCTGTGTGTGCTAAACAGACAAGTCCTTCTTGCTTGTGTCTTAGTGAGTTAATACTCTCTCTCAAGCTTCATCCACTTGAAATCCAAATGAAAAGGAAGATGCTTGGATGGATGAAGACAAGAAAATAGGTGGGAGCATTGGCCTAAAGAAATCCTGTGACAGGTGGCATCTACCTGTGGCATCTTAGAGTCCAATATTAGGGGCCCTAAGGGGCCATAAGTTTTGCGCTCTAGCCCAGGTTGAAGTTTGATCTAATTGGGCAAGTCATTGCTTCTGTTTGTGCTCAGTGGCTTCCTTCATGTAATTAAGAGGATTGGTCTGGCTCTTGGATTCTAAGTTCAGAAATCTGATGTATCATTTGAATGGACACAGTGGGCCAAGGGAAAGTGCTTGTGCGGATGTGATACGAGTGGTGAAGTCCGTGGGAAGTTGGAGAGCTGCAAATATTTAGTTCCAGACATTGCTGACCCCGGGGGAGGGGCCGATGATCTGTCCAAAAGCCAATCGTGAGATAGGAATTTGAGTATAGGCAGTTCATTTGGGAGTGGGTCCCAGGAAGCGTGGTGAGGGAAAGGGGAAGTGAGACCAGGAGGCGATGAAAGCCAGTGAATGGTGTATTAACACAAGATTTTTGGGGCAGTGATACTTTTCTGATGACACTATAGTGGTAGATAGATGTTGTTAGACATTTGTTCAAATCCATAGAGTATGCTACATGGAGAGTGAAGCCTAACGTGAACTGTGGGCCCTGGGTGATTATAATTTGTCAGCGTAGATTCGTCGATTATAACAAACGTACCACTGTGCTGGGGGGTGTCAATCATAAGGGGACTATGCATGTGTGGGGATGGGGTTGTGGGAATTTTATCTGCCTTCTGCTCAATTTTGCTTTGAACCTTAAACTGTTATTTAATATAGACTTTTTTTTTTAATTCATTAATGACTGTGGGCAACTGAGGCCAAATCACCTTTGAGAGCCTCCTGACAGACTTTTTAGAGCATGCCCCAGATTCATGCTTCTGAGGGCCGAGGAAGCTGGCAGTGGTAGCTAGGAAAGGAGCTTGCTTGAAGTAGGGAGCTTTGGGTTCATAAGGTCCTTCCACACTTTGGGGGGTTCGGTGGGGATGTGGGTAGACACCAGCTAACCATATCTGCTACCTAACCTCTTGCTTTTTCAAGAAGCCCGAAATCTCACTTTTTATGGGAACCTTCCCAACTTTCAAATTGGCAACTAAATCAGTTTTTATAAATCTGAAAAGATCAAATAAAAGATGTTTGTGGGCCACATTTGGTCCATTGATCGCCTGGGCTAGACACAGTGCTAAGTGTTTTACTTGCTCTTCATTTCTCAAAGGTATAAGAAGGAGGTGAGTGCCATTATGATCCACATTTTATATATGAGGATATCGAAGCACATAGAAGCTGTGACTTATCCACACCCAAATCGCAGCTAAAGGGTTGACCTAGAATCTAAATCTAAGTGGCTGGCTCTGAGCCACTGTAGCTTATTGCCGTGGGTCTCACCGATGTCCCCAACCTAAAGTGAGCGGGGAAGGACAAACCCAAATCCTGCTGGCAGCTTGCTTTGCCCCACCTAAAATTAAACTTCAGTTTTGGATCGCTTAAATTTCTAACTCTTTAATGAAATGGTTGCCCAAATAAAATTTTAGACACTGAACAACACTTTTTCCCTGATGGCATCTTTAGTTTCAAGGGATTTCATTCATGTGAGAGTAACTGGGACCTAGGGAAAAGTCATTTATTAAACCTGGACTAGGGAGACTTGAAAGTATTTCCCTAAGGAAGCTTTGAAAAAATCCAGGAAAAGATATACTCTAAGAGATTCCAATAATTATTACACACATATATTTTTTTCAGCCGAACAGAGGAAGTCGAGAAGCTTTGAAAAAAATGTTCAATTTTAGCTACTAGTAACTGCTGTTTTGCTGCCCCATCAATTCAGACTGATGGGTAGTTCTATTGTAGGCATGTCAAGGTGGGATGTGGCAATTTTTCTTCTGTTGTTCTTACCTTTACAAATGTTAGGTACAAAGAATTTATAACATCCTCTCCAAATTCAAAGGGGAATTATGTTTGTAGACATAAAATCTCTTGCATTCATCTCACAAATTAGGTGCTCTCTCTATAGGCTTTGAGCCCTTGAAGGACGACTGCAATTACTAAGTATTTCTAGGGTATTAGGTTTTCTTTGAAGCATTTGAGCAATTTTTAGTAGATATGAACTTTGTGTAGTTGGCTTTATGCTATCATGGATAAAAAATAAAGTTGACTGAGCAAACTTTATAAAGCATTTCTACAAAGACTGAGCTGTGCCTCTTTGAAAGCAGATGTTTCTCTTTTTCCTAAACCTGATTAGCAAATACACACGATGTCTTCCACTATACTATCCATCTTTGCAATGAATGGAGCTTACCTACTTTAATGCCCTTATCTGCGGACAGTTCTAATAGTCACAATTTACAGCTGGCACTGGAAATAATAGCAACAAACAAGATGGCCCCTGTCCTCAAGGAATTCATGACTTCGTGGAGGGATTAAGACAAACCAAACCAAACCAAACCAAAACCTGACAATTGTATTACAGTGCAGTACGCGTGGTGGTAGAGGTCCAGAGACAATGAGGGCCTAAAGGGGGGGCAGCTAACCCTGGCTGTGAGTGACAGGCACAGGACCAGAGAATTCTTGAAGTGATAGCTGAGGAAGAGCACAGATTATTTAGGCAAAGGAAGAAAGGGGAGGAAGAGTGTTTTAGACAGAGGGAACAACACATTTAACGGACTGGAGAAAAGTAAACGTAAAGCTTGAGGAACTGAAAGAAATTCTCTCTTGAACACTAGGTGGGAGAAGGGTTAGGGGAGCAGAAGCTGAAGAAGGAGGTAGGGACAGACCAGGTGGGTTTTGTTGTAGACTGTTTTGGAGCTTAGCGCTCATCCTAAGGAGAGTAGGTAGGCCTTAGAGTAAGGATACTGTAGGCAGAGCATGGTGTCTGTCATTCCTGGTTGACCTTGACTAGAGAGACACATAGAAGCAACTATAGGGACGCATGTATTGACATCTAGAAGATTTTTCTCTTCTACTATCAAATAAAGTTATAGAAAAATTGTACATGTTTCATTAAAGGACTTTTTTTTTATGTTACTTTGTTCATTCTAGGGTAAAAATCTACCCCCAAATCAGTTTCTTAGTTATCTGGTTTGTCAGCTTCTTACCATTTATGAAGTTTTGCCTATTTAAAAATTGTGCCTATTTAATTATCATTCTAAATCCATTTCTCTCAGAAACATGTTATTTAATTTTCCAAAAAAGAAACTTCAAGTGTATCTCTTTTTGTTCCTCTATTCAATATGCGTCAGTACTTAACAAGTACCGGTTGTGGAGCCAGCCGTGTTGACAGCTTTGTACTTGACTACTGCTCAATACCTCGCTGAATAATTGAGTAAATTTCTAATTATGCATGTAATGAGTGTGATGCTTGTGTGTCTTTTTAAAAAAAAAAAAAAGAAATAAGAGAAATTTTCAAAGGTGGTAGTTAGAAGGAAAATAAATTATTAAAAGGTAAAAATTTGTCCAGTGCACAGCCATCACTGTGCATTTCTGGAGGGCGGTTACAGAAATATAAAATACATAATACTTACTCCCTTGCAATTCACAATATTGGTGAGGGACCAGATGATAAATAAAAAAAGAAAGAGGAGCGGGGAATAATGCAAGGCAAATATTGTTAAGAGCTCAGAGTTACGGTTGAAAGGAGAAAGTGCGATAGGAGTGCAGTGCGGGGATCTCGGTAAGAGCCGGCGTAAAGAAGTTAAGCGTACAGGAGAGATGTGAGTGCCTGACTGGCAAGCTGACTTTGGATGTTGATGGCTTGTCTTGCTGCAGAAGGCTTGATGTGTGAAAATAATCCTGGTGCTTATCATGGTGCCGGGAGAATCAGCGGGGTGATAACCAAGAACTGCGTGGCCTTAGTGTCCTTCCATCACTGCTTTCACATCATTTGGTTCCAAACTATCTTCCTGGTCTTACTGAGATCCCACCACTACCAGGCTGGTCTCCAGTCTGCCATACGTCATGACTCCAGGAGACACATCCCGCCTTCTCTCATCTCACATATCCTTAGGCCATTTGTCTAGTAGAGAATGCCCTTTCTGTTCTGTAGATACATGATGGTCAGAAATGACAATGACCTCTTGCAGCCAACTCCCTTCATCTCCATCTCCTTCACCTAAAGCCATTTGGTAACAAAACATTACCTGTAAACAATGCATTATGCCAAAAGTGACTTTAGCTCTCCTAGATATTGTCACACACACAATCTCAAACCACCAAAAGAATTAAAACAGAATTTAATTAAAAAGAATTAAAACAGAATTCCCTAAATGGTAATAGGAGCCTAAGGAAATTAAGCGAAGTCTCTGATCTGAACATCTGAACTTTACCAACCCTTCAGACTCTGCCTCAAAAAAAAAAAAAAAAAAAGAAAAAAGAAAAAACTGTGCCTCACTTCCTGAGATACACATAGGTAACTAGTTACAATACCTAGTTACTATTGGAAAGGGATGTTCTGAGAGAAAGTAAGTTATAGATAGGAAGTACTTGAAAAAGTCAATTTAAAAGAAGGCTTAAAAATATAAAACATAAGTGAAAACAAGTAGAGAATTTTAATATGTATTTTTAGCTAGCATTATCAGATATTATCACCATTTTATCAAATCACTTTCAGACCTGACCGGTGAGAAAAGCAAAAATAAAGTTTAAGGAAGAGGTTTGTTACTATCAATCAGATATATTAATTTCTGTACTTTATTGTTTCTCAATTAGGAAAAAAGTTATTTAGTTGTAAAAAAAAAAAAAAAAACCAAAACTGAGGACTTAATATAAGGTTATTTTCATCATGGAATAAAAATTCAAATTTTATGAGAAAACAGTTAATGTTGGATTAACAAGGAATATCAGTGAACATATTTTCTGGAAAATGTAGAGATTCCTTCCCTATTATGTATTTGTCATGAGGAGAACATTTAAATAAGGTAATGTTTTCCACTCTGTTAGGTTCAAAGATTGTCCTTTTCTCAAAGCACCTTGTCTAAATTGATGGTGTACAAAAATAATTACCATTAACTTTGCTACAGCATTCTGGATTGATCAGGCAATATAAAGGATTTGTGTCCATATTGTGAAGAAACTTCATTTTACAAAGGAAATTTACCTGGTAAGGAAACTTAACCAAAGAAAATTTCATTTTAGGACTCCAAACAAGCTGAAATATTGCTAATATTAGATTTTTAAAGAACTAGAAATGCAGTTTATGAAATTCCACTGCTCTCTGGCATTCCTAAGAGAGAATGCTTTACTTTGCTACTTCGTAGACATGATGAGATTGAAGAGGGGTAAGAAATCTACATTACTGTCTAAAAATGAGGGCATGTAATGTTGCTATGTGAAGCTGGGCTAGTGCTCAGAGGGACACAGAGATGAATAAAATACAGCCCTCGGCTTTAAGACAATAACTCAAATATGTGGGGAGGAGAAAAATATCATTGTTATCTCCGAAAACTTTATTTTAAATTATAAAAATAGTATTACGACAATATTAATACTTAAGGTCATTAAATAAATCCTCCCTAATCTTATTATCCTAACACACTATATTTAAAAATATTTCTTTTTTGTCCCTATCTACATGCATATTTCATCAATTATAATCATAGCGAGTATATAACTTAATATTTATTTTCACCCAATAGCGTATGGCTAACATTTTCATGTTGTTTTTATGGTGTTCATTTTCATAATTTTTAATGGTTGCACAATAGGCTATTGAACCAAAGCATCAGCATTTACTTAAACATTCCCCTATTTCTAATGTCCTTATTTTTCATATTTTAGGCACTGATGTAATAAGCATCTTCAAGCACATATTATTTTTATACTTGAGAGTTTTTTTTGGATGAGTCCTAAAATTCCTGGATCAAAGAGTAAGGTCACTTTTATGATTCTGGATATACATTACTGTATTACATTCCAAAAGAGTAGAATTTAGTTAATGCATCATTATTAACCATGTATTTCTGTGCTATGCCACATGGATAGCACTGAGAATTTTCAATATTTTTTCTAATTTAATATGTGCAGAATGGTACTTTATTGTGTTTTAACGTACATTTCTTTGATAATTAGTGAGCATGAAAATTATTCCATTTATTTGTTGAATATTTGTTCTTCCTTGTCTTTGGAAACTTGACTTCCTTTCATTGATTTCTCTTTTGGAGTCTTGATTTCTTTCTTGCAGTCATCATAACTTTTTGCAATTGGTCAGCAATGAGCAAGGCTTTTTGGGCAGAAGAAGCGCTTTCTAGACAATGAGGCATTCAGAGAGAGGGAGCCCTGGGAACAGAATTTATTTGGCTGGGGTAAGATGGCATGGTAATAGAGCTCTTTCCTATAAATGTCTGTCTATTGTATGAATGGAAATAAAAGGGATACTGTTTTAGTCACATATCATACTGCAATTTCAGAATCCTTAAAGAATGTTTTTTGACTGCCTGATTGAAATGTTTTATTTAGGGGTAACTTTTAAAGGTTCTTTTTCATCTAGGAATATAATTCCCTGCTCTTGGCACAGTTACAACCCGAGCTTAGAGGAAGGCCATCAATGTTTAGAGTCTTGCGTTCTCTGGATGAGAGAATTTTTAGTTTTGGCACCAAGGTGATGTGAAGTCGCAGGAGTTGTTTCCCCCATGTACCTCTGGTATTTCACATTACTTGCCACCTCATTCCCTTTCTGGAACCAATTCACCCTATTCTGTTAGAACTGATGGGTGGCAGATTTGATGTTCCAGCATGCTCCGTTGTCCCCACTGTATGAGAGAAGCCTGCTGCTGGGTTGATTGTATGAGGCAGTCTCTCATTCTTTTCAGTGGATGAAGATGTCTGGGTTTGAAAGGATGTTTACATGTTGACATCTAGTGTAGAATATTAGTAGAGGTTACTTTTTCCATGTTTGATGATTTATTTGTTGTTAGATTCTACTTTAAATTTTCAATGGGTGGAAACATTTTTGAGGATGCTGTATTTAAACAATGAGCCATGAAGCACCTTAATGTAGTTCTGCTTGGTTTATCAATGGCTTCAGTGATTAAATACTCACCACACAAGCATTGTCTTTCATTCTTGGTAACTTCTTTTATGCAGACAGATTCTGATTTAAGGTACTGGCTGTGATAGTATAGTAATATTTGGAAGAAAAGCCTCTTTGATATTGCATGTCTCTGAATGTCGTTGGCATTGGCGTCCCCTGTGTACTACTCAAAGAAAGAGGAATTTTTCATTTTAGGAAAGGACCTATTATTAAAATGAGCAGTTATTTTAATTTTTTTAACTTAATTTGGAAATCACAGCATGAATCATAATAGTGGTTGGTTATCTTGTAAAAGCATTGGGAGATATCTTCAATAAGTTATTCCTGGGACCACTGCTTTTAATCTGGGTGGTAAAGCATCAGGTTATCAGATGACCGAGCCAGAACTACAGATTGTGAGGGTATGGTTGAAATGAGATGCACAGGAAAAGTTAGAGGTAAATTATGGACAAGCCTCGAGCCCAAAAATTTGGGGGCAAGAAGGCCTCTGGAGAGAGCAGTTCCTTGGTCACTGACTGGCACCCATGACCAAACCAGGTAGGCTGAAGAATGGTCCCAAGCAAGGGTCAAGTTTGCCTTTGCATCCATGACAGGCTGGACTTTGGTTCATAGTCAGAAGTCAGGGACCACTTCTGCGGCTTCTAGAGAAAGAAGAATTGTGGGGCATTTTCCTCTGTCGTGGCTCTGCTCCTCCCCATCAGCCTTGTCTCTGGGATTATCCTTGACATTAAAGATCTCAACGTGCATCCTAGTCCCCTGGGTGTGTAGCCGGGTCCTCAGTTATTCCAGGCCTTTTCGTTTTGGTCTGAGGTTTCTTTCCAAATGGGAAAGAGCTTGGACAATGCATGTGTGGGAATAAGGAGGGGACATACCTCCCTTATTCCATAAAATCTGCAAAGGGAGGAGACGGAAGATCAAGAAACTAGTCTAGCTCAAAGCCCACCAAGAGCCCTAGCTGATAGAACTGAAGTGTGAATCTGGAGGGTGGAAACTGGGTGGGGAATCTATAGATTTTCCATTTACCAAAACAGGACAAGAGTAGCTGGAACATCCAATGGCAGGTAGAGATTGGAGAAGATTCCTAAGGTGTTGACTTAAGGACACTTTCAAGAGGGTACCCGGGGTTAATCTTTGGTTGGGCAGCAAGATATTAAGGATTTTCAGTCAATTCAGATAATGTTATGTAGTATTGATATTATATCTTATATCTTTAGTATATACATCTTTATGTTTGTTTATTATTAAAATGCTCTTGACTTAAAATATAGTTTAAGTATATAATTTTAAGTTTGCTGTCATTCTTAAAAAATAATTTTGTTAGTTTTATTTCCTCCTAAAATAACATCATTCCCCTATTTTCTTTAAAAATTAATACCATTTCTTCTGAGAAGTTAATCCTGACTCAGTATGGACAGATTGACATACATCTCAAAAGCAATGCTAGCCTCATAACATCTATTTAGTATTTCAGATTAAGGGAACATAAAAGAAGACATTTTTGATACTTTAGTTCAGTTGATCACAAGTTCCCAGAGGAAGGCAGTCCTCTTTCATATTCTGGATAGTGCTTTGAATTTGAATCTATGAATAGTCAGCCAACACTAAATCAATCTATAAGGGCTTGTAAGAGGCTAGTTTTGCAACTCAAATCTGCTTGCACTCTCAGGCGGACAAAATAACCACGGCCAACTCTATCATGATAAATGGTGAAGTCGATACCTTGCATTCTAGTTCAGTGAACCTAAGAAGAGTGTGTGTGTTCAAGTGTAGAAGAGTGAAATGGTTTGTATTTATACGAAGACTTTTTATGGGAATGTCCTTGAGCTTGATAATCACTATCTTGATAATTAATGCCCTGGGGTAGTAGAGAATTGGTCTTTATAATGTATCACATTGCATTTGGGAAAACTGAAAACAAAAACAAATGATTTGTCCTTGTTTTGCTTATTAGACCATGTTGTTTGACAACACTGACTATATTCTTTGTACCTTGTCAGCAATCGCTGTTTAAAAAGACCAAGCAAACAAGGATAGTAAGAAATTAAAGGTGAATAGTGTGCTGGTCCTAATTTAGTTCTCCACATATAGATTTGGTGGTAATGAGATAATTGCATTTGGGAGTGATTACCTCTGCCTCATGTAAATTTCAACTCCAGAGTCTGTGACAAGGCTGCCTTTAAGGTTGCCACATCACATGAGCCATTTAGCAGGGGCAAATGAAATTAAGCACTGAATTAGTTTGATTAGTGTTTACTGCAGTGTTGTACCAATGTCATCCTAGAGACTTTACAACTTGCCATTTAAATTCCTTAATATGGGTTTTAATAGTGAAGTTATTGCATGGGCCTGAGAACCCCCCTGGACAGATACACACTTGGGCCTGTCTCAGGGAATACTTTGGAGGGCAGCAGTGACCTTGATGGCCTCGAGCAGGAGGAGGCAATGCTATGGGATTCTAAGGCTAACATGGAATGCTGTGGGATTTTTGCACATGAGTTCTACAGCAGAAAGTTAAAGACGTCATGTAAATTAACCATCTAAGAAAGTATAGTTAAACAATTTCTCTTCCTAATTTGGTAGGAGATTAACCTGCCAAAAAGCTATTGGCTTAATCTTTTGACTTCCGTATTTTGTCAGATAAGGTTTTGAAATGCAGTGAGGGGTTGCTATGGTAGAAGTAAAATACTGGAAAGACTCTGATTTCAAAGGTTCTGGGAAACATCTAGAGCAGATGAGGTCTGGTGGTTGTGTGCGGTATCTTGTGTTGGTAGAACAAGTTAATGATTCTTCAAGGAGAATCTTTGAGAAGTGGAGACAGCTGGGTACTAGAGCAGGAAGAGACATTTGAAGTGTGGGTTTCTGTTGGTTCGAGGGAGGCAACTTACAGAAGACAACCTTCTCTGCCCAGTGTGTGGAAGCGTTTGGGTCAAAGGCAGGCAGTGATGCTTAGGGAGGGTGAGGGAAGAGATTCTTCATCAGCAGGCAATGCTAGGAAAGCATTAGTGTGCTTTCCTGTCACACCTGGTGGGAATGGAATGGGGAAAAGGATTCCCTGGGGCCTGGGAGCAATGTATTACAAATTTGATCTTTTTCATGTATTTTAATGCATCTAGTATATTGGCACAGATTTATACACATATAAATGCATGAATAGATACACAGACTTACTGGGGGTCCATTTCTCTTTCTTTCTTTCTTTCTTTCTTTCTTTCTTTCTTTCTTTCTTTCTTTCTTTCTTTCTTTCTTTCTTTCTTGTGTGGTAAAGAATGTAAAAAGTTTAGAGGTCTAGTATCAGGTCTTTTTCTTGCAATAATTTAGCCTGGCTTCTCCAAAGATGCTCCATAAACCGGAGACCCAAGGAATGGGTTTGTTTTCATTATATAGGGCTTGTGCACATTGGAAGTTGTTGTTTTAACTTACGGACTGATCTGATCTCTATTTTATTTCCAGAAATTTGTATTTCATAGACCCAAGTTCCTCATTTCTTTTTTAAATCCCATTGATCTGTACTCATTCCTTCAGATCACCTTGAGATTTTTATGGAACAAGGTGGAGAATATATAAATAAAAATGAAAGTACTTAGAGAATTGGCTATTAGGACTTTGCAAAGCAACTTCACAGTTAGTAAGTGGATATTTCTATTGTGGGATCCCTAAGTAGCTTGAAATAGTCAACTTATTAAAAGTACTGTTTGTCTCAATAATCATATTTTTCTTTCTAATAAATCATTACTTTGCTCTTTTTCTATTGGCCTCTGGTATTACAATAAGCTGGAATTGGAAGAATCGTTCTTAAAATAGAATGCAATTCTTTTTCTATAATAAGATCAGCTTTAATTTAGTTTCAGTGCAATGAAAATATAATGAAAATCTCCACTTCAGAACATAGAATCTGGAGAAATATGCTGTCAGTACCAAAAGCTATTCATAACCTTTTCAAGATCTAACAATATTTCATTTCTCACTAAAATTGTTTGTGGGGGCTTTAAAAATATTCTTCTGAAAATAAAAGATGTCATGAAGTTAACTTCAGTGAGATGATTTTATGGCAATTCATAGTTACAAGAATAATTTAATTAGTAATTCAGGATGTGAGAAGGCATATACCATGATATTAAAACACTAAGCCCAGTAAAAATGCATTTCACACATTTGAGTTACCTCTGATATTCACTGCGACAGAACAGAGAATACACCTTAGCTAGTACTTTTGTCAACCTTGGATTCTCTTATAACAAAAAATAAATATCAGATCTGTTACTTAGTACACTGAGGCCACTTTGGAGGATGGCCTCCATACTGTCAGCTGAAACTTCCCACCCTTACCTAGTTCATGCCTTGCTAGCACAAAAGGGAAAATGGCTGAAGAATACTGTTTAAGGAAGACAGAGCCTAATTTTATGGGCTATCACCTTGTGAATGATTATAAAATGGTAAAGTTTCTTTCCTTTATTGTCTTCAGGTTGACCTTTATAATGTTAAATTGGGATCTTAAGGTAAATGCAATATTGATTAGATTTGAAGATGCTCTCTCAGTCCTACAAACTAGGTTACCTTGTGTTAACACCCAACTCCAAAATCTCGGTGACTTACAATAACCAAGTTTGTATTTTGCTCACTCAGCATGTCCATTGCAAGTCGCCATCCTAGTTATTCAGAAACCCAGCCATGGAGGTGCTGTCTCCACCCCTGATTTCATTGGGACTCATGTGCTGGTATTGATATCATTATTTCCACTTGTGGCCACACTGCTTTTGAGCAAGCAGAGGATTCCAGAATTCTACCCCATATCCAGAAGAAGAGACCCAGAATATAGACAACCTTAATAAGCAATGACAGAGGCCACTCACTGAAAGATGTACTACCAATCTAACGGTATGTTGAGAGAGGTGGGGGAAGAAAACACTGTATTATGTACCTGTAAGGCTTATAAAATATGCTTTAGGGATGCATGTTAAAAATAAACACTGTTAACAGCTGACATTCTGAAAGGGGGAGTAAGGACATTATTAAATGAGACTAGATAATGATATCTGGTGAGAGGGAAAGGTCGTAAATTGTAAGGATAAAAGCCACACAACAAATTAGGAAAAACAGCTGCGTTAGCACTAGACTTGAGCTCGCACGTGATGCTTAGTAGCTGTATGATTTAACCTCTCCACGTCTATAAACAGGGAATCAGATCTGTACTATTGGGTGGTTGTGAGAATTAATAAGATGGCGAATATAACATGCCTGCCACATAGTGGGCACTTGATCAATGATAATTGTTATTAGAACACGTCCGTGTACGAAGTGTTATGCTTCGACAGAGTATATGTGTAGACAGGCGTTTACTAAATGAGTTTGATCTCATATACTGTTTTCATTCCTACTGAATATATCTGAGGAAAGAGAACTGAGTCTACTTCTGATACAGTTTTCTTTTAAAAGATACAATGGTAATGTATTTTTACAAATGATATTAAAACTGTCCCTTGGGGCGCCTGGGTGGCGCGGTCGTTAAGCATCTGCCTTCAGCTCAGGGCATGATCCCGGCGTTCTGGGATCGAGCCCCACATCAGGCTCCTCCGCTATGAGCCTGCTTCTTCCTCTCCCACTCCCCCTGCTTGTGTTCCCTCTCTCGCTGGCTGTCTCTATCTCTGTCGAATAAATAAATAAAATCTCAAAAAAAAAAAACAAAACAACTGTCCCTTTACCAGTGCACAAAGGATACCCGCTCTCCTGGGGTGCTTGCTGTTTGACAGTGACTAGTCTTAGCTGTTATCTAGACTCATCCTCAAACATTCAGAAGCCTTGAGCCCTTGGCTCACTCGATGAGATTTGGTCACATCCATAAGTAAAAGATGCTCAAAATAAAATCAGACAACACGAAGTGGAGGGATGAATGAATGAATGAAAAAGACCAACATTTTTTGAAATCAGATACAATTCTGTATCATTTTGCCAGCTTGAATTGAGGATATTTATTGAAACGGAGACAATAGCTGGTGCATTGACACATTTAATCCTCACAAGACAGGTGCTGCTCTTTTCTGCATTTCACAGATGTGGACACTGAATTAAGTAACTTCTCCATGGTTGCACAGAGAATAAGAAGTTGAGCCACGGTTGAAACCAGACCATGTGGTCCTCAAGCCCAAGCTCAGGCACCATATCTCACTCATTCATTTGTTTGTTCATTCATTCATTCTCCTTCTCTCTCTCTTTAATAAAATCATTTGCATCTCACAATTCCAAATATATTCTGAATCCTCTTGATAAACTTAGGGACAAGTTCAGGCCAAGTGACCGTCACAGAACGGACAGTCATTAGTAATCTCAACTGCCTTCCATACTAAGAAGAACATAAAAAGGAGCAGAATGGACCATCTACTCCCTAGAGAGGCTGGAGGCCACCATCGTGGACTTGAAATTGCTTTTTTACATGCATCAATTGAAATGGCCTCCGCATAGCAATTAGATTTAATGAAGGGAAGCTGCTGATAACTAAGACAGGCTGCCAGGCCTTCTGTTGGTTATTTTTAGAGGAAATAGATTATACAACCTGTTTGGCCCCAATTCCTAGCCCTCTAAAATTGCTTTCTCTTGATGGGCTTTGCTGCTTTTTCTGAATTCAAAATCAAGAATGAACTCAAGATCGGTCAGTTGATAGCTTCAAACGAATGCCATCATTAAAGAGCTGGACATATGGAGATGCTCATAGATCTATTATATAGAGATGTGAAGATAAAGACTTAGATACATTATATACATGCATACATATTACATTTATGTGTATACAGTTGACCTGTGAACAACATGGATTTGAACTGTGTTGGGTCCAGTTTAGATGTGGATTTTTTTTTTGATATATACAGTTTTGTAAATGTGTTTTGTCTTGTGATTTTCTTAATAAAATTTTCTTTTCTCTAGCTTTCTTGATTATAAGAACACAGTATACAGGGGCTGGCTCAGTCGTTAAGTGTCCGACTCTTGATTTCAGCTCAGGTCATGACTTCAGGGTCCTGGGATTGAGCCCCACATCGACTCCTTGCTCAGCGGGGACCCTGCTTCTCCCTCTGCCTGCCGCTCCCCCTGCTTGTGCTCTTTCTCTGACAAATAAATAAAATCTTAAAAAAAAAAAAAAGACCTTTAAAGTTTTAAAAGAAAGCAAATATGTTGTCAATGTTGACAGAGCGCTGATTGGCTATTATTTCCTGAGGTCACATATACTCAGAATGAGATCTAAACGAGACAAATTTAAATGAGATTGTAAGATGCCTTTTATTTGTATCTATATGACATTATTGCCCTAGCGGAATATTAAATTGACTGTTCTAAGCTGAACAAAGTGTGTCTTTTTAAAAATAATGGCAGTAGAGCCTTTGAGCTCTTAAGGATGGTATTTTTAATTTTTCTAATAAGAAAATCAGAACGAGATTTTTGAAAATAAAAAAGATATTTTAAACCTGAAAATATATGCCTTTAAAATGAAACACAGTGGTTCTAAATGAAAATACATTATAAGACATTGAAAGAGAAACCTCATCTTATATAAAAAAATCATATATGTTCTGATTTAATTAAGGAAGAAGTTGATTGCTCATGATGGTCAAATAATTGGATAAGTGAAAAAAAAAACACACCAACTAACTCCTAAAGTTGCACTACATTAATATTATTTGGTATTCTCCTTAATTTGTAATTATTTTTAGGGAACATGAAGATTTGTTTTTTTAAAAACATTTTATTTATCTCCTAATACATGGATTTTGAGGGTATGATGTCATATGATCCTTCTGTATCTCATATTTCTATTATAGAAAAAAGCAGCTAAATTTTAATGTCACGTTGTCATGTAGCGACCAGAAGATTGGAGAGCCACAGTCTATAATCAGGGGAGAAGGAAACAGAATCCCCTTTGGGTGAAACTTACCATTTCTTTGTCTTATACTTTCCCATAAATTTTCCTTTTTCTTTTTTTTTCTTTTTTTAAGATTTTATTTATTTACTTGACAGAGAAAGACAGTGAGAGAGGGAACACAAGTGTGAGAGGGAGAAGCAGGCTTCCCGCCAAGCAGGGAGCCCGATGCGGGGGCTCGATCCCAGGACCCTGGGATCATGACCTAAGCTGAAGGCAGACGCTTAACGGCTGAGCCACCCAGGCGTCCCTCCCATAAATTTTCATATTTAGTTTCTCATCAGAGGTCCATGGAAATATTCTTAATTTTTTCACTATAAATTTTCAATGAAGGAAGATTTATTACTCCATTATAGAGAATTTTGAAAACAAAGGAGAGAAAATCTTAATTAACAAAAAGATTTCTTTCCTTTCTATTTATGCTACTGTCCTCACCCCAGTCTGATGCCTGTCAAGACTCCTCTCTGGGTTAAGAACCTGACAAAGAGGCAAAATGTCTCTAGAGGAAATGAGGTAATGTGTATGTGTTTTTTCTCTGTATTTTTATTGACATGCTTTTTGATTATTCACGGTATAAAAGGCTGATTGTTTCTGAGATTCAGAAATGGATCAACAGCCATCCTCCATCACCCTCACCCCCCCACCCCACCCCCCAGATCGAAGCTTTGTATACTGCTGGTGCAGCAGCCTCACACAGTGAAGCCCTTCTTCCTTCTCCTGTATAATCTAGTAGCCAATAAGTACAAGACACCGGGGGGATGAAAATATGTACAAGACTGCAGCCCTCAGAAGCCAGAAAGGGAAAAAAGGCATGACAACGGATAACCAATATGCATGTGGTACAATGTATGAGGGCTGACTATTGTGAGTTAATGCTGTGCGTAACCATGTACTTTTAAAATTGCACCCAAGAGAGTCACCTTGGGTGGCTCAGTTGGTTAAGCATCTGGCTTTGGCTCAGGTCATGATCTCACGATCCTGAGATCAAGCCCCACATTGGTCTTCCTACTTAGCAGAGAGTCTGCTTCTCCCTCTCCCTCTGCCCCTCTCCCTTTGCCCCTCTCTCCTGCTCATGCTCTTCTTCTCATGCACTCTCTCTCTTTCAAGTAAATAAATAAAATCTTTAAAATATTAAAATTATGCCCAAGAGAGAGAGCTGTGGTCTGGAGCTTCTAGTACTTTTGTCTCCACTCTGAAATCAGATGTTGTTTTAAACAAATATCTGAAAAGAGACTTGGGATGATTCAGGAATAATTTTATTGAAAACTTAGTACTGACTTAAAAAAATTGCATTAAATGTGTGATAAATACACAGGAGTGGCATGATTAAATCAGGTAAAGACAGTGTCTGCCTAGACTGAAGAAAGCAAACTCATGAGCCCCTTTGCAGGTTTTAATCATTTTAATTTAATGGCTCTTGCAGAATTGGAGATTACTTTTGCATCCTAGCCTGACACAGATAGTAAATCTTAAGTTCGAGCCATAGCACAACAACAACCATTGCCATCACACCTTGAAATACTCCTTAGAATTGTCCAGGGTTCTCAGGTATTTGGCAGCCCTGGTCTATGGTGCAGGTGACTGGAGGACATCTGAAAGTCAAATGTAAGTAA
Organism: Ursus americanus; assembly: GCF_024610735.1. Lineage (NCBI taxonomy): Eukaryota > Metazoa > Chordata > Mammalia > Carnivora > Ursidae > Ursus > Ursus americanus. The sequence continues at coordinate 33,587,796 of NC_142137.1, forward strand.
CCAAGCTGGACTTTGGCAGATGAACGAGTTCATCGTCAATGCTTCTCTTAGGAAGTCTCAGATCTCCTTGGAATCTGCCAGACTTCGGTGATGCCTAGAAATTTCAGACCTTATTTCCATGGAATAATAAACAATAGAGTCAAATCCTGAACTTGTCTTCTGAACTTTGTCCCAACTCTAAGGAATTTATCACTTTCTCCATTGTACCACATGCATATTGGTTATCTGTTGTCATGCCTTTTTTCCTTTTCTGGCTTCTGAGGGCTGCAGTCTTGTACATATTTTCATCCCCCTGGTGTCTTGTACTTATTGGCTACTAGATATAGATGTGCTGAATTGAATTACTCAAAGCACAGGAAACCAATGAAAGGTTATACCACCGATTGATGTATTAGGGAACAATCCCACAGCTAATCTAGATAATTGGGGATGGAAGTGATGAAGAAGGTCACCATATATATGAATTAACTGGATTTACTGTGGGGAAAAAATCCTAAATTATTGCATGGTCCTCCACTAGAGCTGATAATGGGATACGAAGAGATAGGAGTAAAGCCCTGTGGCTCTAGCTTCTAGGTTAGGGCTGCTAAATGTGATCACACAGAACGTCCCAGGGAGAAAGAGCAAAAATCAATAAATCAATCAATCTTGCTTTTGGATACTTTTGCAAGACAGTAAACTAAGAACATGAATTTATATTCCAATAATCTGTAATCTGCCTTCTGCAAAAGCTAAGAGATACTCAAAGACAGACAGGGCTAGATTAATTTTTAACATGATTTTACAGACTTTTTTCCTTCTGCTGTTGTTTGGTGGTTGATAGATTTATATTGCTTCATGTTGCATCGCTCAGGCCATGCTCACATCAAAAATGCACTCTGACTATGAAACAGAAAACTATAAAAATTAAAGTATTGTTCTTGAGCAAAGAAATGGTTGACTTGGTTCCTTATTGGAAGATTTACATAAAACTGGTTGAAATTTTTTAGCTAATTAAATTTAGTGGAATTCTACTGTTACAGTTCAGATTAATTTCATAAATATTAGGGTAATGATCTATCACCATGGAATGTTAGATTTTAAAATTACACTGTTGATTTGAACTATTCATTGTCGCATAATTTTGAAAGTAGATAAATCATCACTAGTGTAATTGAAAAGTTTTTTTCTCTTGCATGTAATTTTATTTTATTTTATTTTTTTAAAAGATTTTATTTATCTGAGAGAGAGAGAGAGCACAAGCAGGGGAGCAGCAGAGGGAGAGGGAGAAGCAGGTTCTTCGCTGAGCAGAGAGCCTGACGTGGATCTCAGTCCCAGGACCCCGGGATCATGACCCCAGCTGAAGGCAGATACTTAACAACTGAACCACTCATGTGACGCTCTTGCATGTAATTTTATAACTCTACTCAAAGAGTTAGTTTACAATCTAAAATAAGACACTTAAACCTACATACATTTATTTTTCATTACGTTTTATAACGTAGTGGTTATCAAATCATGGTCCTTAGGTTAGGTGCTAGTTAAAATGAAGATTTACTGAATAAGAACTCTGGGGGATAGAGTTCCAGAATGTGTACTTTTAACAGACAGCCCTTAGGGTTTCATACAGAGTGTCACAGACTTTGCAAATAATATTTTTATAACATTGGGATTTGGCTTATTTTCAGTTTTTAAATCATATAACTACTATGAAACTCAGTTGAAATATAGATTCACAACATCTTCCAAAAGAAAATCTCCATTATTTGAGGTCAATAGACCATCTATCTAAAGGAGAAAGAATTTCCTCTTTTTATCACTGCTTTCCTCTTTTTATTGCTGGCAACGAATTGCAGGTGACCCTTAGAACTCGAAGGCAAACTCCAGCCTCTGGCAGTGAGAAGCCAGTGTCCTCAGTCACATATCACAAGGAGACAAATCCTGGCAGCAACCTAAAGGAGCTTGGAAACAGAGCCTCCCTACTTGAGCCTCCACATGAGAACGCAGCTAAGCCACGACCTTGACTGCAGTCTTGAGAGACCTGAGTAGATAAGGCCGCCAGCTAAGCCATGTCTGGGTGCTCGACCCACAGGAATTGTGAGATCATATATGTGTGTTGTTTTAAGTCACTAAATTGGTGATCACTTGTTTTGCAGCAGAAGAAAGACTAATATAAAGGCCAAGGAATAAAGTTCAAGTCTGCAGTGAGAACTGACCTAAGGCAGTAGTCCTTAAAATTTGGAAGCATTAAAAGTACCTAAGTTATTTGCTTTAAATGCAGATTCCCAGACCCCTGGCCCATTGACAGTCTGATTCAAGCGTGTCTAGGTTGGATTCCAGGAATTTTGATAAGTTCCATGGGTGATTCCTCCTGTTCAAAATTGACCTTTGAGAAACACTGAAGTAGGGCTTATAGTCAGTGACAGAGGAAAAGGGATAAAACAGAGAAGGTTAAAGATATCTTTAAAATAGAATTGAAATGATTGGCGAGCACCTGTTTGTGAAAGGTAGGGCTGAAAGAGGATCACCGATGACTGAGCAATGCAATGGCTGATCAGGGCATAAGGTGAGGCATCCAAGAGAAGGAGCAGGTGTGTTGGGGTGAAGGTGGGCTGGGATGGGGGACATGTTGAATCTGAGGCCCCTATACGAATACAGGTAGAGATGCAGAAGGCAACTGAAATTCAGGAGTGGAGCACAAGAGAGGCTGGTGCTGGAGAGAGAGTGGGAGTCATTAGGGTTTGGTTGAAGGATGACTTGAGAGTAGGTAAATTACCCAGGCAGAGGGACCCGGATGAAAAAGAGGAGAGGATGTAGAATGCCACACAAGAAAATCTCATGCGTAAGGTGTGGGTACAGGAAGAACCATGGGAAAGAAGTGAAGGTGGAGAGGTGAAGTGTGATGAAAGGAGACGGGTAGGCGATGTCTGGGAAGCCAAGAGACAGCGAATTTGGAAAGGGGATGGCAGATCGTTTCAAATGATGATCAAAGTTCAGATGAAATAAAGGCTGAGGACATGATTCCAAGAGACAGGTGATTTCAGGAGCAGCTATAGTGGGCGGTGGAGGATTAATTCAGATCGTGGTTGAATGACAAATGGCGTGAAGAAGTGGAGGCAGGAAAGTGTCCCGACCTCAGCAGCAGAAGCACCTGGAGGGCCTGTTAAAGCACGGGGTGCTGAGCAGCGCCCTAGAGCTTCTGACTCAGTATGGCAAGAGTGTGGCCCAGGACGTCTCATTTCTTACAAGTTCTTCATAGATTTCTTTTCTTTTTTTTTTTTTTAGATTTTATTTATTTATTCGACAGAGATAGAGACAGCCAGCGAGAGAGGGAACACAAGCAGGGGGAGTGGGAGAGGAAGAAGCAGGCTCATAGCGGAGGAGCCTGATGTGGGGCTCGATCCCATAACGCCGGAATCACGCCCTGAGCCGAAGGCAGACGCTTAACCGCTGTGCCACCCAGGCGCCCCTCTTCATAGATTTCTTTGTTTACGGTGCAACAAATTACTACAAACTTGGTGTTTTCAAACAATAGTAATTTACTATCTAACGCTTCTGGAGGCCATGGGGGAGAATCTGTTTCCTACCTTTACAGCTTCAAGAGGGGCCCCGCAGTCCTTGCCTCGTGGCCCCCTGTCCACCATCTTTAGAGCCAGCACCATTGCGTCTCTGTGACCATTCTTCCATTGTCCCGTCTTCTCTCTTCATTCGGGAAGGTTCTCTGGTGTTAAAGATTCATGTGATTAGGTTGGGCCCACCCAGATCATCCAGGATATCTCAAGGTCCTTAATCTCAATCACAAATCCTTCTTCATTTTAATCCTTTTTCAAGGATTTAATCCTTTTCTGATCTTTGCCAGTAGAAAAGCTTCTGCTGGCCGTGCATTTGTTACTTCTCAGAAGGAAAGGTGAGGGAAATGAGATTTATTCAGGGAAATGTTCTTTTCATTATCTCCTTCGAGTTGATTGGAGATACCATATGCAAAGGGAAAGTCCACCATTGAAAATGTCTTTAGTTAAAACACCTGCTGTGTGTTAGGTATTCTCTGTATACTGTGTTAGTCAAACCTGATACCATTTTATGAGGAAAATATCTTTGTTGTTTTTGTCTACATCAGGAAACTGAGAAAGAAAAACCAACTTGAGTTATGTTACATTGCTGGTAAATTCTGGGGCTGGAGTTTAAACTCAGGTCAGCTTGGCCTTAATTGCAAACGTTACTCTTTTACCATTCTATAGAGTTTACAAAGGAGTGATACAAATATCACTAAATAAAAACCAATTTCATTTTTTTTTTTAGAACAAGGCCTCAAGTATTTAAGTTTAAAAGTAAATCAATTAAGAGAAAAAATATTCGGTCACCAATAGATCTATTGTATATGGCAAAGTCATAAATGTACTGGCATGACTAAAAGTTGTTAAATATTCAAGAAATAATTTTGACTCCCTGTGTCAAATTGAAAGTTAAGAGGATAAAAAAATGATACAAAATGGATTCCCTTTAACAAAGTTCGCCATGATTTCAAGTCCGTGAACATGAAGCACTTATACTTATGTGTGGTCATTTGTCGTATATACTAGAGGCCATTTAATATTTGTGGATATTGTGCAATATTAATTATATAATTATGTATGCACCACACACAACTCTTCCTTTGATTCCGCTCATTCTGTTTTTGACAATTTCCCTATCATGTCAAGGTAACATGAGATTCTCATTGCAGGGCAGATCCAATCTAAAGCCTTCACATTTCAAGTTCAGAACCCATCATGAGGATGGCTAAGGACATCGAGGAAGCTTTTTGTCTCTTTTATCAGGAGAACAGTCTTTCTTTGAATATAAGGTGGGGGGAAGAGAAAGAAATTGATGACTTATTCACCTTCTTTTTTTTTTTTTTTTTTGCCAGCCTCCTTTCCCCTGGAACGTATTAGGCCCAGAGAAAGAAGATGCTTTCCATTAACATTTGCTTTCTCCTGAAATCTCCTAGGCTAGTCAGAATTCTTTTCTCAAAGCTTTAGCTTGCCACTCAGTTTTGACAGTATTATGAAACCCATATAAAAACAAAGCAGAAGATTGTCATAGCAATGATTAGCAAGACTCATTGTTGATTTCTCTAGCTAATATCTAGCTATTTAACTTTCTGTTGCAGCAGGAATAATTATATTTACCGGTTCTGAGTGATTGTGGAAGTATAGTTTACCCAACGTAAAGCCCTTAAACGTGAAGTCTGTCCCTTCTGTGTCTGAAAGATCAGAGATTTGCAGTACTCAGCTGCTTACTCAAGATGAGATCATTTATGCAGGAATATTCATTTAATTAAAGATAACTTAATTGGTGCATAATATATTGTGCAGTGAAAGCTAAGGAAATCTAAGACCAGGTAAAAAAGGCAAATTGTTTCTCTCTTCTCTCTTCAGATAGAGGTAAGGACTTAAATTTCAGAGGAACAGCAACCTGTACTAAATCTTATCAACAGAGTTTTATTTCCAACTGGCATTTATGTTTCTTTTGTGGCACGGTAGGTATGAGAATATAAATCTTGCATCGAGAAGCTAAAGTCTACTTTAAACAATGACAGTAAGTTCTCCACTCTTGGATAGGAGTTAAACACAGCAGCTATACAATTCTCTTAAAAAGAAGTATGTACGTACGCATATGTACTGGAACACATGCATGTACATATTTTAAAAATTGAATAGTATCAAGATTTTATAATTCCTTTGTATTGCACCGTATCCCACCCCACTGCCACCCAGGCCCACTTCCCATGTAATCTGTTTTAAACTGTTGTAGCTGCTTCTTTTGCTGGTTACCTTAGTGTCTCTAAATAATATGCCTTTCCTGCTATTTCTTTTTAAAAAAATTTTATACATTTAAAAATTTAGACATCTACTTAATTCTTGTTATGATAGGTGAGGACTTAGAATTTTTTAACACTAGCCCATTTTGTATACCAATATAGGAATAGTACCCCTTTTTTTAAATTGATCATTACTGTTTACATAGTAGCATTAATGTGTTCAAAACAGCAATCATGTGTAAATATCGTCCACACAGTAGTGCACTATGGTAACATTTCCTTTCCTATACAATCTTTTGCTTTTCTGGAGTTTCTAATTACTCTTTTTTTCTTTCCTGCTCTATTTCCCCATTATTGTATCCTTACTTTTTTTTCAAAGGCTTCATCATATTAGATATTTTTCAAGTCCTTTTTCCTTTTCTGGATCCCACCATCTTTTAGCCTCAATCAGGGTTGTTCCTCTCTAGTCTCTGCTGCACAACTTCATCCCGGAAATTGTGGCTCTTATCTCTTTCCCTTCCCCTTCTGTGGTTCACTCTTTTTTATGTGGGGTCACGTTCTCAAAAAGGAGGTAAATTTCCACAACTCCTTCCATGGCTGAAAAATCTTTTTATTTCACTTTCAGATTCATGAGTTTGGTTCTACATAGTATTATATGGTAAGAATAATTTTTCTTAATAATATTTAAGGGAGTCTGCATTATCTTTTAAGCGTCTGCTGTTGTTAAGGAGTCTGATGCTACCTAATTCTCATTCCATTTTGGTACCCTCTACCCCCTCTCCCCGAGAAAGCGTCTTGTATTTTCTCTTTTGACCGGGATTCTGGAATTTCATGGGGACGCCAGTTGGTGTGGACCTTCCCCTCTTCCCTCATGAGGCATGTCAACTTGGAGGCTCATACTGTTTAGCTCTGGGATACTTTTCTATATTGTTTCTTTGTAAATTTCTTCCTCTCCATTTTCTCCTATACCTATTTCTGGAATTCTATTATTCAGATGCTTGACCTGGTTCTTTACGCCTCCTATATTATCTCTTGTATTTTACATATCTTTATCTTTTTATTTTGAGAGATTTCCTTGATTGTCTCCTTAATTTTTTTTTTTAAGATTTTATTTATTTGACAGAGATAGAGACAGCCAGCGAGAGAGGGAACACAAGCAGGGGGAGTGAGAGAGGAAGAAGCAGGCTCATAGCGGAGGAGCCTGATGTGGGGCTCGATCCCAGAACACTGGCATCATGCCCTGAGCCGAAGGCAAACGCTTAACCGCTGTGCCACCCAGGCGCCCCGATGTCTCCTTAATTTTTTAAAATTGGAAATACATAGAGGTTTATGTTTAATTTCCAAGACCACTTTCTTTTATCCCTTTGTGGAGATAATATTTTCTCAAATCTCTCTGAGCGTACAGATTAGAGGTTTTCTTTTTCCTAATTACTTCTTAATTCTCTTTCTTATTATCTTTCCTCAAATAATTTTTCCTTTACTGTGTTCTAATATTGGAGACCTCCTTTGATTGTCCAAATATATTTAGGAAAAGCATTAGAAAGCTCATTGTGGGCTCTGTTTATGTAGACTGAGTGGGTTGATTGGAGGGTTTTTATTTGAAGTGTTTGAGTTAAGAGTTGACTATCTCATTAAAAACCCAGAATCTGGGGGGCGCCTGGGTGGCACAGCGGTTAAGTGTCTGCCTTCGGCTCAGGGCGTGATCCCAGCGTTCTGGGATTGAGTCCCACATCAGGCTCGTCCGTTATGAGCCTGCTTCTTCCTCTCCCACTGCCCCTGCTTGTGTTTCCTCTCTCGCTGGCTGTCTCTGTCAAATAAATAAATAAAATCTTCAAAAAAAAAAAAAAAAAAAAATCCCAGAATCTGGGATGCCTGGGCGGCTCAGTCAGTTAAGCGCCTGCCTTCAGCTGAGGTCATGATCCCAGGGTCCTGGGATCGAGTTCTACATCAGGCTCCTTGCTCAGCAGGGAGTCTGCTTCTCCCTCTGCCTGCTGCTCCCCCTCCTTGTGCACTCTCTCTCTGACAAATAAATAAAATCTTAAAAAACAAAATAAAACCCAGAATCCTAGATTATAGATTCCTTCCCCCCTCTCTGGCTATTCACTTTTTTTTTTCAGAAGAAATATTGCCTGGGGTGGGTAAATGCGTAGCTATCAGACATTCTTTCTGTGGAGCAGGGGGGAACCGGGGCTGCATATCTTCTGCATGCCAAAAGCCTCCTCTGACCTACTATAATAGTAAGTACTCCTCCGTGCAGTTTCTGTCTTCCAGAACTTTGTTCACATCCCTTGTCCACTGATGGCCCCTCTCCTGCTTGCTCAGTTATGACTCTATACATTTCAAATTCCTTTATTCTCATTTAAGTGATGTCTTTGGAGAGAGGAAAGATGGATTTTTTTTTGTCAAGCCTTCATATGTAATTCAAAGTCTTGAACTCTGATTTAAATAAGGTTCTCAGGAGGATTTTTGCATACTAATATTTGTGAACCACTGACCTAAGGTGTGGAGAGCACATTGATAAAGGGCGGCTCAGGGAGAGAGGAAGACACAAAATAGAAGCACTTAATTGCACCTCTGAGTTTTATCCTCTATGGAAACGACTAAATTATACCCCAGAGTTTAAGAGTTCTGGCTTTGGAGTCAGATTGCCTAAATTTGAGTCCTTGTTCTGCTGGTCTTAACTGAATGACCTTTGGAAATTGTTGAAACTCACCAAAGTTCAGTTGCGCATCTTTAAATTGGGCATGCGTAAAATAACCACTTCTTAGGATGGTAATGACAATTAAATACAGTAATGCTTGCGAAGGGCTTAGTATTGTGCTTGGCATATAGTAAGCACTTAATAATCCCTCACGGTTATTAGTTAATATTAAAGTAACCATCCTCCTTGGAATTTCAAAGAACAACAAACAAATAAAATGCTGTTCATAAATTTAGATACAACATGAGTCAATCAGTTACATATTCCAACATATTTAGTTATATAACCTAAAATCGAAATGAGGTTTATATGTGAGACTTTGTCACGTAATTGAACAGCTATGTGTCAGTGTTATTTTCAGTATCAATATTTGAAAAGAATTTCCTGCCATTATTATTTAAATCATGAGTAATATATATTTTTACTTGCAGCCTCATGTTGTATTTTAAAAACACGATTTACTACCTAATGATTTATCTAATATAAGGCAAATTAGTCTTTTGTTTGTTAAATTGGTCCACACGTTTTAAATTGATTTATAATATAAATGACACAAAAATCATTTTTCGTATTATTAAAATTTAAGAAAAGAAATATGGCCCATTTTTTTTTATTGTTCTGATGTCAGCAAATCCAGGAAAAAAAATATGCTTGTCAAAATTGAAAAATGTTTCTGCTGATTATATAAACCCAATTACTTTAGCTTTTCCCGTAGAGTTTTTTTTTTTTTTCATTTATTATAGCATGTTTTTATAATTATGCCCTGCAGTGGGGAAGAAGCATTGTGCTATATGTTGGCAAACGTGGGTTCTAGCCCTGCCTCTGTTTCAGACTGCAAGGATGTCCTTTCTGTTCCCTGAAATGTGTACAGCCTTATGTAAATGCAAGGCGGGGATGCTTTGTTCAAATTCATGACAATTGTCTAAAGCTTGCATAGGAACCATTCCAACCTGTAGGAAAGAAGCAGGGTAATGTGGGTTGTGCAGGGCATTGCTGTCGTGTTCCCAGCATAGAAAATTGAATTTCTCTGGTTTAGCCTGTCAGATCCTTTCTGTAAAAGTCTCTGTTCTTGGGTGCGGCCTTCTCAAAAGCACATCCTAAATTTGCCTTAACCTGATATGATTCATTCTCATCGATGGTAAGGATCATCCAGCATTCTCTTCGTCTCAGTTGAGGGTCTTCAGGATTGAAACAGAAGTTTGAGGTTCTGGTGGTTCGGCATGGTGGAGACCAGTGATTTGGTCACTGTCCAGTTACTCTGAGATACATAGATTTAGGACATAGATATTTGGCCGGGGCCGGGGCCGGGGCGGGGGGGGGGGGGTTGTGGGCTTTTACTTTGCTAAGTACCAAAGCTTTACTTCCCAACACATTGTTCACGCAGCCCTTTCTCCCTGTGCTGTCTCAATGAATGACAATGAAGCCATGTTCTGTTCTAGGACATGGTGCTTGTCTGGTGCGAATTTTGGATCTTCCAAAGTTTGCTTTAATCAGTCAGTTGAATTCTTGAACCTGCAGTCAGGATCTTATTTATGCTGGCCAGAATATAAATGGTCAGAAAATAAAGCCTTGGGACTCAGAACATTTCTCACTTCTAATTATAATTTAGAGGATTTTTAGTTTCTTCAGTGGTTTTACATTAGTTGTCACAGTATATTAATAGCAATGCAATAAGAGCGTAAATCTGCATGATAAATGGAAACTAGGGTTATTTCCAAAAGAAAACCTGTTATTAATTTTATATTGGCATCTTTTTAGCATTACTAAGTAGTTTATCAGATTTCGTGATCACACATCCAGTTTTTTTTCTTCTAAAAACATTTTATAACAGCAAACCAAGATGCGCTGGCAGCCTAATGCAAAGATTAAGATGACAAATATTGTAATTAGACGCACAAGCAGCGGTAAAGCTCTAATATAATATTTAAAACTGCATTTGTATTTGTGTTTGCACATTAATCTTTGAGTTATACAAAGTATTTTTGGTCTGTTATCACTTAATTTTTGGAAGTAATCGGGTTGATATTTTGTGCCAGTTGTGGTTCTTAATGCTTATAGACTTTAAAACGTACATTTACTTCACTTCACTCATTATAAACTCGGAAAAGGTAAGGCGTATTCAACCTCAACAAAGCACTATATAATCTAAACGCTGGACAGCCGACTGAAGAAGTAAGGTAGTTTTATTTCAGAGCTTTGTCAGCATATGGAATGCAATGCCGAGCGCACAGCTGCCCCTGGAGTTTCCTCTGACAGGCAGAATCATCAGGCTGAGAAATAAATTAACTACATTTAGTGGTAGGGGAAGAGAATTCCCAGAAAACTCTGAAACAGCAAGAAATCACAGTCTAAAGAGCTTCACATCCAACCATAAACGTATCACTTAGCGCATTTTTCACCTAGTCTAGCTGTGTTTTAATTTTCTAGCCCACTAAGTTTTCTCAGTAGAGGGTTAAGCTTGCCATTGGTAGTCAATTTAAGTGCTGCCTGTCGGGAATATAAAAAAAAAAAAATTTGAGAAGGCGAGTGTCTCTCTTTAATTGATGTCCTGCACAGACTAAAGCAATGGAACGTGTTTTGTTTGTTTGTTTTTAATGGCTTCTCATTTCACTGATGTCACCTCAAAGGCACGGCCTATTTGGTGGAGTATTTTTAAAATGATTTTTTAAATTCATGGATGAGAGAAAGAGAGCTCATCCTTTCTATATTTCTATCCAGAGTTTATGGAAAACACTGTAAGGCAAAAAGGATGTATCCATATAGAGGTGGTTCAGGAGGAAGGTAGTGAAATCAGAAGGCGATGGAAAAGCTCGTAGGACACAAATAGAACAATGGGTAGCATTTAGATGCAACAGTTCGGAAACAGGAACAAATTCACCTACTTTGTTTCTGTTGTGTAGTATTATAAAAACTTTTAAAAGAATAGGTGCACTGGAAACTGTAAGAGAAAGGATTAGTACGTACCGTGTCACTGTGTCACACTGAGGACCAAAGTGCTCACACCCCACCACCGCAGGAGACTGGAGCTTGCATAAAAAAATAAAGAAAGTAAAAAATTTATGCCACTGACCTCATCCTGCCGCCATGATCGTTTGTTCCCATGGTGGTAGATTACACTTTGATTTTTACAGTTAACACAATCCCAGTTAAAACTTCGTTACTGGGGGGTAATTAACCAACTCAGCGCAATCTACCCTTAGGAGATTTCTTCCTTCTCAGAGGGTCTCCACCATTGCGTCACCTCAAGGTGGTGTCAGGGTGTAAGAAGAAGCTTTTGTGTCCTTTCGGCATTGGTGTAGCTTGGTGGGGACACATCTGATGCTCCTCTGGCCCTTATGCTGTCCTTTGAGACTCCTGTGGCCTCGATGGAAATGTCCCTCAGCCAGCCTGAACACCGGGCATCCTGAGCTCCCCCTGTTTGGGGTTGGGTTTTTGGCATGCCTTGCGGGCACCCAGGGCTGAAGTCCGTTGTCCCTACCATGTGTCCCTTTGAACACGATGTAGCCTCCTGGTCCTAAAGGTCCACTTAAAATTTTTTTTTTATTGCGGTAAGACATATATAACAGACAATTTACATTTTTAAAAAAATTCTGATTTTCTGTATTTTTAAAATTTTTTCATTATGTTCAGTTAGCCAACATATAGTACATCCTTAGTTTTTGTTGTAGCGCTCAACAATTCATTAGTTGCGTATAACACCCAGTGCTCATCACCACACATGCTCTCCTTAATACCCATCACCCAGTTACCCCATCCCTCTATCCCTCCCTTCTTTAACCCTCAGTTTATTTCCTAGAGTCCAGAGTCTCTCATTGTTTGTCTCCTTCTCTGATTTCTTCACCTTTAGTTTTCCTTCCCTTCCCGTGTGGTCCTCTGAGCTATTCCTTATGTTCCACGTATGAGTGAAACCATATGATTATGCTAAGTGAAATAAGTCAAGCAGACAATTTACATTTTAAGCGTTTTGAGTGTATAATTCACTGGCATTAAGTACGTTTACAGTGTGTGTGACCCTGATACTGAGCGATGTTCAGGGAAATACAAACCAAAACCACAGTGAGGTACCACCTCACACCAGTCAGAATGGCTAAAATTAACAAGTCAGGAAACAGCAAATGTTGCTGAGGTTGCAGAGAAAGGGGAACCTTCTTACAGGGCTTGTGGGAATGCAAACTGGTGCATCCATTGTGGAAAACAGTATGGAGTTCCTCAAAAAGTTAAAAATAGAGCCACCCTACAACTCAGCAATTGCACTACTGGGTATTTACCCAAAGGATACAAACATAGTAATCTAAAGGGGTACCTGCACCCCAATGTTTATAGCAGCAATGTCCACAATAGCCAAACTATGGAAAGAGCCCAAATGTCCATCGATAGATGAATGGATAAAGAAGATGTGGTGTATATATACAATGGAATACTACTACTCAACCATCAAAAAGAATGAAATCTTACCATTTGCAATGACGTGGATGGAACTAGAGGGTATTATGCTAAGTGAAATAATCAGAGAAAGACAAGCATCATATGACTTCACTCATGTGGAATTTAAGGAACTAAACAGAGGATCATAGGGGAAGGGAGGGAAAAATAAAATAAGATGAAATCAAAGAGGGAGACAAACCATAAGAGACTCTTAACTGTAGGAAACAAACTGAGGGTTGCTGGAGGGGAGGTGGGGGGATGAGGTAACTGGGTGATGGGCATTAAGGAGGGCACGTGATGTAATGAGCCCTGGGTGTTACATGCAACTGATGAATCATTAAACTCTACCTCTGAAACTAATAATGTACTATATGTTAATGAATTGAGTTTAAATTTTAAAGAATAAAAAAAAACAATGTGTGCAACCATCACCACTATTCATTTTCAGAATTCTATCATCATCCCAAACATGAATCCTTTACCCATTAAACAGTAAGTCCCCATTCTTGCCTTCCCACCAGCTCCTGGTAACCTGTCCTGCTTTCTGTCTAAATGAATTTACTTATTCTAGGTACCTGATATAAAGTGAGATCATATAATATTTGTCCTTTTGTGACTGACTCCTTTCATTTAGCATAATGTCTTCAAGGTTCATCCATATTATAGCATGTGTCAGAATTTCACTGCTTTTGAGGGCACCTGGATGGCTTAGTCAGTTAAGCATCTGCCTTCAGCTTGGGTAATGATCCCAGGGTCTAGGATTGAACCCCATGTCTGGGCTGTCTGCTCAGCAGGGAGCCTGCTTTTCCCTCTCCCTTTGCCTGCAGCTCTGTCTGCTTTTGCTCTCTCTCTCTCTGTCAAATAAATACATCAATTAAATCTTAAAAAAAAAGAATTCCACTGCTTTTTATGACCAAATATTATCCCATTGTATGTATATGTATTATGCATTTTATTTACCCATTCATCTGTCGATGAACACGTGGGTTGTTTCTACCATTTAGCCATTATGAATGATGCTTCTATGTGTTCATATGGGTGTAAGAGTATCTGAGTCCCTGCTTTCAGTTCTTCTGGGTATATTCCTTAGAATGGAATTGTTGGAGAGGGGTTCACTTTTCCTCTCAGTATGTTTTGTTATCCACTGGAGATTGAGACCTTTCAGCTGCTTACTCCATAATTCGCTGAGGTGTGTGAGGCTCTCCCCAAGTCTGTTTGCCTAGACCTTTTCCTCATTCTTTTTTTGTTGTACTGCCTTGGTGCTGGCTGAGTGTGGGGACTTCAGTGTTGCTGAGCTGTTCCCTGGACAAAGGAACATTTTCCCGTCTCTCTGATTCCCTCTGACCCCTGTGGTGTGAGGTTTCAGCGCTGAGACGGTGAGCCAGGACACCTGCGTCGGCTCCCTTGCCCTCCATATCCTCTCCTTTGTCTTGCGCACCAGTAACAGGACTTTCTACTTCCCCTTCTCGTTGTCAGGAATTTTCCCCGCACCATATCCTCTTGCCTTCTGTGATAAAGCCTTATAGTTAAGCATGCTCATCTCCTAAATTTGCCTTTTAATATGTAAAGCAACTCCTTTAGAATTTAGAAAGCCTCTTATTTTCAACAAAGCCAGTCTTTCAAAACTGTTATCTCACTCTGAACATTAAAACATTTAGCTTGAAACTCAAAATTGGGCTCAGGTTTCTTTCTTCCTAGATGGTATCCACCAAATCCTGAAGTAGTAAGTGCCATCAACTCCAGAAATGGGGAAATGGCAGGGTAGGAAAAAATGCGTCAGTGAAATGTATCCAAACTACTATCACCATTACATTAGCAACACCACGGATTCTCCCGGTTTCTGGTCAGCTTCTCTTCTTTGCTGTGCTCTATGTCCTACGGCCTCAGCTCTGGTTTTGATTAAGCCAAACTACTTTGTGAGGTGAGTGGGATCACATTTGGTGGCTTGATGAGTTCTGGAAGGAGGCTTTAAATGCCTTATTAGCCTATGCAGGTAGGGTCTGTTTTCAGATATGGTGAGTATTGTCAGATCATAATACAGCCTAGTGAAAGCTTTAATACACATATCTTAAAATAATATGAAAAGGTGAAGAATGATAAATTGGCACCCTTGTAAAAAGAACTGCAGAAGTTCAGACTACTATTTCATATGCTTATTGATTTCTAATGGCTTTGCTGTGACCTTAATTGGGCTATTAGAGGCTAAGCCAGGTTTGAAATAAAATGAAAGTGCTTGTAGCATATGCAGGGGCTCTTCTAGATTGATCGAAATAGTGACTGGAAAGACGGTGGGAGTCCTTACTGATGTGCTTGGACTCCCAGTAGCTACAGAGCTAAAATGCATCATCACCTCTCAGGGAAACAGTGAGCTGTCCTGTGCAGCGTTCCTACCGCCTTCAGCCTAAAAGTAAGGCAGAAAAAGCTGGTTCGCGGTCAATGAGGAGAGAAAACGCTAGCGAAGAAATCAGCAGTGATCCTAATAGCACATCAGTACCATTCTACTTATTTTGCCAGTGTCTGCTTGGGAATAGTAACTCCCAGCCCCTTTGACCTTTTCATTGTGTATGTTGGTTTCCTTTCAGAGAAGACCCCTTACCTAAACCTGAGAAGCTGGTGAGCCAGGTGCTCTGCCTCCACCTCTTCTCTGTGGCTGATTTGAGAAGCTCAGAGCTTCAGATGAAAGCTCTGTAATCCTCTCTTTTACCGCCATTTATGTCCATTTGGTCTAGGGGGTACTCACTGAACTTTTCAGCAGTAGAAGGACAAATTCCTCCTGTAAACAGCACTTTATCTTTAGGACATACCTTGTAGAGATGTTGGAGCAATGCTTGTGCACACTCACAAATGCACACAGAGAAAAGACCAGAATGGTGAAACCTATAGTTGTAAATGTTTACAAGCTTTTAGTTTGTTTCCTTTAAAATGACCCAATCTGTTTTTGTTTTGTGGATGGTATAACATGGCCCTTTCTTTCCACCTGGTTAGTTCATGCTTAACACATGTCATTGTTCAAGTAAATGCTGGTCAGTACGAAGCCTTCCAAATCTCATGAATTCTTAGCTTGTGTTTATCCCTCCAAAGGCTCTCTGAGCTATGTCTGCAAAATGGCTGTGAACATAGATTCACTGAGGGTGACTTGGCCCCTCTTAAAATACAGTAGCTCTTAAGTCTGAGGGACCATCAGAATCACCTGGGGAGCCATTAACATTTCTAAAAGACCTATGAAATAAAAATCTCCAAGAATTTATCTTAGGTATCTGTGTTTTTAAAGACCTCTCCATGATTTTGCTCATTAAGCAGATTTAGGACCTAGTTGACTTAATCCATTCCTCTCCTTTAAACAAGGTACCTGCCTAAAATAGTTACAGGTGATTCCTAAGCCAGGGATACACGTATGAAACACAAAGCTTTTAAAAATACATCTCAGGGTTCCAACCTTTGAAATTTAGTGATAACTTATTGAGATTGGGATCTTAGGCAATTGTAATTTTCTTAAAAATGGAATAGGTAATTCTAGTTTACATCCCAACACCAGATAACGCTCACTGATCTAAACCATTCTGTACAGATAAGAACAAAGCCTAGTTTTAAAGATGCCCAAAGGGGATGTACTGATTTAAATTATGTATGTGTCTTTATTATAATATGCTGGTGGCTAGTGATTAAAGTAATTGAAATTTGAAGAGCTTGGGGAAGAATTTTAGAAGAGAATAGAAAAAAATGACCTGGAGTTTATTCCTGATAGAAAACAAGAATTTAGGAAATTAAAGTAGCACTGATTATCAGATAAACCTATCATGCCTGTCCTTTCCTTAAACAATTGTAATCAGGTCTCTTTTAGTTACACATAACGGAAACTCAAGGAGCAAAAAAGAGATTTTTTTTTACAGTTAAGGAGAGATGAAAAATTGGGACTTCAGGTACAGCTGCATCCAGAAACTCAAAAAACAAACAAACAAACAAAAAAATAGAAGAGCCCTGTCTCTTTATCTTTCAACTCTATTTTTCTCTTTGTGTTAGTTTCTCATTCTCAAGCAAGCACTTTCCAAATGGCAAGAAAAGAAATGGCCACTGACAGTCCCAAACTTATGCCCTTACATAATCCAAAAGGAAGGAGTCCCTCTCTCTTACAGTATCCATAGTCCAAATCTCAAGGAAGGCTCTGATTGGCCTTGCCTGCATCACCTGCCTATCCCTGTATTTGTTACAATGGCCTGGGGAGAAAGGGCTCTGGATGGTCAGCCTATGTGACACATTCCACCTTTGAAGTTGGGGAAGCTAGCATATCCCTCAGGACCACTGAAGGTAGGGTGGGGTAACTCCTCAAAGAGGGGAAGGGAAAGAACTGCTGGGCAGGAAAAAGCAACCTGTCTCCTAAAACACAAATTGAATGATTTTGCTTTGTCTGACCAAAACTCTAGTATTCATTAAGCTTTGTAATCTGTGGGGAGTCGCACATTCTAGGGCATGGAAAATAAGTTTCTTTTCTAGCTGTATTCAAACTGAGTTGATGAAGTAAACAAATGTGTGGACAGATGTTCAAACAGGCATTTTATGCACGTTTCCAGAATAAGTGGGCTGACCTAAGTGGTAAAGTAATAAGGATTTTGCTTTCCCAATACATTTGTGTGCAGATGTGCTCTTATATTGAGAATATGACCTTGAACTTGAGCTGCCCATAGCTTTCTACAACCTGTTTAATGATGCCTATAAGAAAAAAAATGATGAGGAAATGTTAAGGTAAAAAATATATAATTCAAAAATCGTTAATATCGTCTCTGAGGTTCTTTCCTCTCAGATATTAAAAGCAAATAAGGGAATCACTTTTACTAAATCCAGGGATGCTCTTATGTCACTATTATGAAGTCAAGGTCCAGAAATAATTTAGTACCTGGTTCTCTGCTATATGATGTGCCCTTAAAAAATGTTCGATCTTGATTGGTACTTGACAGTCTGTTTGGCTTCTGGCTACAGACAAATAAGAATTTGCAATTTAGGTATTTTAATTAATTAGTTAATTAGTTAATCAGCATCATTTAAAGGCAGTCGTTATTGCCACTTAACATTATGAAAGACACCTTTCTCAGCTTCATAAATACAAACTCTCTTTGCTGTTCTCAAGATTTCACCATTTATACCGAGGTCATATTTTTAAAATTTTATTTAAATTCAATTAATTAACATATAGTGTATTATCAGTTTTAGAGATAGAGTTTAGTGATTGATCAGTTGCATATAACACCCAGTGCTCATTACATCACATGCCCTCCTTAATGCCCATCAGCCAGTTACCTCATCTCCCCGCCCCCAGCAACCCTCAGTTTGTTTCCTACAGTTAAGAGTCTCTTATGGTTTGTCTCCCTCTTTGATTTCATCTTATTTTATTTTTCCCTCCCTTCCCCTATGATCCTCTGTTTTGTTTCTTAAATTCCACATATGAGTGAAATCATATGCTTGTCTTTCTCTGATACTTGTCTTTCTCTGATTGACTTATTTCACTTATAATACCCTGTAGTTCCATCCGCATCATTGCAAATGGTAAGATTTCTTTTTTTTTTTTTGATGGTTGAGTATTATTCCATTGTATATTTATATACCACATCTTCTTTATCCGTTCATCTGTCGATGAATATTTGGGCTCTTTCCATAGTTTGGCTATTGTGGACATTGCTGCTATAAACATTGGGGTGGAGGTGCCCCTTCAAATTGCTATGTTTGTATCCTTTGAGTAAATACTTAGTAGTGCAATTGCTGGGTCATAGGGTAGCTCTATTTTTAACTTTTTGAAGAACCTCCATACTGTTTTCCACAGTGGCCACACTAGTTTGCATTCCTACCAGCCCGTGTAAGAGGGTTCCCCTTTCTTCCTGTCCTAGCCAACATCTGTTGTTTCCTGACTTGTTAATTTTTTCCATTCTAACTGGTGTGAGGTGGTATCTCATTGTGGTTTTGGTTTGTATTTCCCTGGTGCCAAGTAATGTTGTGCATTTTTTAATGTGTCTGTTGACCATTTGTATGTCTTCTTTGGAGAAATGTCTGTTCATGCCTTCTGCCCATTTCTAGACTTATTTGTTATACTGAGATCATTTGAATGGAATTTTGAGCCTTGGACATGTGCTGTTTCTCCACACATGGACATATAATGATAACATTTTTTGAGCACTAGCTGTGTGATAGTTACTATTCTAAACCCTTTATATGTATATTTTGTTTAATTCTCATAACAGCCATATGTGATAGATGCTTTAATTCCCCAGTTTGTATACGAAGAAGCTGAGTCTTAGGACGTTTAAGTAACTTGCCCAGGGTCACACAGCTAATAAGTTCTGGCACCAGGATTCCAGTCCAGTTTTGTCTGGTCTCAAAGCCCAAATTCTTGATCCCAGATCTTTCCCTCTCTTACTGTTTCTCTGACCCATGACTTAACGGTAAAAGAAGAAGAAGGTGGAGGAGGTGGAGACGGAGGAAGAGGAAGAGGAGGAGGAGAAGAAAGAGGAAGAAGAAATTTAAAGTTCATAAATTAAGTGGAGTCCAGTCATATAAATGATATATACTCCCCCAATCTATTTTCTGTATCGAGCTGGAATAGATACTTTAAAAGATGTAATAGATGCTGATTCTTATTTTAGCTCTACTTTTACACGTAAACAATCACAAACACTTCTAAAAGATTCTAAACAATCTGAGGCTATTCTCTGAATTTCTCTCATCCCCACTTTGCTTACGTGTCAAAAGAGATACAAATAATTTAAACACAACATTTGCTTGTGAATGCTTTACCTTCTGTATTAGTTAGCTTGGAGTGCTGTAACAAAATATCATAAACTGGGTGACTTAAACAACAGAAATTTATTTTATCATAGTTCTAGAGGCTAGAAGGTCCAAGATCAGGATGCCAGCCTGGATGGTTTCTGCCAAGAGCTCTCTTCCCGGCTTGTAGACAGCCGCCTTCTTACTGTATCCTCACCTGGTGGAGAGAGAGAGCTCTGATGTCTCTTCCTCTTCTTCTAAGGACACTAATATCATCTTGGGATCCCATTTTCATGACCTTATCTAAGTCTAATTACCTTCCAAAGACCCCACCTCCTAATGCCATCACATTGGGAATTAGAGCTCCCACATATAAATTTAGGGGGCATACATTCAGTCCATAAGAACTTCTAGTGGGGGAGATGAGGCAGGTATAAAAATAACTACTAAGAAGTGCAGTAAATGATGGGGTTCAAGTGACATTGAAGTAGTAATACTCATACAAATATAAGGGCTTCTAGGGTAGGTCATCCTGCTTGTGGTGATGAGGAGGACCAAATGCAGAAGTCATTTAAAGGATTGGCAGATTATTAAAAGATTTAGGGCAGGAGTCAGAGGTGAGCAGGATGCTGGGGGTGGGAAATGGGGCAACTTAACCTTCCTCCAGCAGTCACTATTTACACTGAATGATCCCATAGACCCGGGGAACTCAACAGCCTGTCTTCCAGGGGCTTTGAGGTCTCATTACTTCTATCCCTAATTTTATGGGTGTCTTTGCCTAATTTTTCCATCCTGTGTGTTGTTTTTCATAACATTTCATAGAACAGCCCCACCGTAACCTAGTGGTATGTACAGAGGAGGTCATAAGAATAATCATAAAAAGAAAATATAAGTTGAAATTACAGTTCTAGGAAAACAAACAAACGAACAGCCTTTGGAGTTATGCCTTTCTCTGCTCTCAGCCAGTATTACCTTAACTTGGAGCCATTGATTAAGCATCTTTATGCTTTATTCATTTAATCAGCCTGTCTTCCAGTTGTAGGCAGCATGAGAGGTGTGTTCCATGTATGGAGTAGAGACTGGGCAGGTCAGAACTCAGGTGGCGAGATCCTCATTGCCACTGCTCCCTGCACACCCCAACCTTTCTACTTAGGCGCTACCAGGACTTCCTAGAATTCAGGCCCCCATCTGAGAGGTCTGGAGAAATTGGTTTCCCCTTGGAAGAGGTCTCCTGTGGTCTAGGAGATTCCTCTACAAGGCTGTTGCTAAAGTGCCCTACTTTCAGGGCTGCCAGCTGGTTCTGACAGATTTATGGCCAGCCTGTTCCAGTTTGGACCAAATTCCTTGGGATCTTCCTGATGAAATGAATATTGTTACTGTTTAACATGTTTAACATCTTCTCACAAATCCATCAGTTAGTGTTCTTTGTGTAAAGCCTATTTCAACTAGTTACAAATTACCTAAGTGTGCAGTCATCCAGCCTATAGTTCTCTATCTTATCTTTAAGGTGTACGCCATGTTGAATATTAATACACTGATCTTACAACTTGCCCCTGGTGGATTTCTGTGGTTATGTCCAATATGATTATGTTAATGAGCTGCCTTGAAAGGTAATGAGTTTCTAACCATTGGAGGTGTTCAAATGTAAGTTGGGTCACAAACTTGAGGGAATTTAAACATTTGATGGATGTTGGGGCTGAGCTACATGAAGGACCCTTCCAATCCTAAAATTCTGCAATTCCTTATTTTTCCCATATGTGTCTATGCTGACTTCTAATAATCAGATTTCTCCCTCTTAAATGTTCATCGTTCCCCCATTTGAGGATTTTTCCCTGTGATTATTTTCAAAGTGTCCATTTATAGTTTGTAGGTGTCTCTTTCTTCCTTTTGGTGAAAATCAGGCCAGCATGTGCCCATCTCCTGTCTTGTCTGCTCCATGCATTTTCTGTGCTCTCTCAGAGGTCGGCGTCAGCAGTTCTGCCACTCATTTGCAAATTCTGCAGTTACCCTGAGATGTGATTTATCGCGGTCAGGATACTTGAACTCACTTAGAGCCGCCGTGTGCTCTTTCATCATCCTTCACCTCCCTTGCATGTCAATTCCTAGGTTCATTCCTATCTCTTCATTCAGAATCTCCCTCTCACTGACAAAGACCAAAGCAGAAAAGGAATGGAAGGTTCTGCTTGCAGCTATTGTTTGGGAACATTAGAGCATCTGTCCAGCCCAGGTCCTGGCCTCGCCTGGTCTTTGGTCATCAGCTCTAATTTAGGAAGCTCTCATTATTTGCCCACTTAATTTTTAGAAGCCTCACTTCACCATGATCTTTAATCTTCATGAGGCTTCTGACTTGTTTGTGTCTGTTAGATACTTTCCCTTGATTGTATGTCCTTCTCTCTATATTTTATGCATGTCTTATAAAAGACAGGCTCATCAGGGAACCTGCCCATGCAACTCCTTTGGCCTCTTCTTCCTTATCAGGCTCACTCAGAATCATATGGTCTTGGAATGTGTATCATGCCTGCCTCTACTCTGAGCTTTCTGCTATGTGTAAAAGCCTATTTATAAAGCTTGGTCTACATGTCCAAATACATTCTCCCTTCTCCCCACGAGTCCCACCCAGGGAACTCTGATGCTGGGGCCCTGTATTAATCTGCTCAGGCTGCCATAACAACACTCCACAGACCAACGGGGGCTTAAACAATAGAAATTTAGTTTCTCATGGTTCTGGAGGCCAGATGTCTGAGATCAAGGTGTCAGCAGGGTTGGTTTCTTCTGAGGCTTCTCTTCTTGACGTGTATGGTCATCTTCTTCCTGTGTCTTCACGTGGTCTTTTGTCTGTCACCATCTGTGTCCGAATGTCCTCTACTTATGAGAACACTGGTCAGATTGGATTTGCCGCTGCCTGAATGAGCTCATCTTAACTTAATTCCCTCTTTAAAGATCCAGAATCTCCAACTACACATTCTGATGTACTGGGGGTTAGGACTTTAACATATTAACTTTGGGGAAACAATTGAGCCCATAATCGCCCCTTCCCACTTCAGCAGCCAGTACCAGCAGGTCCGAGTTAGGTCCATAGTGACAGTTGTGGGTTGTTGCTGCTATTGCCTCTCTCTTTAGTTTTAGAGATGCCACATCAGCAAACAGTCAGGATCATCTTTGCTGATCTGCTCTTGGCTAGGCTCTGCCCAGTGTTCCAGGGCTGAATTTCACTTGACTTTCCTCTTCCTCCCTCCCTAGAAAGCAGAATGAATAAACGTCTTCTCTGCCTTTGCCCCAGTCCCTTCTGTCACCATCCTACCCATCCACCAAGCACAACTCAGATACCACCCTGTTTGCCTGGTCTGTGCTGCCACAGCCCTCTGTCTGTATGGTAACATTTATAGTTACTTATTGTTTCAGTTGTGTTGATATTATTGATAGTAGCCCTTCTTATATATGATAGTGAGCACCTTGTGGAAACTTTCTGTTACGATCTTCATCTTTATTCACTCTAAAGCACCAAGCATTTGGTTTGTACCCAACAACCACTCAACAAATATTGAATCCGTTTGAATCTTAGCAGAGATTTAAATGGTATTCAAAGCAGTAGATATTTAAATTGCACTTTATATTTACATATATTCTTAAAGGTGCCATGTGACAAATTATTGATATGGTGAATATAATCATTGGATTATTTTAATAGTTAGTTTTAATGGTTACTTGAAGTATTCAGCCTAATTAAAGTGTGTATCTTTTCATAAATTTTTCATGGTGATCTTGCCTTCTGAACTCCCAAAGCACCGTTTGTTCCTAGCACAAATTTTACATTTATTATTCATGATGGAATATCCTCTTAAACATTACCCAGTCCCTTATATTAAACGGTAGTCCTTTGGTGAACAGGGGCAATGGCTTGTAAATGTTTCCATCCCTGACACCCATGTAGTAAACAGATAATTCAAGGTAAGCCACAGGGTTACTCTCACCAGCTGTGTAGGGTTGCCATCTGCCTATGACCACAAAAGTAGTTTCTTGGGAAAGAACCCATTGGGAAGAAATGCTGAGTCCAGCAACCCGGCAGCTTTCCCCTTAGTTTATCTTTCAACCTTTTTGTTCCCCCACTGTGCCTCATCCACAGAGTGGGTGTTGAACATTCATTCATTCATTTTTCCATGTTGGAATATTTAATCAGCACTACTTATAATAAATCTTATTTTGTCTTGAAAGAGAATAATGTGGGCAAAGTGGCGTGGGCAAAGTGGCGTGGGCAAAGCTACTACCTTTGCTTGTGCAGGTTATAGTCTGAGCAAGGGCTTCCAGCCAAAGGGGTGATGGGGCTGAAACCAATCTGAATAAGCCATGTCATGCACTCTGGCATACAGATGTGTTAGCCCAGAGAACGAGGAGAAAGGAAGCCTTTTTTCTAATTAGCATTAAGTTGCTATGCACTTACCATGCTTGGTATCTGTGGGATTGCATCCACCCAGAGGGGGCACCTTTTTCTATAATTTATATAAGATACCCTGTGGACTAGCAGCAGCCCTGGGGACGAGAGAAAGCTAGATCTACACATACTGCACAGTTGTGGGGCTAGAATGGAGCAGAGAAATCATTTAACAAGCTATTGTAGAAACCCAGGAAAGAAACGATGATGTCTAGGACAAGGTCAAGGTAGTGGAGACAGAACTGATGGACATGTTGATGGATTGGATACAGAGGGTGTGAAAAAGAAGGGGAGACTGGCAGGAAACCCCAGAACTCTGGCCTGAGCATTCAGTGATTATTGCTGCTATTTACTAAGATATGGAAAACTGGAGTTGAGGGCCGCCATGACAGAGAGAAATGTAATGGCCCTGTTTTGAGGAGTATCACTGTAGGTGCTGCTTGAGGCTTTTCTACTTTATACATCTTTGGAGTCCCATGAAATAGCCATGAGGAGGCTCATCCTTCTGTGTGCCAAAGCCTAAAAGAAACAAAAGATCCTGGGCTGGGAGTTTAGACAAGTCATTCAACATCTATAGGTCCATTTGCCAAAGGAAGTAGGCACTCATTACTTCCAAAGTCCTTTCCTGCCATAAAACACTATCATTAATTTCTGTTTCCTTCTGCTCATTTTTGTGATATTCTCTGTGCAGGATGCACAACTCAGGAAGAGAGGCTGGCATTGACAGCTAATGGTAAACTAATACAGATTCTCCAGGCTAAAAAACAAAATCAACAACACACATAAGAGGCCACAAGCTGCTCCCTAAAGTATTTTTGCAATAGTGCTGGCTCAAAGATAGACACTTGGAAGACTTGTGGATCTATTTTCATGCCTGTATTGCTAGTAAAAGACCCCTCTTCTACCATGGATTTAGATCCTGGGGGCATGTGTGGATTACAGAGTGTTCTGTTAACAGTTCTCCTCAAAATAACCATTAGCCTGCAATTTGACTTTGCAAAATTGGAAGGAAAGTCCTTTTTCTGTAAGCCAATTTTACAAAACAAAAAACAATGCTTTAATTCTTGACTTGAAGCCGAAAAACTGTAACGGTCCCATAAGTGATTAAAACAGCAGCTGGTAATGTCTTGAAAACAGATTGATCAGTTGGAATACCTTAAAATCTGTCTAGATTCTGCATGCCTTTGAGCAGTATGAACTAACTCTGCTATGAGACAAAGAGTGGGTGTTTAGAACTCAAGGATATCAAGATAATTATTTAAGCTCTGGCAGGAATGGCATCTCTCTAGGGCAACTGCTAGCATATTTTAACCTCACAGTGAGATGTAAATTTTGGAAGCATTTGGCATTATGGAAACTCATGGTGACCCCAACCAGGATACTCCAAGTCAGGTCTCCTGGTATTATCATCGACTCATAGCAAATGGGTTTTGAATGTCTGTGTTGTATCCATCAAAGGGATGCAGTGGTGAATGAGACAGAGTTCCTGCCCTCATTGAGCTTATATCATGGTGGAAGGAAACAGACAATAACTTAGTAGATAAAGAACATGTATAAATTCACATAGCGATAAGAGCTATGCTGGAAATAAAGCTGACGGGGTGAGATGCTACTTTAAATTGAAATACCAGGAAAGCCCACTCTAAAGAGGTGATATTTGAGCAGACACTTCAATGATGAGAAGAAAGGAGCCAACAATGTAAATTCCTCCGGGGAAAATTCTGCATGGACAGAAGAAACAGCACATTGTAAAGCCTTGAGGTGAGAATGGACTTGGCATAGTTGAACAGTGAGAAGAAGGCAGATGGGGCTGGAGTCTGATGAGTGAGGAGAAGAGTAGTAGGAAATAAGGTGAGAAAGATTGGCAGAATCCAGATCAACTCTTGCCTTCTTGATCGTAAGGAATTGGGTTTAAATTCTACGGAAAATCAGTGGAGGGTTTTAAACAGAGTTTTACACAAGAATAGGATTGATTGAACTAATATTTCTAAAAACATCCCTCTAACTGTTGTGTGGAGAAGGGACTATGGACAGAAGGAGGGAGACTAAACAGGAGGCTATGCAGTTGTCCAGACAAAAGAAGATGGTGGGCTTGGATTAGGTGGAAGTTGGAATGCTGGTCGGAAGTTGTTAGAAGTGGAATAGAGTTTGAAGGAGGATGTGATATGACTAGGAATTGGATTTGGGGGATGAGGAAAAGAGAAAGAAATAAAAGATGATAGGATGACACTTAAGTTCTTGCCCTAAGCAGTTGGGTGAATTAATTTTAGCTTGATGAATGTAGTGGGTCTTAAGCGAAATGAGGAATAGGTTTGATGGAGATGGAGGAGGGGTCTAGAATTTATACTTGGACTTGTTAATGTGAGATGCTTATTAGACATCTAGGTGGCAATATATAGGGGCTTGTTCAGGCTCACGGGATGGGTTACCAAGATAGTAAAATAGGCACAGGCTTAGGACCAAATCCTAAAGCCCTTTAACCTTTAGTGAGAGCACAAGAAGAGCATCCAGAAAAGTAGGAGAAAGTCAGGAGAATGTGAAGCCTGGGAAGGAATGCTGGGAGAAAGAAGAAGAAGACTGATAATTGACCATCATATTTGACAAGGCAAAGGTCATGGCTGTACTTAACAACAGCACTTTCAGGGGAGACCATGGAAAAGAGCCACAAAAATCTGAAGTGTATGCAGGGAGAATAGACAAGTCTTCGAAGTTTTCCTTTAGAGGACTTGAGGGAAATCAGGTCATAGCTTGGAAGGGATGACCTTCCATTTCACTTTTGTTTTCAAGGTGGCAGTTGTAGCGTGATTGTGTGCTGTTGAGAATGATCAAGAGAGAAAATCGAGATGCAAAAAAAGAGAGCAGGGATATTTTCAAGAGCAAAATCCTATAGTAAGTAAGAGAAGGTAGTGTCCAGGGCACACATGGAAGACTGGACATTGATCAGAGCAGGGAATGGTGTTCCACTGACACATTAGGGAAGACGGAGTGTGTAGGACCAGATAAACTGGGTATGTAAGGTATGCAATAAGTAGATGATGCCGATCTCGCAAAGTTGCTTTCATTTTATTCAGTGAAATATGAAGCAAAGA
Source organism: Ursus americanus (assembly GCF_024610735.1). Taxonomy (NCBI): domain Eukaryota; kingdom Metazoa; phylum Chordata; class Mammalia; order Carnivora; family Ursidae; genus Ursus; species Ursus americanus. The sequence continues at coordinate 33,614,969 of NC_142137.1, forward strand.
TTAGCAGCTGAGAGCAAGGAAGGCAGAGGAAATGGTGTGGGAAGTTCAAGGAAACAGAGAAGGCAAATTTTCCAGGGAAATAGGGTCAGATTACTGGGCAGTACTTAATGCTCTCAAGAGGTCTGTGGTCATTAATCTGCATTTATGCTCTTCTTCAAAACAAGTGTCAGCATTGAGTCTCTCAGTGAAAAGAACATGGTGCTGGGCAAAGGACAGGAGGGGACAGTGAGGTAGATGTTAGCTGTATAACCGTGAGCACATTATTACATTTCTAGAGTCTCATGTTCTTTATGTGTAAAATGGAGGTGATAGTTCCTACCCAAAGGGGAAATTTGCCTATCAAATAAGACAACACATTTGATGAGTTTTTAGTCTTTTTTTAACCTGTTTATCATTGGGTAAAGAGCTGTGGAGCTCTGTGATTAATATGTTCTGTGCAGGTTGTGAGTGTGGCCCTCAGTGAGCCCTGAAATGTTAATATATGTGGGAAAGGAACATCATGGGAGCCTCTGACCAAATTGGACATAACTCTCAGGGCACTCCGGGGCTCCAGAAGAAGTGGAGCTTCTAGAGGGCTAAGATGGCATGCAGGTGGAGTTGGAGTTAGAAAGAAGGAACCAAGAAGGAAAGGAGAAAGGGAGTAGAAAACCCGGAGTGGTGGGATGGGGTTGTGGACCAGCGGAAGGTCATGCACAGATTTCAGTGTTTCTGTTTAGGATTGAGATGGCTCTTTTTTCTTAGCCTCATTATTACCATTGAGTACCAAACCCTAGGCCTGTATCTCCAATTTACAGATTTTACTCTGACAGAAGAAGTAATGTGAGAATGTGGGCCTTGGGGAGAGGCATGGTCTTGAATGGCTCTGAACTCTCTCAGAAGCAGGGAAAAGGAAGGAATTGAATCAAAAAAATATTGGAATATTGCTGCTAAATCCTGTTTCTCTGAGCTTTCTCTGTCCCAATCTCAACCTCCTCTTTCCTTTAATCAAGCAACTTGCAGATTCAGGACTGAATTTGTATTTGGCAAATGTTCAATAAATAAAAATAATGAAATACTAATACATGTGAGGAATATGGTCACAGATATTTTTAGGTGAGCCTTGGTACAACTTGTCCTAAAAATTTGCACCCTATGGCTGAATCCACATGGTTCCTTTAGTTAAGGCGTGGCAGAAGGCAGTGAATGTGAGTTGTAAAGAATAAAACCTCCGGTGAAACAAATCTTTGTAGACGTACTGCCTCTTTTAACTACCTCAGATCTTTTTTGGAAAAGGCTAGGCTATAAATAAATAATCAGTTCTCTTGGCTGATTTTCCAACGTGATTGGGCATTCAGTTTTGACTAGCTCCATACCGAGCAGCCCCTGGTCACTCTGGCGTTGTTGTAAAAATCTCCTTTAAATGCACAATAGATGTACCTTCATTATTTTTCAAAATCCTAAAGGTTGACTGTTGGGGATCACACTTCATCTTTTGTTCTCTTCATTCTAGGACTTTCCTACTGAGCAACTTTCAATGAGCTGAGGAAGATACAGCACTCTCCTTCCTCTTTGCACATTTGTTCATTCAATGTCTAACTGTAGACACGAGGTAACGTTACTAGAAAATGCAGAACCGTGAGGGGGAGCATATTTTGTGATTCATGGTATCCCTGTCTCCTACTACAAATCTGCTCTTTTTTTACAATGCCTTGGCTCAAGCGGAATACTCCTTTTACTTTTATTTCACACGTAGTATTGGTCATGAAGTGCTGTCAGGTTTGCCTCTTTAGCATTTGTGAGATCTAGCCCCCCTTCTTCATCTTCTCTACCTCAGTTCAGGATCTCAGAAATCTCTCACTCTTGGTCTTTTTGGTCTCTTTTTCCTTCTTTAATCTACTTCAGTGTTTTCTCATTGCATCCCAGAGGATCTTTCTGAAAGTCAAAAATAGCACTGCCCTCTTAAAAATGCACACAGCGGCTTCCAGTTGCCCCAGGAGAAGGCCACACTCTGAAGCTAACTCAGGCCATCCTCCCTCATTGGACCCCCGCATCCCTTTTTGGCTTCATACCTCTCCACCTTTCTTCTGCTCTCTGCCTAGGCCACGTTGTACTACCTTCAGTATAGCTTTGTAAATGCCCTGAAGGAAGGAGGGAAGGCCTGCTTCTGAGGGGAGAAGGGTAGGGTCCTAGGCCACGAGGGTTTGCCTCTTCCTTTTAAACACTTCAGCTCCATTTCCAGTTCCCTGAGCCAGAGCATTAAAGGCCTTGTTTTTCTTCTCTTTCAGGAGGCTTCCAGTCACTTGTATCTTGGGGGTGTACATTTATCTCTGTGTCTTTTCTTGTTGCACCCAGAGGGCAGGGGAAGCCATTTTGGTTTAAATGTCAGTTGTCACAATGGGACGTTTGAGTGCACAGCCAGAGCTGACTCTGACAGAGTGATATTTTTCTGTGAAGATTGCTTTATATGGGAGAGTGTATTCAAATCACAGATCTCATTTAGAGAATTATTTTGCTGCCAACACCAGCCACAACAGCTGATAATGCCACAAGTGCTCATTCTTCGTACCAATAAAACAAAGTACACTAGTCTATTAAAAACAGCATTGAGCTTAAATCTGTAATAATCATCCAAGACAATTACCAGTTACCTAGTAATTATTCTAGATTGAAGTTTTCGGTCTTGCTAAGTGAGTAGGTGTGGTTTAGGTATTCCTTAATCGCCTCACATCTATTTATAAATAGGCTTATTTCCAAGTATCACGTGTCTCCTTTCTAAAAATAAGACAAATATGTCTATATATCTCCTTCGTGCTGTGCTCTAACACAGCGTGACTAGAAAATTAACATTGGCACCAATACTATTAAATAATAACAAGAGTACTTTGGTTCATTCGATGAATGTTTGAATGTCTATTATGTGCCAGCACAGTTCTAGGTGCTGGGATACAACGAACAAATCAGTCAAAGATCTCCATGTTCATGAGCTTTATGTTATTACTTACTTCACAATTGTATGGGAGGTTGATTGCTAAGCATTTTCATATACATGCCTACTTTTGATCTTCACGATAACCTTTTGAGGTAGATAAGGCTATTACCCTCCTCCTGGATTAAGAAAATCTAAGTTCAGAATGTCCTGATGACTTCAACAAGAACATATAACCAGTAAGTGGTAAAGCTAGGATCAGAATCAAGGTCACCTGAGGCTAGTGCCAGTATGATTTTCACTGACGCATCTTGTCCGTGGCAATCCGGAATCTTTGAGCCAGTAAGCCTCATGCATTGTGCACTGGGAATGAAGATAACTAAAGTACCCCACTGCAAGGAGACCCGCTGTTTTTCTATTGACTTCCCTTTCTTTATACCTCTGATGGCTTTTGGTCCTTTCTCTGACTCCTGTCTAGTGTCTTCTTCTACGCTCTTCTTTTTGTATCAAGATAGCATTCTTCATGGGCTTTCAGCTCAAGGTTAGATGTCCCCATTGCCTGTATCCTCTCCAATATATTCCTTATTTGATTCCTGAACTAATGTATCTAGTAATATGCTCTTGAGTAAAATGACTAGAGGTCAAATTTTACTTGTACTAATCAAGACAAAGGATATTGTTGATGCAGAGAAATAACAATGTATTTGTTTATTTTTATATTTTATTAATAACACATGTAAAGAGTAGAAGAAGGGAAAAGTTCCTTGTCCTTATTCAGTATGTCCCTTCCTGGTTCCCTTCATTTTCTCACCAATGGGTTTGGCTTATCCTGTAGGGTTCCTGCCTCGTGCAACGTCTAAGTCTGTCTGTGGATGTTGAGTGATGGCTTGAAATGGACGATGAATCAAAGGGAGAAAACAGCCTCAGGAAATGTACCTCTGCTGGGGAAGTTGGATGAAGGAAAGTTCAGAGGGAAGTATTCTCATGGTGTGAAGGACAGGACTGTATACCTTAGAGCCGAGAGAGAAGATTTCAGCAGGTTGGTGGGGAGGGTGGCAGTGCCACAAAGACAAAGATTTTCCCATCTGAGGGCAACCCCCATATTAAGACAAAATCATTTAGAAAAGTGGTTCTCAAACTTGAGCAACATAGTCACTGGGAAGTATTGTTAGAATAGGTGGTTGGAGGGGCGCCTGGGTGGCTCAGTTGGCTAAGCATCCGACTCTTGGTTTTGGCTCAGGTCATAATCTCAGGGTTGTGAGATCAAGCCCCACACTGGGCTCTGTGATCAGGAAAGAGTGTGCTTGGGATTCTCTCTCTCCACCTTTCTCACCCTCTGCTCTTCCCCACCCTCTCAAATAAATAAATGAAATCTTTTTTAAAAAAATAGGTTGTCTGACTCCACCCCTAGAGTTTCTGATTCACTAGGTCTGATACTGCTAGCTAGTTGGGGGACTTTGCTTTGAGAACAACTGATCTGGATGCTATACATGTCAAATAGGGAGGGCATATAGCCAAGGAGAAGACATGCACTTCTTTCTCTCTCTTTCTCTCTCTCTCCCTTTCCCCTTACTCCCCAACAGAATCCCTTTACTTAGTGGTTACAACTGACCCTCAGAGCCTGAAATGCTAAGTCACGCAGTCTCTCATGTAGATAGAACTAACTGCCATGGGGGCTGAAGGGAGTGACCCCCAGGCTGAAAATAACCCAGTGTCCAAGGGCACATCTGAGGTCAGCCATGAATTGAGACTGCTATTGCCATCTGCACCTGCAGATTCCCACCTTATACAGCGTGCATTGGAGAAGATGCTCTATGAGTGGCTATGGTTCACAGTCACACATGAGTGGATTGGAGAGGAATGCATACATATTCCTCTACCAAGCAATAAAATGGCTTTTGGTTAAATGGCTAGAACCTGTGATTTGATATTGTAGTAAATATAAGACAAAACACGTTGGTATTACTTGCTTCTTAGTTAATGTTAATAGGGAAAGAACAATGCATTAGTTTGCATATAATAAGTAACACTTAAGAGCATTTCACATGTATAACATATTTATCCTCACAACAACCCAGTGTGGTAGGTATAACTGTTATTATGCTCTTTTTTTTTATATATATAAATGAAGAATCTGATGCACAGAGAGTTTAAATAACTTGCCCAAATCATTGGAGCTGTAAGTAACAGAGGCAGGATTTGGACCAAGTCTGTCAGGTGCCCAAACCTGGACTTGCTTTTAACTTATACCGGACTGTTTTGTGCTTATCACCTGAGCAGGGGCTTTTCATACACCTTACCAAAATTGTTCCTAAATTTTATACCAAGTAGACCACTGAAAAATCTACCCAGAGTTAGCCAAACTCAAGGTCAAGGGCACAGCCCTCCATAAGACTGCTCTCACTTCAGACACCAGGCAGGACTAGCTGAGGAGTCTCCAATGCCATCCTCATTTCAGACTCGCTGACTAGTTTGGGAGTTCTTATGGAATTTGGGAATCCTTATGGAATCCCTTAGTTTTAATAATTCACTAGAGTAGTTCATGGAACTCAGGAAAATACTCCGTTTAACAATTCCAGTTTTATTATAATGAAAGCATACAGATTAGAACAAGCTGAAAGAAGAGGTACTGAGGGAGAAGTCTCGGAGGGTTTCAGATGTAAAGCTTCCATCATCTTCAGGGACGTACTATCCTCTCCATATCAAAATAGAAAATACTCAAGAGTGTTGCCAACCAGGCCAGCTCACTCAAACTTTGGTGTCCAGTGTTTTTATTGGTGCTTCTTTATATAGGTATGTTGGACCTAATCGTTGGCCACATGATTGAACTCAGTCTCCAGTCCTCCTCTCTTCACTGGAGGTAGGACTGATAGATAACATGTAGCTCAAATCCTCAACCCTCTCTAATCACATGCTTGGTCTTTCTGGTGTGGCCACCTCCATGACTGAGCCACCTCATTAGCCTAAAATATCAGGTGTGGTCCAGGGTCCGACCATGAATAACAAAGATGCTCCATTCACTGGGGAAATTCCAAGGGTTTAGAGGTTACCTCCTAGGAACTGGGGACAAAGGCCAGCTAAGTGCTTTATTACACAAAAGCACAGCAGAGGAGGGCGTTAGAATAGGGATGCATGCTCAGAAGTGAATTTTGTGACATCTTTAAGGTCAGCAGCACTATTTCTGTGCCAGGCAGAATTCTCAGTGTCACGGAAAGGGAAAGAATTTTCTCCTGGAATTTCTTCAAATCATCAAGCACTAAATCAGGAAAAGTGACACTGGAGAGAGTGTCTAAATTAGGAGGAAGCTAGAGAGCTCTAAGCGGTGGAGGCTGCTTGTGAGCACAACACAGCAATTTGCAATGAACTCACTGGCAGACAAACCAAACACAAACTCCATAGCAAGGGAGTGAGTATTTGCTGTGTGAATTGAAGGCCACAGGACTCTGCAGTTGTGAAGCTTTTATGCACCCAACATGTAAATTACAGTGCTTGTGAATTGGGGTTGGTTCACATGTAAATGAGAAAATGCTTGAGTTAACCAAGTCTGCCTTTGAAAAGAATGGGTATCTAGGAACTAAAGACTGTACTGAAGAACTTACAAATAATAGAGAGGGACAGAGCTGTTGTAATTCCAAGGGGCTTCTAGAATGAAAAATAATGAGGGGCGGGTGGGGGAGGGGAGAGTAAAACATCAGAAGAAGCAATCTTCCATAAAATCTGCTTGTATGCCATTAATGTATGTCTCTCCAAGTAAGAGCAAGCAAATGAGAAAATAGCAAGGAGGTATAAAGGCTGGGGTGAGCTCTGAAGAAAGCACGTTATGCATGCACGGAGACTTTTATTTTAAAGGGCTGGGTGTTATAAAAAAAAGGAACATTGTACACTTGTGTTTATAACTCACTCAAAACGTGGGATTTTCTATTACGTTCAAGCCCTCTTTTCTCTAAAATTGAAGTCCCTCAAATCTGAATGAAATCAGGATTTGCAATAGGAAAGGGGAAGAGGTGAAGGAATGCTTAATTTTGCTTGTCCATATACATCTGAGTATCTTGGATGTTTGCCACATTGATTGGTTTTGCCTTCTTGCTGGCATGCTCCCTTTACTCTTCACTCACTACCTGGAAGTCTGAGAGGGATGGGCTTTTATGATCACTACCGCAGCTTTTAAACTGCTGTGCTCCTCTGTTTAAGTCTGCTGCTACTGTTGGGGAGGAAGAATTTATACTGCCCTTCAAGATTCTTCTAGCTGGACTAAGTATCAAATTGACATAAGACAGATTAATAGGAGAAAGTCACATTTAATTTTGTAGGTACAAGGAATTCACACAGACATGAAAATTCCAAAGACAGCCAGGCAAAATGACGTATATATGTCATTCTGAACTAAGGAGAAGGGGTTAGGGGCCCAGGACTTCAAAAGAAAGGAATGAAATTCACAGGATCTGAAAAAGTAAATGTTTGGTAAACAAATGTGTGCTGAGCCACTCAGGAACAATGGGACATAGAGGGCTTTGGTCCAACAGGCCTTACTGGGTTCCTCCCTCTCTACCACACCTAGTTCATGGTATAATGTAGTTATTTATGGTGATAGCTCTCTTCCTGGAGTAGGTTCTTTATCTAAATTCTGTCAGGCAGTTGAGGGGTAGGCAAAGAGCTTTTCCTGAATCCACTGGGCTTTGATTGTTTTTTAACTCAAAATACTCTTAATACCAAAGTGGCCCATCTTGGGGTGGCCTGCCTTTGGCCCCTATACTGCTTGTTTAAGCAACATAAACTGGTGCGCCATAGCAATTTATTTATTTATTTATTTATTTATTTATTTATTTATTTGAGGGGTGGAGGGGCAGAGGGGGAGGGAGAGGGACAGGCACACTGTGCACTGAGCATGGAGCCCCATGCAGGGCTCGGTCTCACAATCCAGAGATTTTTTTTTTTTTTTAAAGATTTTATTTATTTATTTGACACAGAGACAGCCAGTGAGAGAGACAGCCAGTGAGAGAGAGACACAAGCAGGGGGAGTGGGAGAGGAAGAAGCAGGCTCCCAGCAGAGGAGCCTGATGTGGGGCTCGATCCCAGAACACTGGGATCACGCCCTGAGCCGAAGGCAGACGCTTAACGACTAAGCCACCCAGGTGCCCCACAATCCAGAGATCTTGACCTGAGCCGAAATCAAGAGTTGGACGCCTCACCAACTGAGCCACCCAGGCGCCCCAGCACAGTAACTATTTAAAGAAAGGGCTTTTCCTTTTTTTTTTTCTTTAAGAGGAAAAAAAAAAGAAGAATGGGTTAATATTCAGATGCAACACCGAGCTTTGCTTCTAAGGTGATAGCTCTGGGTAATGAGGAATTCCAAGTGCCTGTGGATGCTGAATGACAGTTTTACATCATGGCACAGCAATCAGTTGCTTCAGATGTAGACAGAGCAGACGCCGCTGTGCCTCAGGAGCTCATCCGTGGGCTTTGAGGCTTAATTCCTCCTGTTCTCTCCGAGTTCTCCTTTCGGAGGTCTGTCCCCATCAGCCAGATGCAAACCTGGTGTTTGGCAGGAAGGAAGATCTTTCCCTAGGAGGCGTGGGTCTCAATCCAGAAGGAAAGCTGTAAAGGAAGCTCTCATTTAACACAACCAGATATGATGCCAGGAAGCCACAGGAATGGAAGGAAAGTGGACTTCTATATCTGCCCAGAACGACATTTGTACCTAATACTTTTACTCTGTACTTAATAGTCTGGGGCAAGTGCTTGTTGTTGCTGTTGTTTTTTACTTTTCTGAATCTTCGTTTACCCATTTGTAAAATTGGGGTGATCATTAGGTCTATTAAGGTTGTTTTGAAGATTAAATAAATGAACATATCTGTAGTTCCTGAAACCCAGTGTGGACCCCTCCCAAGAAGAATATGTTGACCGTCAAGTAGATAGATTGCTATGCAAATAATTTTCAATGACTTTAAAAGTTGTTGACTATCTTGGAAAAACACTCTGTATTTTCATTTACTCACACACTGCTGCCACACTTCTGATATCCAGGGGAAAGGTTTTCCACACATCAAGCAATTTGGTGACACCAGCTGGGCGTCCTGCAATTCAGCTCAGTTCTGACACTATCTGCCTGGAGTTTGCATCAGATGCCTTAAGTTAAGGGCTCAGCCCCACAACACAGTCTCCACTTTGGATGCCAGATTGTCGCCTGTCCACGTTACTTACTGGCTGTAAATCAGGGTTCCCACAACCCCCTTCGTGGGTTCAATTATTTGCTAGAATGGCTCACAGAACTCAAGGAAACACTAATGTTTACAGGTTTATTATAAAAAGATATAATTAAAGGCTAGAGATGAGCATCCAGAGGGAAGGGAGATGGAGGAGGGTACAGAGGAAGGGGCTCGGAGCTTCCATGCCCCCGTGGGTGCAGCATCCTCCCAGCCCCTGCACGTGTTCAGCAACCCTGGAGCTCTCCAAACTTCGTTCATTACATAGGCGTAATTGATGAAGTTGTTGGCAATTGGTGACTGATTCAATGTCCAGCCCCTCTCCCTTTCCCAGACGTTGGGGAGGTGGCGAGAGGGTGAGACTGAAAGTTCCAGTCCTCTAATCATGTGGTTGTCTCCCCTGGCACCAGCCTTCATCCATAGGGACTGTTCAGTAGGCATTCGTTAACATATAGTCAGGTATGGTTGAAAGGGGCTAGTCATGCATAAGCAGAAATACTCATTTCACCTTTATTGCTCTGGAGCTATTTCAGGAGCTGGGAACAAAAGCTGACCCTATAGCTCTTGTCACTTCGGAAATTACAAAGGTTTTAGGAGCTATGAACTGGGAGCCATGGATGAAGACCAAATATATTTCTTATTATAAATCATGCTATCCTAATGCCCAATTTATCTTATGAGCTGTCAAATTAGTGACCTGCTGCTTTGGGGATCATAAGGTCCAGCTGAGTACATTCATTTATTACTGTTCATTTATTAGTACTAGTGCCACTTGGCTGTCCTGCCCTGACACCTATCTCAGTAGAAGGCCAATTCTGTCGGTGTGTGGAGTGGGTCGTTGTGCCCCCCCAAGCACTGCCCCCCCCCCGTGCCCAGCCCTGGAAGCCTGAGGGGGCACATTCCATCTCCTTGTCGAACATGCTGTTCCAGAAGTGGCAGGGGGGCCACCGCATGGTGCTGAATGAACCCAAATGTGTGTTTGCTCATCCGTGAAAATGCTGGCCGTCTCTGCAAGAGGAGGCAGCTTGTCTGGAGCTGTGAGCGGCCGCCTCCCTACACTTTCCTGTCTCCTTGTGGGAGGGAGTGGACCTCTCTCCCACAAAGAGAGAAGGTGCAGGTCATAGCCCAATGGGTATGAGCTTGCTTTGTTTATGAGTGCAGCTTGTCCAAACTCAGAGGATTGTTTCGGCAGCCTTGAAATGGTTTTGATTTAACATTTCCATTTGCCATGATTCAGTTCTGCCAGCAGTTATTTTTAACCAGTAATACCACCTGAAAAAGCCTCAGATTACTATGTTTTATCAGCAGATGCCTCCTTGTGAACTTACACTGAAAAAGTAAACACACCGAAATACTCTATGTTCTGTCACAGAGCTGGCCATGGACATGTAAATAGCATGCACACCAGTTTAGAATCACGTCACGATTTCTCCTTCCCTCCCTCCCTCCCTCCCTCCCTTCCTTCCTTCCTTCCTTCCTTCCTTCCTTCCTTCCTTCCTTCCTTCCTTCCTTCCTTCCTTCCTTCCTTCCTCCTTTATGTGGGAACTGGTTGAGCTACGGTGGTAAGAGTCTTTTCCTTTCCAAATTCAGATTAATAGGAGAAAGGCTTCACATTTATTTAAGTTCTATATGACATAGGAACCTTTGGAAGGAAATGAAGAAACAGTTAAATCTGAGTATATTTTATGCTAAGTTCGATGAAGATTGGACTGTCATGAGGATTATGCTAGGGCAAAGAGTATGAGGTAAATATAGCAAACTGGAAGAAATTTGGTGAGACCTGTTTGTTGGGATTCTTCTCAGAGTCCCTTTGTCTTCAGAGACATGGCTGCTCCTTTTCTCTGGGCGTAGGGAGGGTACCTTTCACATAATGGGTTTTTTTGTTTGTTTTTGTTTTTTACCTGTTTCAATGGAACAGGGCAGGAGGAGATCAGAGTGACCTTCCTGCTTCTGCTGGTTTTTCAAACTCCTTCAGCTTATAATATTCAGTATGTCAAGGTACCATATTCTGGGGTATCCTGAACTTCATCACTTCCTTCCTTCCTTTCTTACCTTTTTTTTTTTTTACACTTTTAAAGTATTTAAATACTTCAGTGGTATGTGGAGAAATTAGATTGTGTGTCTAGCCTGGTCCAGCAGCTGTCCAACATTGCACTCTAGAATATGACTGACCAGGACCAAATTTACTATTTATTGGTTGGAAGGCCCTGGGCAAACTATTGAACCTCCTTAATTCTTAGTTACAACATCCATGAAATGTAAATAGTAATGTTGGGTTCATAGGATTCTTGTGAGCTTTAGATAATGCGTGAAGCACAGTGCCAGGCACATAATAAATGGTCAATAAATGTTAGCTCCTTTTCTTTATTGTGGAGAATTTTGTTAAGTTTTAATAATATGATTTGTGATGGCTGTGATTCATTTCTCAGGTTCGGCCACTATAGAAGTTGTATTATAACCAAAAAATATAAAGGGAGAGATAATGTAACCCCTAATAGTATTTTTTAAATAAATAAATAACTGAAAGTAAAAGAACATATTATTCTAAAAACTCTCAGTATAGCTACTGAAGACTGGAGCTTCAAAGCTTTGGACCAAAGCTCCTAGTGATCTTTAGTTATTTGGCCTAGTGCCCTTCCAAGTTAAAAGGATCATTAAGAATGCATCTACCTGTTCTCTCTTCTCCGTCTAAAGCCCACAGTATAACTCCTCCCCTCCAAGCCCAGACCTGTTAGTTCTCTACTGTAGCCATGATGTTCTAAGCATTTTTGTGCTAGACATGGACATCCTTGCTCCTCCCCTTCTTGACTCCTTCTGTTGTGCTCTCCAGGTCCTTTTTCATCTTTCTTTCCATAGCTTGTTCTCAAAGCCTTCCTATATTCCACTTGGCTTCCTCCTCAGGACACTACTTTCCTTATAGTCTTCTCAAAGAGTAGCTGAGTATTATTTCACATCTGGGGTTCCTCATGGTGACACAGATCTGTTACTCTGTTTGTTTCATTGCATCCAACTATGACCCAACCCTTCTCTGTGGACATGCCGTTAACTAATACTGCCCCTCTCCCACCTTCTTGTTATTGTCTACTCCCCAGTCTTGCTCATTCATCAGAGATTTTGGTAATTGGTTCACAGTCTCCATCCTCATCTCAGTGTCCAAATGAGTGACCCATTCAACATCCTGGGCCTCAGTTTCTTCACCTGTTCAGGTCCTCTTCTTTGACCCTTCCAAATTCCATCTCAGAAACCCACACTATGTTTACCCCTGGACTTGCCATCACCATCTCCAAAATAAATAATTTAGTTGTTCCACATTCTGTGGGAAACCTTCTCTTGTTCTACTTTGCTTGCTCCATCCCTCACTCTATGACCATTCTTTGGCATTCTTTCTACCTCATTATTCCCTTTAATTGATTGTCTAAGCATCTTATAATAGCATCCTTATCTATCTTATCTATCTTAGGTTACAAGAATGCTATTTCTTTAAAGATTTATTTATTTGAGAGAGAGAGGGAGAGAGAGAGAGAGAGAGAGAGAGAACACACAGAGGGAGAGGGAGAAGCAGACTCCCTGCTGAGCAGGGACCCTGACGCGGGGCTTGATCCCAGGACCCTGGGATCATGACCTGAGCTGAAGGCAGATGCTTAACCAACTGAGCCACCCAGGTGCCCCATCCAAAAATACTATTTTTGATACCCCTAACTTCCTTCCTTCTCAAATTTTCATCACACCCATCAGATAAAATATGAACTCCAGAGGAACACACCTTTATGCTTTCTTTGTGCCTATTTCTGACCAGTGGAGTACTGATAAAGAAAAACCACACTGACCTTGCAGATATCCTCAATACTACCTGGCAACACTCTTACTTTTTTCTATTCAGCTCATTTTCCAAAACTGCAGTCTCAAATCCCAGTCATCCTTTTGTCTCTGCTTCCTTGTACTTCATAGACAAAATAGTAGCCATCAGAATATTAGGCTTGCAACTAAATGTTGATAATACTAATGTCATTAAGCCTGAAAACCTGTATTTTAATACTCGTTCTCTCCTTTTCACTCCCTGTACAATAGAAGAGCAGACTCTCCTTAAAACTAATAATGACCCCTCCATGTAAGGGTTGTATACTATCTCTCTGCTTTCTCTAGAACCTTAAACTATCAACTCTCCTTCGTCTTTCATTATAGTCAATGCCTTTCTTTCAACAGGAACTCATAAATTGCTTGATTCCTCTCCCCACACCAGGCCACGGGTCTCATTTTCCTAATGGCTCCACCATCCACCTAGTTGCTCACGGAAAAGTCCTCAGACATCCTTGTTCTTTTTCTTTCACAGCCATACAATCTGTCAGCAAGAACTGTTGGCTTCACATCTACTGTGAGCTAAGTCTGATCACTTCTTACCATTTCACTGCTTTATCTCTCTGACATGTACTATGCTAGTAGCTATCTAACTGGTTTTGCTTTGTTGTTGTTATTGTTGTTATTGTTTGATCTCCCATAATCCATCTCCACACAACAGGGAGACTAATTGTTTTAAAGATTGAATAAGATCATCCCACTCCCTCTGTTGAAAACTCTGTAGTACATTCCTATTGTGATTAGAGTGAAATAATAAAATTCAAGTCCTTTCTTTGGCTGATGGGCTATGCCTACCTCTTAGATTTTATTTCCTACCACCTCCCCTCATTTACCACACTCACTGGTTATCATTCAGCCCTTTAGACACACCAAGTTTTGTGTCCGTGCCTTAGAGTTCCCTCTGTTTTGCATGCTCTTGCTTCATACTGTTTCAAGACTTGATTTTTTTTCATCATTTTGGCCTCTACTAAAGTGTCACCTCCTTCAGAGGCCTTTCCTAACTACTCTGTATAAATAACACTGCACCCTTCAACATCACTTTGTATCATTTTCTTCATAACATTTATCACCAACTAATACTAATGTTATTTGTTTATTGTTTATTTGTTTTCCCCAAATAGACGGCAAGCTCAGTAAGGATGGGAATCTAGCCTGTTTTATTTATTGCTCTTCTATAATGCTTAGAACAATGTCTGATATATAGAAGATCCTCAAGAAATGTCTGTTAAAGGAAAGAATGGACGGACCAAAAAACTGGATCCTTCCTATAAATATTTAAAGTCGCTTAAGTTTGTGCCTTCTCAAAGGAAAAATAAAACAAAAACAAACAAGCAAAAAACCTCATGGCCTGCTTTCCAACAATTCCCTCCATTACTGCTCTGTTTTCTATTCTCTGTCCTAAATCCTGCACTCTCGGCTTCCAAACACTTTCCTCCCATTTTCATTTGGGCTGCATATCTACTCAGTACTGCCTAGGGAGAGAACTGGGAAGCACATACAAATATATTTTTCCTTAACTATTTGTCCCTCACATGGAACTCTTTATCAGGAAAGATTTTCTGCATTGCCAGAAAAATGAACACATAACCTGTCAATGTTGGACTCTGTCTTTTTCCTTGGGGCAATATTTTAGATAGATCCTAGTTCTAAGAAGAATGGAATAGAGACTAGACCAATTTTTCCACATATAAAAAAGTTTCCAAAATAATATTGGGCACTTTGGGACTTGTGTGTAAGTTAGACATATGCACCTATACACACACGGGCCAAGTGTGTGTGTGTATGTGTGTGTGTGATCAGAATTGTCAGTATGGGTTAGTGGAGATAGTAATATGGATGGTGTTGGGGATCAGGGAAAAATGACAGATGTTTTCAGAGTCCAACAAATCTCTAAGCATTCCCTCAAATTACAGCAAATTCTATGCTGCCTGGAGTTTTTTCGGTAGAAGGTCTTTATGAGCCCCCAGTTCTCACACTGTTCTGGCGCAATGAGAACTTCAGATCCTACCCAGAGGTGCTATAATGGGTTAAAATGCTTTCTGAATCATTCCAGAAAGAATAAGCAGTGTAAAATTTTAGTGTACAATCCACATAATTATTTGGAGATTGATAGTCTCTGTTTGGTGTACATTGTATGCAACTCAAATATTTGATTCATTAAAAAATTCTGCTTCTGCCAAATAACAAAGAATTCCTTGTTTTGCCAGACCAGTCTAATATCCCTCTGGAGCTTGATATTTAACTGTACCGGTTTACTAGTTCCGTAGTTCTTCTGTAATTAAAGTATGAAGTGAGCTTTAATCATGATCAAGACTTCGTTGTCACAGTCATCATACTGATGCCAGTGCCTAAGCTACTTCTGGGTAAATTGCTTTAAGAATCTGAAGGAGTCACTGTGGACTCTTTAAATGGTGATTTATCACTCTCTTAGGCCCTGGGACAGTCGGCCTGTATATCCATAGTCCCCTGTGGTGGGAGCACTCAGAAACTCTGTAAGAAGTGGAGGACCCTCAAAAATGCTAAAAGTGCTAGGAGGTCCTTGTTTGCGGATACTTTTTTAATTTGTAGATACTTTTTAATGTACATGTGTAAAAATATCTTGGAAGTATGGTTAAAAGAAAGGAAATGACTTGAAAATCTTTTCTCAAGAACAGTCTTTTCCTAAAATGCCTTGTCTGTTGCTTCACTGTGTCATTACTAGAGCGTGGGTTGGGGAATTGTTTCGGAGCCCCTTTATACTGATTTTCCCATGTGGAAAATGATCAATCAACTACTATCCATTAAATTTTTTTTCTTATCAAGCCATAGATGGAGAAATGAGTTTAGCTTCTTATGTTTCAGTGACATTTTATGGGTATATTATTTTCTCACACTGGAAAAATTAAACTTCTCGTAAGATTAAATTGCAATACTTATTGCTTTTCTTTGTTTTGAATCATTCTAAAGTCCTCTATGACTGTGCTCCTTTGAAGTCATTCCTGCTGGATAAATTACAACAGCTTCAAGTCAAAGAAACTTAGAAAACATAGTGAAAGTTAATGAAGAAAAGTTTCAAAGGAGCAGATTAATTTAAAATGGAACTTCACTTGTAGGAATAACTTCCTCATTACTGGGAATCATAGTAGAGGGAAGATGAGATTCAGATAAGAAATAGTAAGGCAAAGCCTTATGATAAAATCTGAATGTTTGAAGTAATTGGATTTAAAGGATTTATCTACTCATAGTAGAAATGGGTGATATAAACAGACATGGAGCATATGAAGAAATGTGGATACCCAGAGGTTTGTGATTATGTCAGGTCATTGATCACAGCCATGGTGGTTGGGAGTGGAAAGACTGCAGAATACTAGCTCTCAAAATCCCAAAGGCATTGACTGATACCTCTATGGGGTTTTTCTTGTGTTTTTTCTTTCCAGTGCCGGAGGTATGATAGCCTTCTGTTCAAGGCTCATACATCAACTTTCCCTGCTCGCTGCCTGAAAAAGAAAGCACTATAATCTTAGTAAACAATGATCAGGATCAAGCTTTCAAGTTGGATATGAAACTTTTATTAGAGTTTCACCATCTAGCAATTAGAATATAAGAACTTTGGAGAACAGGGACACCTGGGTGGCTCAGTCAGTTAAGCGTCTGCCTTCGGCTCAGATCATGATCCCAGGGTCCTGGGATCAAGTCCCACATCAGGCTCTTTGCTCCCCAGGGAGCCCGCTTACCCCTCTGCCTGCTGCTCCCCCTGCTTGTGCTCTCTCTCGCTCTGACAAATAAATTAAAAAAAATCATAAAAAAAAAAAAGAACTTTGGTGAACATATAAATCTTTACTGGTTGGAGGCAGGTGTTAAAGTTGACCTAAATATTCTGGGAGGAGCGTGTGGTAGAAAGAGGAGTTATTCTGAGTTAACTTGTCTCACAGTAAGAGTAAATCACATAAGGTAGAAAAAAGTGGACAAATGTAATAGATTTGCAAACAGAACATGAGCAACCCACACACGGGTGATATTCAACAGATGTTTATTGAATGAATGAAGACAATAATTCTAAGGCATGAAAGATTAAACTTCTGTTGAGATGTAACAACATAAACCTTTCTTAGTCCATATGAGGCAGTGTACTGATGGTCAGGATGTCCTGAGGGAAATGCACAAAAATCAAGAGAAGAACCTGTGAGGAACATTGAGCAACTGGTAGGTCCATGCTTTCACTTTCTGACAGGAGAACTCAGAAACCATACTACACATGCTAAAAGCTGGGCCTCTTTTAAAGGCATATGGGAAGGGAGATTTCACAACCTGGCTTAGTGACCCGGTCCAGGCCATTAACAGCCTTCAGAAAACCCTTCTTTATACCTAGCACTACCTTTATCTCTAGTGTTTCATTCAACATATAATTATTAAGGGCCTTCTCTGTGCGGGAGGCTATGTTAGTCACTGGGGGTATACCGGAGAGCACGCCAACAGGGCACTTCTGTAACAATAGGGGGTTAAAGCCAAAAGAACTGCAAGTCTCAGACCCCCTTTATGGAATTTCTGTAGATACCTAAAGACAACAGAGGAGATAAAAATAAGGACATTGGAGGAAATTTTAGCCTCTGACACTACAGCAAGGGCAAATGGTAAACACAGTCTAACTCCTAGCCAGATAAACCTAAAACCTTACACTAAAGTCCTCTTTGTTGTAAAGTCTGTTATATCATGTCTAGCTTTCAATAAAAAGTTTCAGGACATGCAAAAAAGCAAAACAACAACAAAGCACCATATGAAGAAACAAAGCAAGCACTGTGACCAGATTTAGACAAGGCAGAGATTTTGGAATTATCAGACTGGGAATTTAAAATAACTATGATTTTTTTTTTAAAGATTTTATTTATTTATTCGACAGAGATAGAGACAGCCAGCAAGGGAGGGAACACAAGCAGGGGGAGTGGGAGAGGAAGAAGCAGGCTCATAGCGGAAGAGCCTGATGTGGGGCTCGATCCCAGAACACCGGGATCACGCCCTCAGCCGAAGGCAGACGCTTAACCGCTGTGCCACCCAGGCGCTCCTAAAATAACTATGATTAATATGCTAATGACTGTAATGGAAAAAGTGGACAATATGCAAGAATAAGTAGGTAATGTAAGCAGAGAAATTGGAAACTCTAAGAAGGGATTGAAAGGAAGTACTAGAAAGCAAAAACCCCATAATATACATGAAGAATGCCTTCGATGGGTTTGTTATTGGTCTGGAAATGACCAAGAAGAAAATCAGTGAGCTTGAAGGTATATCTGTAGAAACTTCCAAAACTGAAATGCAGGACATTAAAAAAAAAAAAAAGAGTTGAAAAAGATGGACCAGAATATCCAAGAACTGTGGGATAATTACAAGAGGTGTGACATACATGTAATGTGAATACTGGAAGGAGAAGAAAGAAAAGGCAACAGAATAAATACTTGAAATAATAATGGCTGAGAATTTTCCAAAATTAATGATAGACACTAAACCACAGATCAGGGAAATTTGGAGAGCACCAAGTAGAATAAATAGGTACCTGTATGGCCCATGAAACAGTATAGTAGTATTTCACAATGAACTTGGATTAGGCATAAATGCATATTGCAAACTATAGAGAAACCACTAAAAAAGTGCTTTAAAGAAATATAATTGATATGCTAAGACAAGAGAAAAAATAGAATCATATAAAAAGCTCAATTAGAGCTATAGAAAGCAAAAAAAATAGTGGAAGACAAAAAAGGAAGCAAAGAACAAAAGCAACATATAGAAAACAGTTACAAACATGATTGCTATTAATTCAGCTATATCAATTATCATTTTAAATGTGAATGTTCTAAATACATCAGTTAAAAGATGAGACTTTCAGAGTGAATAGAAAAATAAGACCCAACTACATAGTCTACGAGAAACCTGTTTTAAATTGAAAGACACAGATAGATTAAAAGTAAAGGAATGGAGAAAGATATACCATGCTAACACTAATGAAAAGGAAGTTAGCATAGCTATATTAATTTTGGAGAGAGCAGACTTCACAGCAAGGAAAATTATAGTAATCTCTTACTATCTTTTCTAGCTATGATTTCATTTCTTTAACTTTTTTTCCCTAGGTTCTGTTTTCAAGTTTATTAGTGTAGAGCAGAGCATCAGGCACCGGTTCCCAATCTCAAGGGAATAGAATATTGTGCACCAGTTACTAATCCCAGGAGAGGACTCTAAATTTAATTTCTGCTCATTGCATCTTTGTATTGGAGTCACTGGAAAACACAACAGTCAAGAACTGAATAGAACAGTACTTTATGGAGAAGAGACAGAGCAAGCTCAGCTTCAGTAATGGGTATCAGCCTTCCATGGGCAGTGGGTCTTTCCCTGTGGCCAACACAGGACAGTTGGCCTACATAGTCTCCTCGACTTCACAGTGAAAGAAACCCTGTCCCCTCCTTGTGGAGGACAGGTGTAACAAGAGGTGTAACAGTAGGGCGCCGTGTGATGCACGTGCTTTAAGCAGTGACAAAACAGTAGTCATTGAGCCTGAAATAAGTATATTCCCACCCAAGGTGATAAGCCAGGCATGGGCTGTGTGGATTCTTTATCTCTTGGTAAGGAAGTGTTCCAGTCCCAAGGCCCATTCTTATGTGGGCCAGTGGAGGTTGAAAGGAGACTGCCTTTCCCATGAGATAATTAACTATGTTTCTGACTTTCCTTCTCACATTCTTCATATTTTAGAGCCCAGAATTATAAATTAGTTGTCTAATACTATTTAATAATGCTGTACAATTTTCCTTATTTAAAAAGCATATTGTCTCTCTTCCACGCTGCAGCTATTAAGATATCATAGTACCAGTGTCATCTGTTAGATAATGTGTCAGCAGTGTTCAATGGCTTGTTTATTTGTCTATATTCAGCATAGTGTAATTTATAACACTACAAAGAAGCAAAAATACCAGTATTAGCTAACTTAACCAAGCCCTTCTGTCTGCAGTATATCATTTAGTTATCATAAGAGAGAGATACTGGTTTTATCTCCACGGGGAAACCAACCCTCAGAGAGTGCACTGTGGAACTCAGGCAAGCCTGTTGGTGGCACAGGTAGGGCTTGAACTTGGCAACATTGAACCCCAGAGCCCACATACTTAACCCCTACACCTTAACTTCTTTCTTTAAACATTATCTTATCATGATAATGTTTCCATTTGCTTCATGCATTTCATCCATGTTCTTGGAATATTTTAGCCCCCAAGTGAATTATTGTTTGTTTTCCCCTGGTTTCTTATATTTCGCATTGTCTTCTTTGGCTTCACCCCATAGATGTTTGGTCTCCTCTCCAGTGTTTCAAGCTCTCATTCCTTCCATTACACCAGTCAGTTGAAATCTTTCTCCTATAGCCTTTAACTTTCATTCAGTCTCTCACGATTTAGGTTTGGAAAGGGTACTCTTGTTATTTTGAATTGGAATCATGGGCAATGGTCAGCGGGAGGGGGGGGGACACAGTTTATTTAACGTATCTAGTGTCTTCATTAAATGTAAACGAATCACTACATCTTTGAAAAGTAGAGTATCTTAAGAGACACATAATCGGCTGCACTTAATAACCATGCAAATCTCATACAGGGTATATGTAGAAGCCACTTGGCACGGAAGGTGTTTGTTTCAGATAGTTCTAATCTGATATCCAGACTGCTCTTCCCAAACAGTCGCATTGAGTTATTAGTTGACTTTTAAGTCACTGTTCTGTTTTAGGAACTCTTCTAGCTCTTGCCTCGGATAATGCGGAGCATCAATCAGCTGATTTTACTGCCAGCACAGTTCTGCATTGATGTAAGATAGGAACTAATAGTATTTACAGTGTGCTACTTTTTCTGGCAGGTGCTTTGCTGATGTCTTGTAATCAAGCAATGGATTATAACTGGAAGTGCACTTCTGTATAATTGCAGCACACTGTGGGTGCCATAATAAGGAATTACATTTTTAACCACAAAAGAGTAAAATGACTGTTCAGAGAAGGAGCATCTAGGATATCATTGCTTTTGTGAAATAGAATTACAGTGTATGTGCAATTAAAGAAGTTAGCCTTGACCTTCAGTCTTTCCATCAAGGTCATTATCTATTGTGTTCGGAAACATGGCTTTGTTTCAAACCTTGTAGCTGCTCTGGCTGAGTCTGTCAGGTGTAACTTTATCCATAATTCCACATTGATGTGCTTGTCACAGCGCCCCAGGAAGAATGATTCATGCTTGGTGTGTCAAAGCTAGCCATCAGCTACCAGCAGGGACAGAAGATAAAGAGAAGATTTGTAGAAGGGAAGAGGGTCCTAAAGCTGCTAGAAAGGAGGAAGGTGCGTTGACCAGATAGCAGGGTTGTACTGAGCCCTTGTTGGTTGACAAATGGAAGTAGAAGAAAAACAACAATACCAACCAGGAGGAAAGATGAAGTGATAAGAGGAATCAAGGACGAAGTCGTGATTTTATTGATTATACCATATTCTCTTTATTTCTTTTAGAATAAAAATACTTGCATTCATAGTATTTTACAGTTCACACAACATTTAACATCAGTAGTTTCTTTGAGGCTTCACCAACCAGCATTTGAAAGTGGATGGTGCATTTTACAGACACTGAAACTGGCCAGCAGGGTGCGCTCGTTGCACCACACCAGGTGTTGCTTTGAACCAGAGACGAGTCAAGTAGTTGCATCTTATCTCTGAAATTTTCCTCGCACGCTTTCCCCTACCACAACATAACTCTGCTAAGCTTAATATAAGTCTTTCAAATAAGAAGGAATAAATGAGCAAAGAATTGGTTGACAAAATGACAGCAAGCACTCCTACCCAAGTAGAAAATGAATATGGATTTCTTATATCTGGTAAATATCTGGCTAAGTTTAATGAAACTGTTAACATTAAAAACAAAAAGTTTCTTACTCAAGTCTGAGTAAAAAGAAAGTATGAAACGTCAATTGATCGCCAGTATTTTTATTTGAAGATCTAATGTTGAATGGATTGAAGTAAACATGGAAATTTTCACTTCCTCCTTGAGGTAATTCAAATATGCAACTGAGAGACAGACTTGGTGCCTTGAAGGGAAGACTTGCCAAACACAGTATTTCAATCTGTCCCTTTTTGTAGTGTCTTCAGGTACTCTTTATACCCCAAGGCTCTCTCTGCCACTATACTGTAATGCAGAATGGGCGAGAGGCACGTATTTCTTCTGTAAAGTGGGAGAAAGAACATGACGAAAGAGAGGGGAGAAGAGCCCTGGCATGACCATCAACTATAGATTCTCAGGCAGATCCAGTTAGGAAAGCATATATAGGGAAACTGATGATCTGCTATTGATGTCTTCAAACTGACCTTGCTTGCGAACATTTGTAAGGTTTCTGTGGGTACTCTGTGTATACTGTGGGTATACAAACTATACCCTAGTTTGATCACCATTGGATTATAAAATGAATACAAGAGTGGTCAACATTTTACAACTTTGCAGTAAGTGAAAATCTTGAAGATATTTCTAGAAATAAAAGCCTTCTTCTAGGGGCATTGAAGATGTATTGCTTAAATATAATGCTTATAAGTGTAATTTAATTCAAGCCCTATTTACTACCATCTAAGATGCACAGAATAAGCAATACACATCCACACGAAAGGGACTTGACAATTTATATTATTTAAATAGTGCTTTAGCATCTCTCATGCTCAATGAAAAAGATAAATATATTATTATAATAATCCTTTCTAAATTGTTACTTTAAAAAAATAGTTACTTTAATATAAGTTATAGCTCTGAAGGCTGTTTTTTTAGACAGAGAGCACGAGCAGCAGGGGAGGGTCAGACAGAGAATCCCCAGCAGGCTCCACACTCAGCACAGAGCTCAGCATGGGGCTCAATCTCACGACCCCAAGATCATGACCTGAACTGAAATCAAGAGTCAGACGCTCAACCAACTGAGCCACCCAGGCGCCCTGCTCTGAAAACTATTTTAAAACAAAAAGAGAATGTCAAGGTGTGTCAAACGGTGCAATAAAAAATGCAATAAAAGGATTGAAGAAGGGGAGGTCAAAAACCTGTGATGGTTTATATATTATTAAGGAAAGTGACATGGGATGGTTAATTCATTTATATTCCTGTGGTTTTCAAGGTGTCTCACAGAACGGTTTTCCTTGCTGGGCTCCAAGTAGCTCTCTGTTTTGTTATTTTCCTCCCAGTTCACCTCTAATTGTATTTACTGAGTCCCTGAGCCCCTGCTTTGTTAATACTGCTGGGTGTTGACGACAAGCACTATTTGGCCATCTTGTTGTGAGAAGCTTGCTGTTTCTGTCTCCCACTCTGTCCCCTACATTGGGGTCTACACACAGAAAAAACAGAGTTGAAAAGAAGAGAGAATATTTGGTATTAGAGGATATGTTTCGTAGTAGAAGACCTTGTACACATCCCAGTCTCACCATTAGAACGTTGTAACCCACGGAGGGTCTCTCGTTGTACCTAAGCCTCGGTTTCCTAATCTTAAAATTAGGAGATAATGATGCTTTGCAGAGTTGTTGCAGCAATTAAATAAAATTGTGTGTAGAAAAAGCCTTGGTAAGATGCCATCAAGTGTTGGTTACTATTAAGATTACTCCCATTCTTCTTTACCAAGACTTCTAAGTATCTTCTGCTTTAGTCACATCAGTAAGCCTGTCTAGCTTCACGGAGTTTTCGGAGTTTACTACATTAATGCTGCTCTTTTCCACTGCTGGAATTCTCTCTTCTTTGATCTTTAACTGAGAATGTACTAAACCTTACTCTTAACCCTAGAGCACCTGCTGTCTGCTTTTTTTTTTTTTTTTTTTTTTTGTATCTGAGCTGTCAGGGGAGACATAAAACATATGAGTAACCCATCTAAGATGTTTAATTTTATGTTGACACATCTGCTCAGACATCCTCTCATTCATCCATTCTCCACTGTATATTTCTTTAAACCCTTTCTCTTCTCTTCCTCCTTTTCAAAAGACCTTGCCTCCCACTATACTGAAAAGGTAGAAATCATCCAGTGACTTCTAAATGTACACTACACTACACTACATCCTCTGATTTCCTTTCTCTCTGTCACCTCAATGCTCACTTTTCAACTTGATTCCTTCCTGTTGTCTTTGAAACTCATGTTCCTAAAAGGAGGGGGTGCTCATTAGACCCTGCTGAGACCTTATGATATGTTCCTCTGTTTTCTTATTTTCTTCTGTTCTTCATGGCCAAATTCTCAAACTTGCTGAAACAAGGAGTCTGTGATCACTACCTCATTCCCTGCGCCATGTAGATTTTTAACCCATGACTTTGGTGAAACTGCAGATGAGAAGGTCATTCATGGTTTCATTGAGTAATAGGATCTCAGCGTCAAGTGAGACCTCAGAGATCACACTGTCTCACCTCATAGCTGAGGCTGGGGTAACGTCTGTGACATTTGTACAGATGTTTATCCAACCTCTGCTTTATTATTTGTAGTGGGGGAGGCTCACTATTTCACAAGGCAGCCGATTCTAATTTCAAACAGTTGTAGATTTGGGGTTTATTTTTGTATACATACAAACTGTGTAACTTCCAAAAATGACCCCAGTTCTGCTCTCTGAGGCCTCATGAAGGTCTCACTCTTCCTTTTTACTGAAAAGAGATGGTCATTCTCAGGCCTGCAGCAGATAAGTGAGAGGTTAGTCATTTACACCTTGCTATACCAACAGCCCTATTTGCATATACTTGATTCTAAATATTATCACCTTTATCAGTGCAAACACTTTCAAAACAGAGTCTTGTCAGGAATTTTTACTTTATTTTCCTAAGCGAAGGTATACAGTTTTGTATTTGCTTTTCTGTTGGCACTGTGCTTATTGCTTATGACATAGAACAGAGAGGAAGAAATAACACATGGACATTTGCAGCAGCTGCATTCTGAAAACAGACGTAGAAAGAAAGGGATTGGCTTGTTTTATGGGAGCAGTCATGGCATGAGAGGGCTTCTGAGATTTTCAGAGTCGATATTCTAGGTAACAAGGATCAATAATTTGGAGTACGTTTTATCACTTTATAGCAAATAGGATGAAGCAAGAAGAGCAATCCAGAATAAAAAAATTTCATTGAAGTTTTATGCACAGATGTTAAGTGCGCAGTTTGATAAATTTTGGTAATTATATATAATTGTGCAACCATCACCAAAGTAAAGATACAGAGTATTTCCATCGCCCTAAAGATTCCTCATGCATGCCTTTTGCAGAGAATCCCCTCCTCAAATTCCACAAGCTGACGCAACCATTGACTGCCTTCTGTCAGTATAGTTTTGTCTTGTCTAGAATTTTCTGTAAGTGGAGTCACGCAGTGCATTCTCTTTTGTGTTTGGCTTCTCTCACGTGGCATAACGTTTGAGATTCACCCATGCTGCTGCACGTATTAATGTCTCATCATTTTTTATTGCCGAGTGTTGTTCTGTGGTAGGATATAGCACAGTTTGTTTATTCACCAGTTGAGAGAGATTAAAGTTGCTTCCAGTTTCTTGCTGTTACGAATAATGCTGCTACGAACATTCACATATACATTTTCATGCAACATATGTTTTCATTTCCTATTGGATAAATATCTAGAAATGCAAATTGCTGGTTCACTCAGGAAATGTATGTGTATGACATTTTCCGAAGTGGCTATACCATTTTGAGTTTCCATCAGCAGTGTATTGGAATTCCAGTTGCTCTGAATCCTCAGCAACACTTGGTGTCATCAGTCATGTTAACTTTAGCCATTCTAGTGGGGGTGTGGTGGTATTTCATTGTGGTTCTAATTTGCATTTCTCTGAGGACTAGTGATGTACAGCATCTTTTCATATGCTTCTTAGCCATTCATATATCTTGTGAGGTGTCTCTTCACATTTTTTGTTCACTTTTAAATTGCGTTGTCCTGGGATGCCTAGGTCGCTCAGTCAGTGAAGCATCTGCCTTCAGCTTAGGTCATGATCCCAGGGTCCTGGGATCGAGTTCCGCATCGGGCTCCTTGCTCAGAGGGGAGCCTGCTTCTCCCTCTGCCTGCCGCTCCCTCTGCTTCTGCTCTCTCTCTCTGACAGATAAATAAAATAAAATAAATCTTTAAAAAAAATTGCATTGTCCTCAAAACAGAGTTTTGAACGAATCCAGGAGGCTTTGAGTTCTCATGAATGCCTTCTTATGTGGAGGAAGTAACAAATCTGGTAAGTAAACAGAGCGGAATTCATTTCAGGAAGGGGCAGAGCTGGGAGCTAATGAGCCTCCTTTCCCAGTATGGCTGAATGGCGCGCCGCTGTGTACTGCACACCATGATTTATTGATACCCACGGCAAGATGCAAATGAGAGACCTTGTGACGAAAATGGCAGCTTCTAGGGATAGATATGCTTTGCATTTTTGCTACAGTGTTCTGACATGGAGTCTTCTTGAGCTAAGAGACAATAAACCATTTTTTTTGGACAGAAGTTCCTCTAAAATAGCGTAAGGTAACTTTCAGACTATACTGGAGTGAGCGATGTTGACAAAGCTATGTGGTGATACATCTCAAAGCACAGAGGGTTTAAAATAAGGTAAATATTTCTCAGTGGTCATTAAGTCTTGTGTTGGAAGAAAAGAAGTGTAGCACACATATCCTGCCTTTTTAAAGATTTTAAAAAGGATGCCTGTATACAAGATGACGTAAAAGAATTCAGCAGTATCAATATTTTCTTATTTAAAAAAGCAAAAAGATTTATACATTTTTGGCTAATCTACAACAATGCTGTCCAATACACAGTTTTAGTCATTATCACATAATATTTGTTCAGTACCATTGTGTATATTGTGAGGTACCCTTGAGAATTACCCAATGTAAGCTCAGTAATCCTGGCAGCTTACCTAAAATGTGTAGGAAATATACAATATTATCCTCCTTTTTACAGGATGAAATAATAGACGTGCATTTTTTGAGGGACATTCACACCAAGGTAGCTTATCTTTTGTAGATATCCAATTCAAATTAAAGAAATAAATTATATTTTGCGCTACTGAGCTTAATAAATTGAGTATACAACAGATGGAAAAACGAGATAAAATGAATTAGAAAGTCAAATATGATGAAAGTCTTTGTAAAAAAATAATAAGGTTACATATTGAAAAGGATAATCTTTGAAATGGAAACCTGAAAGACAAATAACATAAAAAGAAAATCAGCCTCTGGCCACAATTCCAACAAAAGACTACTCCAGCCTCTTGGTTTAAGTTGGGTCACATGAACCCCAATTCAAAGGTATCTTCTCATTTCTTCTGGGTTAATTTGACACCTATAATAAACATACAGATGGTTTCCCACAGTGCGTAATGCTTGGCAATGGAACAGGCAGTTGGTACGATTTGATGAGCTAGTTAGAAATTCTCAAGAATCCAAGGAACTGTATACAGAGCACAACTTTTCTTAAATGTTTTATGTCTGATTTCAAGCAATGATGCTAGAAAATAGCCTTAGCTGCGAGCAGGCTAGTGCAGCCTGCACTGTCTGAGGAATTCATGATAATCTGCTTGGCTCCTGTAGATTTTGCAAATACAGCCTCTCTAAGAGTCACTCCAGCTAACCACCAACTCATCACTCAGAATCAAATTTCACTAAGTCAAAGATTATTCAAGAGCATATTTTTTTTAAGATTATTTATTTATTTGAGAGAGAGTGAGCTAGAGAGACAGAACATGAGCGGGGGGGGGGGGGGAAGAGCAGAGGGAGAGGGAAAAGCAGACTCCTTGTTGAGCAGAGAGCCCCTCTCAGGGCTCGATCCCTGGACTCCAGGATCATGACCTGAGCCGAAGGCAGATGCTTAACTTACTGAGCCACCCAGGTGCCCCAAGAACTTATTTTATATTAAAGATAGCCCCATCATTCCCTTACAGATGCATGCTGATGCTTAAAATACCCTCAAAGTAAGGAATTCCCTTTATATCTATGGTGGTAAACTTAGGGAAAAATCTGGCCGTAGGATCCTTAGAGTTTACCAACCCTTTTCTCTACATAGTTCTTGTGAACATAAGTTTGTTGGGTTGTGTCTTCTGTTTACAAATAATTTCTGTATTTTCTCAAGATAATTCAAAATAATGAGAACCAAAGGCTCAAACCTTTAATTCATTGTACATTGTAAGAGTGCATTAAAATTGTACATTAAAATTGATGATGGAGGGTGATGGGTGAGTTGAAGCCCCATGAAAACCCCATGAAAGCCACAGCCCTTAGCTGGTTTCCACACTGAAGTGTCACTGACAGAATTCATTACATTAAGGTTGTGAATATTTAATGATAAAAGGAGCTCTTTGCCTTGGCTGCCAGAACTCTCAATATTAAACTTAAGCCTCAATTGTAGTAAATTCAGTGGTTATTACTAATTCCTGGCATACTTCTCTTTTTTCTTTCTTTCTTTCTTTCTTTCTTTCTTTCTTTCTTTCTTTCTTTCTTTCTTTCTTTTCTTTCTTTCTTTCTCTCTTTCTTTCTTTCTTTCTTTCTTTCTTTCTTTCTTTCTTTCTTTCTTTCTTTCTAACTGTTGCCCTTTAAACTGTTTTGAATTTAAATGTTTAACAGTTCGGGCACCTGGGTGGCTCAGTCAGTTAAGCATTGGGCTCAGGCCGTGATCTCAGGTTAGTGAAATCCTTTGCTCCACGCTCAACAGGGAGTCTGCTTCTCCCCCCTCCCTCTGCCCCTCCCCCTCCCCCTGATGTCTTTCTCTCCTTTCTCTCTCTCTCTCTCAAATAAATAAATAAACAAATCTTTAAATGTTTAACAGTTATGTCAGATATATCTAATACATAGTTTTTTGCTTAATTTTTAAGTGGTCTCAAAGGGTTTTTGAAAGTAGACAGGGGACCAATTAAAAATAGATTAAAATAATAACACGGAAAAGAGGTTTAGCATTGTGAGCTATCAAAAAGCCAAGAATTAGGAAAAAATGGATTTGCTTTAGCAGCTGTTTCTTGTGTCTCTTTTCTGACTTATCATCATAAGCCTTAGTGTGGAGAGTCACTGCTTTATTTTATTAAGCATTCAAGAGTTGCTGTTCAGAGGTGTAAATTAGAATCTGTGGTACTACTCTATTTTCACAAAGTCGAAAGGGACTTTAGTAAAAATAACTACTACCTTCTGAAAACATATTATGATACAGCCACTATGGTAAGGATTTTATATATTGATCTAATTTAACCTTCACAAAATTGTTGTACATTTTCATGACCCTCATTTTAAAGTTGAGAGAACGAAGCCCGTGAGCGTTCCGTGTGTTGCTCAGGGTGACAGCACTAGTGTGTTGCAGGACAGGGATTTGAATCCAGTGCTGTCTGGCTTTATTCTTCGGCATTGTACAAATAAACCACCTCCTTAAGGATCATTTCAGCCAACCACCCTCCCATCTCACAGACTCGCATTTAAGTGATCCGTGTAAATGGGAAATTATTTTGTCTTCAAAGACAGCCCTGCCATTCCCTTAGAGATGCAGTCTGATGCTGTGCATTCCCCTCAAAGGTATGAAATTCTTCTTCATATCTAAATTTATCTTTTATATGATCTCTCATGTTCTTTCTCTTTTGTCTTTCTCAGTTGAAGGGAAGACCCTCAGACACACTGACACTGTGGTAGACATAAGGGAAAATATAATTCTCGGATCTTTAAGATATCAATAAAAGAAAAATTACTAGATGACTTAATAACAGTGCAGTTGGGGATTTCATAATAAGTTCTTCATGCACCCTGTTTGAATAGCTGTCCTAGTCTTTCAGACTCAAATGTTGCCATCAAATCCTATAAGAAATCTCTCCATTTTAAAGTTACGTTTTCTCAAAATACTGAAATTACCCTCAGAAAATGGGAAACTGATGAAACGAACTCTACCTTTACTTGTAGAATGCAATTCAGGACCCAGTGATAGCTTCTTTTCATATCTCGATTGACGCGAAATAATGATGTAATAATTTATTCTAGTTGAAGACTTCAGCATGGTATTTTTGTATGTCCAATATAAGAACATCTTTGCTTCAATTCCCTCATTTCTCTTCTTCTTTCTTTCATTTTATTAAGAGAAAAAATGAAATGCAACAAAAATATAAACTCCATTGTTAGCTAGAATCATTGCAGCTTGGCTGTCCTGAGCTTTCGACAGTGTGGTAGCTTGATTTCCAATGGCTGATGGCCCTGTGCTTGCTGATCTGAAAGGATTCAGTACCAAGCAAAGCTGCTTATTAAACAAGCTTTTGCCAAGTCAGAGAAACTTTATTTTTTCCTGCCATTATATAAGGTACCAAGTGCAATTCTGGCAGCTTCCAATTTAACATCAGCAATGGGAATCTGGGAGAGCTTGGATAAATGAGATATACATGATAAAGAAAGTTTACTATTATTGTGTGCTTTTAATACACTGTCTTGCCAAACTTTTAACCAGAACTGCCAATAAATAACAAAATGAACTTATTTGAGTCTCCGGGCTTTTATCCCTACTCCACTCCTGCCCCTCATTCCTTCATGAAAAAGCTAACAAGCTGTGCTGTGGCCAAAAGGCAGGCAGCAGAAAAGAAACAGAGAGAGAGCAGAGTCAAGTTAATTCCAGACCCTGGCTAATTGGCATCCAAATAATTAAGAGCTGGCTTTAAAATAAAATACCCAACACTAACAGAGGCTCGGCAATGAATAGGGCACAGGGAAGAGCATTGAAAATTTTGGAACATTTGTCAACTAGTAGGAGTCCAGGCTATGGGCTAATGCAAGAAGTTAGATAGCAACAGACCTCAATAGGAGAGAGGAAATTAGACAGCTAGTTGGCAGCAGCAGATTCATTGAATAGCTAGAAAAAAGATCATCTTTCACTTTCAGTGATGAGATGTTGAGTAATTGGTAGATTGAGTAGGATTTATTCTCAAAAGGACTTTTTTTTTAAAGCTTGCTTTATGTTCCATTTATGTTGTGTAATAAATACCTATCTACAAACTAAAGATAAATCCTGAGAGATACACTTCTCTGGCTATGTCTCCAAGTTCAATTAAAGTGGAGGGTTGAGGCAATTACCCAGAAGATTTAAAGTAAAACAATTTCATTTTTGCCTGAATTAAATTCAACCTAAAGCTTCTTACACTTTAAGTCCAACACTTGACTATTGTTGGGTAGAATTGATGATCAAAAGTAAAACATTTGGTAGGTGTTATAAGGCCATTCTTAGAAATTCCATACCAAATGACAGATTTTTTTTACAGTTACCATGGAGATGGGTTCTAAACAAACAGCTAAGGTATGTAATCAATGACTATGAAAGAAGTTGCCTGTGTACACTTTAAGGGGTGACTCCCTTCTGTGCCTTCCTGTTCGACATGTTAATGCTTTGGAAGTGCCAATTATAGGATCAATAAATCTCGGCAACCCTTGGTCTTCCCGAAAAAGAATAAGACTCCCAGGCTTAAAATAGAAACATTTCTGAATTGACATGTTACAGACTTGAGTTCCTGTCATTGTCAAGACATCCCACCATTCTCTGAAACAATCTGCTTGAACTGAAGTCCACTTTTACTCCCTTAGTGGAGTTTTTGGGAACTCTGGGTCAAAATGGCAGTTCTGGAAGCCTTTATTTTTAAATGGGGTAGTCATTCTCTTTTTCTGAGATGTTCTCTCCAAGCTGAGAGTCCAAGAGTCCCCTCTATGTCATTGGACCTACATCTCCCTATCTCTCCTTAGAGAGGAAAAAAATAAAATACTAACAACCTGTGCCTACACTGGAAAGAAGGAGAGAACCCTCCACTGTCTTCCCCTGGCTGAGGTATCAAGCCTCTGTGTTCTTACTGAGCCCCGATCCAAGCTGACTTATCCTTCTTTGGGTGGCATCCCAAGGTCACCTTTCATGACCTAATGAAAGCCCCATATATTTATTTACAAACCCTTTGCTCCCTTCTTCTTGGATAGGACCCAAATAGGTGCATGGAATCAAATCTAGTCTCAGGAATTCATCAAGAAATTTTATATATTCTCAGGGTATCACTAAAAACCTAAACTATAAAAATAACTGACAGTTACAATTATAAATGCTGCTCTTTATGGCATCTGACCTATTTCTTTCTACAACTCTATTCTTCTTAATGTACGAAATAGATGACAGCAGGATGAATGAATAGTAAATTATAATGAAGCAAAACTTGATCATCCGGGAACCATGGACAGAAGAAATGCTGGAATAGGGTATCACACAGCTCAGCTTCTCATATTTATTCCCACATTCCAGAATCTTGATGGCGTAAGCAACAATTTGCACAGATTTATGTGTCTTTGGACATACAGATATATAAGTAGGTACTTGCAGGTATGCGTGTGAGTGTGTCAGAGAAAAATCAAGAACACATTTATTTACAGAAAAAAAAAAGAAGAAAATGGTGTTCTCAGAATTAAACACTCAGGTTTTATTTCTGGTTCCTAATTTAAAACTACTAGCTAAAATCTGTTGTTATAGGGAGTAATATGTCACTTTTCCCTCTGTGCTATCTTAACTTTACACCATTATTTGGGAAAAGATAACAATTATATATATGCAATTGGAACACTTTTTGAAAAACGAATTTACGTTTTGGTCACATACTTAAGGTAGATGTAATGCGTTTACACTGGATTTATAGTTATTCATTGGCATTTTTCTAAAAGGTGAGAATGAGCAAATTTTGACCTTGAGAAGCTTTGGGCTGACACGAGAATTAGACTCTGACTGGGTTTATTTCTGAGTATTGGTGAACTTACCTGGGCAGTCCCAGTTAAGCTTCAGAGCCTGCTCCTCCAGAATTAGCCCCTTTTCTTAGCATTCATAGAATATGAGAACTTTCCCAGATACCCAGTGGGTGGACAACCTTGTAACTAGAACCTCAAGCTGGTCCTACTTTTCCATGTTTCTAAGTTGAGGGGTTTGCCAATGCGCTGGAGATGGAGCCATGCAAGCCGCAGGACCTCTGTGACTTTGATGAGATTTTGGGGGAAAAAAGGTATATTTAATTTATGACCTCGTTAATATCATTGCATCCGCTCTCAGCCAGCTGCACCATGGCCCGGAGCAGCTTTTGGGCTACTGCCTGTGAATAATCTCTATCCTTTTTTCCCATTTGTTTGGCTTAATTCCTAGGGCAGGAGACATTTCTGTTAGCATTTGGCCATGGAAAGACTGCATGACTTAGAAATGATACTGGATCAGAAAATTTAAGAAAATAAATTCGGAGTATATACAGTCAGTTTCACCATGAGAGGCAGAATAGTTAGTGGTTAAGGCTTCAAAGATGACAGTACCAGTGCACCCCTCACTAACAAGCACCTACTGACTTTTCTGGGCCTGCTGTCTCGTCTATAAAAGAAAGATACAAATAGCCTCTCCTGAGAGGTTGTTGTTAGGATTAGATTAAGTAATCCATGTAATAAGCCACATAATAAGTACTGCATTAGACTACTCCCCCCCCCCCCCCGCCCTGAAATGTCAATGTTTTAACTTGGGGTAGTTCATAGAAACAAATGATTAAGCAATGCCTACTCAACACATTCATTGCTCCCGTTCTCATATTTCACAAGATTGTTATTGATCCATTCATCCATTATTTATTAAGCGTCTTCCATGTGAGAGGCAAGGCTCTTGGCAGGCAAGATACAACAGTACACAGGAGATGCCAAATCTCTTCCTTCATGGAGCTGACAGTCTAATGGGGAAGACACATGATAAATAAATAAGCAAATGAACGAATCAAATAATTAGTGCTTTAGAGGAAGTCAGGGGGAACGGTGGGAAGAAGAAGAATAGCAGGGTCTTAAATTAGGTGGGGAGACGAGAGGTGGCCTCTCTGAAGAAGTGCTCCTTGGGCTGCTGTACGAAGGCTGAGAAGAGCTGGGGGGAGAGCATACTGAGCAGTGGAAACAGGACGAAGGCACGAAGGCCTAGGTGCAGAAGGCACTGTCTAGGAGAAGAGTGTGGCTCGAGAAAGAACATCAAAGGCTTTTTAAACCAAATTGTTAAGTGTTGTAATTTGCATTTCCCAAGGTTCCTTTAGCTGAGTTAGCTAAATGTAGATTGAAGAGGGTGGGCAATTTAATTATGGGAGCTGGGAGAACAGGGGCAGCACAGAGAGCGGATAGTGGCTTGGACTAGGAGGTTGGCAGTTGTGGTGGGAATAAGAGACGGATTTCAGAGATGTTTTGAAATCAAATCAAGAAGACTGGCTACAGATGGATTGGGCCTGGAATGTGAGAGATAAAGAGGAATCAGGGGTATGAAATGACATTCCCTACCTCAATTTTGATGAGAAATATGATGAATACTAAGTCAAAGATGCCAAATGAACAATCTTCACATATTTAAGAGATAATTTGCATATAATGTAAACGTAGGATCCTATACTCGGTGTTATGGGACAGAATGTAACAGATGGAAAAGGCTTTCGATGTTTTGGAATTCACCGAATGGAAGAACATTGGGTAAGTTTCATACATTTTTCTTTTCGTGAGTTTGCCTGTTGCCTCAGATATATCACCATTAATTTTACAAACTCTCCATTCCCCTACCTATACTATAGGTTATTTATAAAACACTTTGTAATCCTAAAACACGTAAAGCATTATGTTACAAGAAATTTGACATATTTGTAGTCTGAGTTTGAAACCTGGGGCAAAATATTAACCTTTCTTTGATGGTTCCTTCTTCTGTAAACTGAATTTGACAGTAGTATCTTTCTCAGTGGGATGTTGTGAAGATCAAATTAGGTAGAACCTATAAAGTGCTATGTAGGGGCGCCTGGGTGGCTCCGTTGGTTAAGCGACTGCCTTCAGCTCAGGTCATGATCCTGGAGTCCCAGGATTGAGTCCCAGGATCAAGTCCCGCATCGGGCTCCCTGCTCAGCAAGGAGTCTGCTTCTTCCTCTGACCCTCCCCCACTCTCATGCTCTCTCTCTCTCATTCTCTCTCTTCTGAATAAATAATCTTTTTTTAAAAAAAAGTGCTATGTATGATTTCAATACATTTTAGTTCTTTTTATTAGTCTAGACAGACTTCTTAGGATATGTGTGAGTTAGATTCTTCATCTGCAAAATAACGATGATTTCCTTCTCAGAAACCAGTAGGGAGTTTGGTTTACTATAGAATGCTGTGTCTTTCTAAAGGAGCTGTAATTTAGCAAGGTGTAAGTAGTTTTTTGGGTGTTTCACCCCAAATACACAGCACTTGGCCAATCATATTACATTATGCCAAATGTTCAGAAACGTGGAAGAAACACTAAGCTTAAGGCACCAATTTTTTTCGGTTTTATCTGCCGTTTTGTAAGCAGAGAATGGCCACTACTTGTTATGCATGAAGCACGATTATTATTTCCTACCTATTTATACTGTGCTACAGTCAGAAAGGATTTGAGGTGGATTACAATAAAGGGCTCAGAGATCATAAATCATTTAAGTAAAAGTAACAGAACCAAAGCCAATAAAAGAAAGGGAAAAGTATGTTAAGATTTTATAAATATTTTATGTTTTCTATAACTAGGAATTTTTTGCAGACAATTACTTCCGATAACTTTACGATCTTCTGATTAATCTTCATAAAACATGTGGCATGGAAAGCTAGCAAACCTTGCCCTCACACCGCAAATGTGAACGACACAGTCTTGCTTAAGTCCAAGGTTGGGAATAGTCAGTATATATGCTGCTTGTTCCAGTATTACACTCTCCCCAAAGACCCCACACGGTTTTTATCAATCATATTATTTCCCACAATTTCAAATTACTCGATGATTAACTTACTAGAGGAGAACAGATTCGAAAGTAAGAATTTTTTTTATTGATCCATAAAAGTTGGAACATACGCCGAAAGAAAACAAGAGAGAAAAAAAACCTGTCAATATGCATAAAATGATTTTATGCAATTGTGGTCAAAGCACAGAAGCAATTTTTATTATAGAGTTTTTCACTTGGTATTATATTTTAAGCATTTTCTATCTCTACAATCTTTTAGCAATGATTGGAAATTGCTGCCTACTATTCAATCAAGTTGCTGCACCGTAACTTAACGAACCATTAAGTTATTATAACATTTGGGTCATTTCCAGGTTTTTGTCATTATGAATAATAATCATGACGCAAGTCTAGTTTTTCCATCCTTTTGACTTCCTTATAATAATTTCTCAGATAGGAGATTACTGGAAGTGTCAAAGAATAGGAATATTATTGTATCTTGGTATATACTGCCATCAGTAATGTAGGAGATGTTTTGCCCCATCCTTTAAACATGGGTGCTCTTACCTTTTATACTTTCATGTGTATAAGTGGATGAAAATTCTGCATACTGATGTATTAACTCTAAATTTTACAGTCTGGCATTCAAAGACAGATAAATTTACTCTATATTTATTATATTATTTTATATTATATTGTTATATACACATATATACACATATATAAATATATACTTATATATATAAATATATAAATAAATTATTTCATTTTCTTGCTAAAAGATCAATGTTGGTTTTTTTTCCTTAAACTAGTCTAGAAATAAGTAACACCACATAAATGTGATTCCTTTGTTAAGAGAACTCTGTAAACGCCAAGTGTCAGATGTATAATCCATGCTTTATACTACTATTTTGTAAGGACCTCAAGAAATGGATATATAGATTTAGTAAATGACTCAAAGGACGGACCTTACTCTTCAGAAGTTGTTATTTAAAGAAACACAAGCAGATAGATCCAGGTCTCTCAGAATGGGTCATACCTCCTTTCTTCTTCCCCAGCTCCCCGGGCCCGTATCACATCATTTCATAGCCCTTGGGTCAGAGTGATGTAAATATTTTAACAGTGAAGACTTCGTGGGGGAAAATATATGAGAGAGAAAAGCAATGCAGTGAAACGAAGTAATGATGTAGAAAAAAGCAGTGTAACATGTGTCCGTGCCCATGTGTGTGGTGTATGTATCTGTGGTCATCTGGGAATAGCCATGTAGTTTGTGGTTAAAAATCCAGACACTGGAATTAGGTTGAGTTTGAATTACATATCTATCACTTGCTAGCTGTGTAATCTTGGGCAAGTTACTTAACCACTCTGTGCCTCTGTTTCATCATCTGTGAAATGGAGATAATGAAAATACTTATGTTGTGGGATTGTTGTAGGATTAATCCATGTAAGGCCTTTAGAGTGCTTGGTACATAGTAAGTGCTTAATAAATGTTAGTTATGATGATGATTTTTTATTATTGTCACTACATGATAAGAACTGAAATCTCCAAAATAACTTGTTCTTCTCAGTGAAGAATGATTGAGTGGAGACATTTTATTCTCTTGTTTGTGGCACATCTTCTTAGCCACCCCAAGATATTTGCCCATAGGGTATGATTTAAGCAGCAACAGGAAAGTTCTATTTATCTTTCTCTAAATTGTCTAGTTCCACTATTATAGCCATTTCTTTCTATTGAGTTTTACCCTACTCCCTTTACCATCTTCCGAAACGCTGAGGTGGGTTAGTACCTCACCATCTCCTTGCACTATTAGTAGGATTATCAAGATTTCCTCCTTGGAAAGAAAGGCACGGAGATAGGAAAGGAAGGTCTGAGAGGGGGCTATGGGGCTGAATGTGGTTCTTCCAGTGGAGAGAGGAGAGAGGTTGACGTATGACTCCATATACTTCTCTGAATGTTGTATCTGGGTAAGCTGTACAACTGGAATGCACCTGGATCTCTGGAAAGAATAATCCAGGAGTTATGTGATGTATCTCAGTGAAAGGTCTCTGCATTGCACTTGAAATGATCTTTTCCTGGAATTAGTAACCTATGATTTGTGCTTGGATCCAAGAGTTTTCAGGCAGGACCTTGCTGATGGCAAAGAAAACAAGAGACGAATGAAAGAGAAGAGTAAAAAATGAAACCTAGCTGCAAAAGCACACATTACTAGTGCTGTGAATGAGCAGAACACTGTTGCCTTGATTTAGGTTTTCTTCAAAATTAAGTGGCAGGACTATTTTTGGGTTCTAAAAAAAATGTCATTTATTTCCACTAAAACTAGTTTTGAGATGCATAAATGGCAACATTTCTGGCTAGAAAAAAATGAATTTCCACCTAGAACTAGTTTATAGAAAGGTTAATCATATTAATAGAATAAAATAGGCCAATTTTCACTGCATAGAAATATTTCAATGTGCAGAATTACCAGAGGGAAGAACATTTTCTCTTGATTTCGATTTTAGAGTTAAATTTACAGAAAACAGACTTCATTCTCAAGGAAAAATAGTTGTGATTTTTTTTTCTCTTTTCCTTCTTATAATGCAGAGATCCAGGACACTATTTTATTATTATTGTTGTTCCTTATAGGCTTTTTTTAAATATGAAAAATAATGGATCTTTGATTTACTGATGCACTGCTTACCTTCTAGGTGTGGTCATACACATCTGCTCTGACCTCCCTTGTCACGGTCTCTGTACCTAGGGCCATGTAACTGGCACAGACTGGATGCCCAGTAGCTGCATGGCCTGGTCATGTGGAATGATTTGGTGCTCTGCTTTTTGGAAGCATTGGCCTTTCTGTCCATAGCGAGCCTTCTTGGTTAATACTAGTCCACCCTTTCTCTGCATCTCGTTACCTTCTTTCCCTAAATGTCTCTGAGACCATCAGGGCAGTCTTAATGTGAGTGTCCTATGTTGGAGCGTCTCCGTCTATCTATCTCCTTTCTGGAAGATGAAACACAACTCACCTTTGAAAGTTTAGATCCCAGGGTGCCAGGCTCAGTCAGTTGAGTGTCCGACTCATGGTTTTGGCTCAGGTCATGATCTAATGGTCGTGACATAGAGCCCAGCATCTGGCTCTGCACTCAGCAGGGAGTCTGCCTGAGCTTCTCTCCCTCTGCCCCTCCCCCGACTCGTGTGCTTGCCCTCTCTCTCTCTCTCTCTTTTCCCACCTCAAATGAATAAATAAATAAATCTTAAAAAAAAAGTTCAGATCCATAGGAAGTCTGAAGTTAAATAAAGATATATCAGTAAAAGGGATAGATTACAACATCATCAGAAAAAAAAGAGTGCCTGTGCAGGACTGGCCTTGTACCATATTCAGAAATGAAATGCACAAGGTGAGTGCTGGGCCTTAGAGAAGAACTTAGTGTTAGACAAGGTCAAGGTCTTGCTTCAAAGAGGAAAGCAGTTTGGTTGCATCTTATAGTCTGTTATCTCATTACTTACTATGCAAGTCTCCTCCCTGCCTTTGAGATGTTTGCTTTATCATCTGTCAAGTCCAGTTGGAGACGGGGAATTAGAAATGTTGTTGGCTGCCTCCATCACTCTGGGGGCATAAGAGCCCGGAGAAATGTGTTGGTCCACAATTGAGCTGCTTATGGTGGCAGGTAGTTGATGAAAGAGGGTCAGTAAATAGTCCCAGAATGATGCCATACATGAGGCAGAGGTTATTAATAGAATCCCAAGGTGAGTTTAAAGCAGAGACCTAGAGAGAGGTGGCATGGTGTGGGCAGCAACACAGAGGAAGTCCATTCTGTATTTGTCTCCTCTTTCATAGTCCGACTCTGTGAGGCAGGCTGTCCTGGGGTGTGGAGCCAGGGACTAGAAAAATCTAATGACACTCGAAAGAGAATCCCTTGACGCCTGGATAGTGGCTTACAAATGAACTATACAGGTTTAGAGACCTGCAGTCACTTACTCCATGAATCCGAGGAGATGAACATCAGGATCTTCTTCCTCTGCTTCCTCTCCCTCTTCCTTTCTCTTCTTCCTCCTCCTGTTTCCTTTCCTCTTCCTCCTTTTTCTTCTTTGAGTTTGGTGTTTCATATTATCAAACTAGGGATTAAAATTTGAATGTTGACTTTCTGTTCTGTCTGTCAAAATGAAGGACAAAGTTGGAAAGCTTACTTCTTAACAGAGGTTATACAAGGACTAAATCAGTAGATGGAGAAGGTCAAGTGGGTAGAGATTAAGAACAAGAACATCACCTCTCTATGGGCTTATGAATAAACAGTTTCCCTCTTTATTATGATGTGTATTTCTGAGATGGTGCTGGGCCACACTTTGAAAAGCCTCCTGCCACACACTCCCATCTTTAGTGTATAAACGTCTTTGGGACACAAGTTTATCAGAGTCATTAAAACTCATAATAGTAAAAATTCAAGTATTGCTCTTACTAACATGCTAATAAATAAGTTCATAATCCTTTTTTATATGACATTAAATCACTTTTTATTTTATTTATTTTTAATTTTTTTTTATTTTTAAAATTCTTTATTTAAATTCTAGTTAGTTAACATACAGTGCAATATTGGTTTCAGGAGTAGAATTCAGTGATTCATCACTTAGATACAACACCCAGTGCTCATCATAACACGTGTCCTCCTTAATACCCATCTAGCCCATCCCCCACCCACCTCCCTCCATCAACCTTGAGTTTGTTCTCTATCTTTAAGAGTCTCTTTTGTTTTTTTTCCCTCTCTCTTCTCCCCCCTCCCATATGTTGATCTGTTTTGTTTCTTAAATTCCACATATGAGTGGAATCATATGATATTTGTCTTACTCTATATGACTTATTTTGCTTAGCATTATGCATTCTATCTCCATCCACGTCATTGCAAATGGCAAGATTTAATTTTTTTTTTGTTGGCTGAGTAATATTCCATTGTGTATATATACCACATCTTCTTTGTCCATTCATTGGTCAGTGGACATTTAGGTTCTCTCCATAGTTTGGCTATTGTTGATAATGCTGCTATAATCATGGAGGTGTATATACCCCTTTGAATCTGTATTTTTTTATCCTTTGGTTAAATATCTAGTACCTAGTAGTGCAGTTGCTGGGTTGTAGGATAGTTCTATTTTTAACTTTTTGACGAACCCCCCATACTGTTCTCCAGAGTGGCTGCACCAGTTTGCATTCCCACCAACGGTGCAACAGGGTTCTCCTTTTTCCGAATCCTTGCCAACACCTGTTGTTTCATGTGTTATTAATTTTAGCCAGTCTGCCAGGTGTGAGGTGGTATCTCATCATGGTTTTGATTTGTATTTCCCTGATGATGAGTGATGTTGAGCATCTTTTCATGTGTCTGTTGGCCATCTGGTTGTCTTCTTTGGAAAAATGTCTATTTATGTCTTCTGCCCATTTCTTAACTGAATTGTTTGGGGGATGTTGAGTTTGATAAGTTCTTTTTAGATTTTGCATACCAACCCTTTATCAGACGTCATTTGCAAATATCTTCTCCTATTCTGTAGGTCGCCTTTTAGTTGTGTTATTTCTTTTGCTGTGCAGAAGTTTTTTATCTTGATGAAGTCCCAATCACTCAGTTTTGCTTTTGTTTCCCTTGCCTCCGGCGACATGTCTAATAAGAAGTTGCTGAGGCTGAGGTCAAAGGGGTTGCTGCATGTGTCCTCCTGTAGGATTTTGATGGATTCCTGGCTCACATTTAGGTCTTTCATCCATTTTGATTTCATTTTTGTATATGGTGTAAGAAAATGGTCCAGTTTCATTCTTCTGCATGTTGTTGTCCAGTTTTCCCAATACCATTTGTTGAAGAGACTTTTTTTCCATTGGATATTCTTTCCTGCTTTGTCAAAGATTAGTTGACCATATAGTTGTGGGTCCATTTC
Organism: Ursus americanus; assembly: GCF_024610735.1. Taxonomy (NCBI): domain Eukaryota; kingdom Metazoa; phylum Chordata; class Mammalia; order Carnivora; family Ursidae; genus Ursus; species Ursus americanus. The sequence goes on from NC_142137.1 coordinate 33,656,502, forward strand.
TGGGTTTTCTCTTCTGTTCCATTGATCCATATGTCTGTGTTTATGCCAGCACTAAACTGTCTTGATGACTATAGTCTTGTAATATAGCTAGAAGTCTGGAATCATGATGCCTCCAGTTTGTTTTTCTTTTTCAGGATTGCTTTGGCTATTCGAGGTCTTTTGTGGTTCCATTCAAATTTTAGGATTGCTTGTTCTAGCTCTGTGAAAAATGCTGGTGGTATATTGATAGGGATTGCATTAAATGTGCAGATTGCTTTGGGTAGTATAAACATTTTAACATATTTGTTCTTCCAATCCATGAGCATGGAATGCTTTTCCATTTCTTTGTGTACTCTTCAATTTCTTTCATAAGTGTTCTATAGTTTTACCTCTTTGGTTAGGTTTATTCCTAGGTATCTCATTGGTTTTGGTGCAGTTGCAATTGGGATCGATTCCTTGATTTCTTTTTCTGCTGCTTCAATATTGGTATCTAGAAATGCAAAAGATTTCTGTACATTTGTATGGTGACTAACATAATATAATAAAAAATCATTATAAAAAAGATTTCTGTACATTGATTTTATATCCTGTGACTTTGCTGAATTCATGTATTAGTTCTAGCAATTTTTTGGTGGAGTCTTTTGGGTTTTCTACATAGAATATTATGTCATGTGCAAATAGTGAAAGTTTGATTTCTACCTTGCTGATTTGGATGCCTTTTATTTCTTTATCTTTTTGTTGTCTGATTGTGGAGGCTAAGACTTCCAGAATATGTTAAATAGTAATGGTGAGAGTGGACATCCTTGTCTTATTTCTGACCATGGAGAAAAGGCTCTCAGTTTTTCCCCATTAAAGATAATATTGGCTGTGGGTCTTTCTTAAATGGCTATTATGATGTTGAGGTGTATGGTCCATCTATCCCTACTTCATTGAGGATTTTATCAAGAATGGATGCTGTATTTTGTCAAATACTTTTTCTGCATCTATTGAGAGGATCATATGGTTCTTATCCTTTCTTTTATTAATGTGGTGTATCACATTGATTGATTTGTAAACATTGAACCAGCCCGGCAGCCGAGGAATAAATCCCACTCGATCATGATGAATAATTCTTTTTTTTTTTTAAGATTTTATTTATTTAGTCAACAGAGATAGAGACAGCCAGCGAGAGAGAACACAAGCAGGGGGAGTGGGAGAGGAAGAAGCAGACTCATAGTGGAGGAGCCTGATGTGGGGCTCGATCCCATAACGCCGGGATCATGCCCTGAGCCGAAGGCAGACGCTTAACCACTGTGCCACCCAGGCGCCCCATGATGAATAATTCTTTTAATGTACTGTTGAATTCGATTTGGTAGTATCTTGTTGAGAATTTCTGCATCTGTGTTCATCAGGGACATTGGCCTGTAATTCTCCTTTTTAGTGGGGTCTTTGTCTGGTTTTGGAAATCAAAATAAAGCCAGCCTCATAGAATGAGTTTGGAAGTTTTTCCTTCCATTTCTATTTTTTTGGACCAGTCTGAGAATAGGTATTAACTCTTCTTTAAATGTCTGGTAGAATTCCCCTGGGAAGCCATCTGGCCCTGGACTTTTGTTTATTGGTAGGATTTTGATTACTGTTTCAGTTTCTTTTCTGGTTATGGGTCTGTTCAAATTTTCTATTTGTTCCTGTTTCAGTTTTGGTAGATTGTATGTTTCTAGAAATTTGTCCATTTCTTCCAGATTGCCTAGTTTGTTGGCATATAATTTTTCATAATATTCTCTTATAATTGTTTGTATTTCTGTGATGTTGGTTGTGATCTCTTCCCTTCCATTCAGGATTTTATTTATTTTCATCTTTCTCTTTTCTTTTTGATAAGTCTGGCTAGGGGTTTATCAATTTTATTACTTCTTTCAAAGAACAGCTCTTAGTTTTGTTGATCTATTCTACTGTTTTTTTGTTTGTTTCTGTATCATTCAGTTCTGCTTTAATCTTTATAATTTTCCTTCTTCTGCTGGCTTTAGACTTTTTTTGTAGTTCTTTTTCTAGCTCCTTTAGGTGTAAGTTTATGTTGTGTATTTGAGACTTTTCTTGCTTCTTGAGGCAGGCCTGTATTGCAGCATACTTCCCTCTTAGGACTGCCCTTGCTGCATCCCAAAGGTTTTAGACTGATGTGTTTTCATTTGTTTCCATGTATTTTTTAATTTGTCTTTAATTTCTTGGTTAACCCATATATTCTTAAGTAAGGTGTTCTTTCCAACTTTTTTCTTTGTGGTTAACTTCAAGTTTCATAGTGTTGTGGTTTGAAAATATGCATGGTATGATCTCAGTCTTTTTGTACTTGTTGAGGGCTGATTTTGACCCAGTATGTGATCTATTCTGGAGAATGTTCCATGCGCACTTGAGAAGAATGTGTATTCTGCTACTTGAGGATGAAACGTTCTGAATATATCACTTAAATCTATCTGGTCCAGTGTGTCATTCAAAACCATTGTTTCCTTGTTGATTTTCTGCTTAGATGATCCGTCCATTGCTGTAAGTGGGATGTTAAAGTCCCTTACTATTATTGTATTGTTATTAATAATTTTCTTTATGTTTGTTATTAATTGATTTATGTATTTGGGTGCTCCCAAGTTGGGGGCATAAATATTTACAATTGGTAGATCTTCTTGATGGATAGACCCCCTTAATTAACATATAATGCTTATCTTCATCTCTTGTTATAGTCTTTGCTTTAAAATCAGTTTGTCTAAGTATGTCTACTCCCATTTTCTTTTGACGTCCATTAGCATGGTAGATGGTTCTCTATCCCCTCACTTTCCATCTGCAGGTATCTTTAGATCTAAAATGAGTCTCTTATAGGCAGCATATGGATGGATCTTGTTTTTTATCCATTCTGATACCCTATGTCTTTTTATTGGGGCATCTAGTCCATTTACATTCAGAGTGATTATCGAAAAATATGAGTTTAGTGCCATTGTGTTACATAATGTTGGTGTTTCTGGTGATGTTCTCTGTTCCTTTCTAGTCTTTGTTGCTTTTGGTCTCCCCCCCACACACACACACACTCAAAGTATCCCACTTAATATTTTTATTTTGCAGGGGCTGGTTTAGTAGTCATGAACTCCTTTAGTTTTTTGTCTGGAAAGCTGTATCTCTACTTTTTTCTTGGCTGTGTATTTTTCCCATTCAGGACGTTGAATATATCTGCCATTGTCTTCTGGCCTGTCAAGTTTCCGTGAAGAGAACTCTGAACCTGATTTGTCTACCTTGGTTAAGAACTTTTCTTCCCCTTGCTTTCAGGATTTTCTTATCTGTGTATTTTGTGAATTTGGCTATGATACGCATTGGTGATGGCCAGTTTTTGTTGAATTTAATGGGAGTTCTCTGCGCTTCTTGGATTTTGATGTCTGTGTCCATCCCTAGATTAAGGAAGTTTTCCACTATAATTTGCTCAAATAAATCTTCCGCCCCATTTTCTCTCTCTTTATCTTCTGGGACTCCTATGATACAAATGTTATTCTGTTTTAATAGGATGCTGAGTTCCTTAAGTCTATTTCATGATCCATGACCTTTGTTTCCCTCTTCTTTTCAGCTTCATTATTTTCCATAATTTTATCTTCTATATCACTGATTTGTTCCTCTGCTTTGTCCATCCTCGTTGTTATGGCATCCAGTTGGGATTGCATCTTGGTTGTAGCATTTTTAATTTTGGCCTGACTAGATTTTAGCTCTTTTTATTTCTGCAGTAAGAGATTCTCCAGTGTCTTCTATGCTGTTATAATTGTTTTTTTAAATTCTAGTTCAGACATTTTACTTATATCTGTATTGATTAAATGCCTGGCCTTCATTTCTTCCTGTTCTTTCTTTTGGGATGAATTTTTCCATCTTGTCATTTTGAAGAAAAAAAAAGTAAAATAAAATAAAATTTAAAATAAAGGAAGCTAGATTCTAGGTGTGTTTTGGTCTGCTTGTTATAAGAAGCTTGATAGAAAAAAAAGATAAAAAGTTAAAAGTTAAAAATTACTAATAATAAACAAACTAAAAAACTAAAAAATTGCTCTTTCTGTATCCAAAACAAAAAACAAAACAAAACAAAAACCAAAAACAACAAAACAAAAAACCCCAAGGAAGCCAGATTCTGTTTCCCCTAGAACTGAAGCTTTGCAACACTGGATGATCAGTAGACTTAATGTATGGGAGGGATTTGTGCTGGCCTTTTGAGGGAGGGACTTGCTGCCCTGATTCTCAGGTGTGCATGCTGTAGTGGAGATGTGCTTGCAGGGCTCAGGAGGGTGGGGCTTGGTGTAGCGGCTTTGTTCTCCACTTGGTAGTGCTGTTTAGCTCACTGGAGTCGCTCAGTGCTGTTGGGTATAGGGTGAAAATGGTTGTGCCCCACTCCCTTGTCTCTGGAGCTGGACGTTTGCACCCACCACTCTTCAGGGTGCACTCACAGACAAGCAATGACCCCTCCTGTGTTTCCACTTTCCATCAGTTTCCACTGCCTTCACCCTTTCTGTGTCTGAGCTGTCCACCTGCCAAACGAGGCAGCACTCCTGTGTTTTATCTCAGGAGCTGTGTTTCAAAGCCCCACACTTAAGTAGCCCCTACAGCTTGGACTCACGCTGATCCTCTGGGGGAGGGTCTTGCTGCTCTCTGGTGTGCTGGCTTGTTCCAGAAAACAGTCGTGTAACTGGGCAGTGGTTCAGAGTTTATGGTGAATTGCAGCCACAACTGGTGCCAGGGTTTACTGCCCTCAGCCAGCTTCTTTGTTCCTATACTGGTGAATAGGGCAGCTCAATGGCACCCGCAGGGTCTTTAGCCTTCGGACTGGCTGTACCCGTCTAACAAATGCAGGGAGTGGTTCTCCCTGTGGGATCCAGCGGATCTTCAGACCATGCTGTGGTGCTCTGGGGATTCCATGTTGCTTTTCACCTGAGAACTGCTCAACTCATCAGGCATGACCCTGGCTATGGGGCTGGCCTCCAGAACTTCAGACTCTGTGCTCCCCTGTTTATAAAAAACTGGCAGTATTGAAACCCTCTCCTTTTTTCCAGTCAGTGGGTTTGGGGAAGAGTTTTCTTGTGTAGTCCCCTGTGTGTGTTTTCACTTCTTCTCCTTTTTTTTTTTTAAACTCATTCTCTCTTACTACTATCTTCCCTTCAGGTGTCCTCCCCACCCCCACCACGCCCTCAACTCTTTTCTCCCACAAATCAAACTCTCCACAGTTCCTACCTCCTGTGGGTCATTTTTACAGTTTGTAGATGTGCAGCTTTGTTCTCAAAGACTTCCAGTCATTTCTGATGATTTGATATTTATCTAGCTGTGTTCAAGGGAGGAGGCAAGCTTACGGTCACCCTACTTCTCCTTCATTTCCATAATCCTATCCTTCAAAATTGTTCTCCAGGTTATAAATTTTTTGTCAATCATAGCATTCTCTCTAAAATATCATTCATAAAATTTCAGTGCCACTTGAACTCTATATTACGTTTCTACAGCAGAAACATTGTTTATGTTGCTTCACAAAAAGATGCATCTAAAATAAAGGGAGGATTGAAGCGTTATGAAATCTCCACCTTCGGTCACGTTCAGATGGAGGGTACTGGCCGTCTGTGCTGGTGGTGGTGTAGGCCCCTGCCCAGACTCTCAATTTGGCGTGGCTGCTCTGCAGGCCAGCTGAACCTGCCACTTGCTGCACAGTCCAGTTGGATTTCATCATCTGTCTCTGCATGCACAAAGATTTAACACCTGCTGGTTTCGAAACATTCTGAAGACCTTTGTTGCTCATGGAGTGAAGGGAGATTGGAGCTTGAACAACACATTTGGATGACTTCTGACACTCACTACAACTAAATACACTGTATAAAATTCATTTTATTTCCAGCATAATTCTCTCATCAATTCTCCCCGAAATATTTCTATAGAGGGAAAATAGAGCCAGGTGATGACCATGTGTTTCACATGGATGGGGGATGGGAGGATCTCCAATCTGATCTTCTTCATAGATCTTTTCACTTCTGCCAGAGATTCTGTAAAAGACTACACTGCCTGGGTTCTCACTCCATGCACTAGGCTTTCAGGATACTAGGACACAGAGGATCAAAACTCTTTAGGATATTGCGATCACGTGACTTTGGGGGTTGGCATTGACAAAAAAGCACCACCATGGAAAGACTGTCTTACAACAGTTTCCCCCATTATTCTCTGCTGTGAGCATGTAGTATCTTTTCCTCATCGCCTGCTCTTAGCTGACCATGCTGTGCTATAAATTAGCATTTTTAAAATAGTTTTTCTGGCTTTAGCATGGTCTACATTTACCATAGAATAATTGTGATGAATTCAGGTGTTTCCCTACCGTTGTCTTGCCTGTTATCTATTAGTTAATTAACACATTAAACACACTGTTCTGTCTGTATCTGCTCCATCTTTGAAGAATTGTCCCCATAGTACTGAAACATTTAACATAACTGATTAAAAAATACCCTCTGGTTTATTTGTCTTTATTTGGGATTTTTTAGGTCTCTGTGCTAACATGCATGCCTTGGTGGGAATAAAACATTTTTTTCCTTCGAGTTTCTAATTTTATTAGAGTTGAATCACAGGATTTATATATCTTGAAGGAATTTTGATACTAGTAGAGGGCGGAGCCTCTTTTCTCCCTCATTAACCCATCCACTCCCACCCTTCCCTTTTTGTTCTTTGGGAGTCTTGCTCCACTTCCAGACATATACTTGCACCAAAACTTCCATAAATATGAAATGGGAAAATGTTTGCAGATGTGCCCTGGGATTATCAACTGAACCAAAAGTTTATGTGCCAAACATGAAAGGGTGAGTTAGTGAGATAACTGGCACCTCTTATGTCCCTCACTGATGTATTTCAGGGAATGCACAGAAGCGAACATGTCATAAGAAATCATTTTATGAAATATGTACCACAGCAGCTATCATGTTCTGTTCTTCAGAGGGCCTCATTTCTCACCTTCCTCAGATTGGCTGTGAAGCTGGAATATGGATTAGGTAGTATCCATTCATGGCTAGGTAACTTTCGCAGTTTCTTAACATGGTCTTTGATTTTATGTCATTATTTTAGAAAAATTAGCAATTGTCATATGAATAGCTCTATTTTTCTAGATATTATTACACATGATATCTTGTCTATTTTATTTATCCTTTAGCACATCATTTAAGTGCTTTTTATCTTTTAAACCTTTCTTTTTTGCCTCTATTCCATCCCCTTGGACTTTACTCATCACCCTCCCCCCAACTCAAAGAAAGTATAAGCCTTGCCCATAAAAAAATTCTGAGCATTGTCCAGAGGAGTAGGAAAAAAGAGATTTGGAGTAAGAAAAGGCTTTACTCATGAATGACTTCTTAGCTAACAAAATGGAAATGAACTTCCTCAAGAGTGGAAGAGAAACCTTCTGTTCCAGATTTCCACAAAACAACTTAAGTCTGCTTTCATGTTCTCTTGGCTTGGACTCAGAGGAAATTCTCTCTCAGCCATTTGGGGAGGGTGTTCCCTTTCCCCACTTACAATTTACCCCAGTCCCTTCCATGCCACTTCTTCTAGTCCCACCCATTTTGGGCCAAACAGAGGACTCAGGGTCTTATGCATATCAAAACATACTGGACTGGGATGCCTGGGTGGTGTAATCGGTTAAGTCCCACTCTTGGTTTCAGCTCAGGTTGTGATTTCAGGGTTGTGAGATCGAGCCCCACATCAGGCTCTGCGCTCAGTGCAGAGTCTGCTTGTGATTCTCTCTCCCTCTCCCTCTGCCTACCTTCCCCACTAGTGCACTCTCTCTCTCTCTCAAATAAATAAATAAATCTTTTAAAAAACCCAAAAAACAAAAAACACTGGACTACCAGTATACATATTTTCCAAGCCTGCCTTGGAATCCAGAAGCTTTGTGGGTTTTATGCCATGCTTGGGCACAGAAATCTGTACAAGCTAGAAGCCTTGGTTCCTGGGACACAGCTTACCTAAGTGGTCTACCACGACAGTCCACCTTGATGTCTATAACTTTCCCCTCCCTAGGGTGGCATGAGGGGTTGGGTTTCCATCTCTTTCCCTTGTAGAGCCTACCCTAGTCTTGGGAAATCCTTCCCCAACTTGATACTTCTGTGTCCTTCTTTCTTTAGCTGATGTCTGCCTTTCCTACCCCTTACCTAATCCTCTCCATGGAATCAGAAACAAGAGGAGCATTTGTTTTAGTCCTCTGTTTTCATTCTTAATAAAAACTGTTCTGATGCCAGAGGACTCAAAACGTGAGAGGAAGAAAATATTAGGAGAAAACCACATAACTAAATGCCTCAATAAATTATTTTTTTATCAACGTAAAGAAAATCCTAGGCTCATTTAGCCAGCTTTTCTGAAGTTAATGTAAGATCTGTCTCACTCAAGGAAGAAATGACCCAAGGTCTGCCTGACCTCTTATTCACTCCAAGAGAAGATATCAGCAACCAAGTCATTAAATAAAACCCATTCTGCCTTTTTCACTCCTAGAACTTCATTAGGTGAAGTTCTAAAATGTGCTTGAAAAATAATCTAATTTATCTTGCTCCAAGGAATTTAATTAGAACTCAGTTAAATTCAGCAGAATGCATACATCATGTTACATGTTGTACCTTGATTCATTGTATTTGCTATTTTTACTTTAAAGATGCAGTGGAATTATTTGGTCCTGCAGTAAATCTATCCAAAATAATCCATTTCATGCATGCAGTAATTGGTCCTCAGGAGCACTATGGGAAACATCATTATGCATGCCACGTACAGCTCATTCGAATTTAATCTCTTTGGCAACGTATGTGCTGGTGAGACAGGTACTTCCGGTATCAGTTTACCTGTACTTCCAAAAAAGATATCTTTTTGGCCCCTCCCCTGTTTCCCATCAGACACATGCATAAATGGATCAATACAGGAAAAGAAATAATATTCAGACTCTATTCAAATCACCTCACGTTCACTGTTAAAACTTTAAGTTGTCAATCCAAAAGCACAGGTGACAAAAGCAAAAATAAACAAGTGGGATTACATCCAACTAAAAAGCTTCTGGATAACAAAGAAAACAGCAAAATGAAAATGCAACCTACAGAATGGGAGGAGATATTTGCAAACCATATAGCTGATAAAGGGGGTTAATATCCAAAATATGTACTATTGGTTTGTACGGTTGTACAACCGTACGGTTTGTACAACCGTACAAACCAATAGTAAAAATATGTGATTTTTTAAAAAGTGAGCAAAGGACCTGGATAGACATTTTTCCAAAGTAGACCTACAAATAGCCAACGGGTATATGGAAAGGTGCTTCGCATCACTAATCATCAAAGAAATGTATATCAAAAGCACAATGAGATATAACCTCACACCTGTTAGGATGTCTGTTATCAAAAAGACAAAACACAGCAAGGATGTGGTAAAAAGGAAACCTTTCTACACTACTGATGGGGATGTAACTTGGTGCAGCCACTATAGGAAACAGTATGAAGAGTCCTCAAAAAATTAAAAACAGACTACCGTATGATTCAGCAATCCCACTTCTGGGTGTATATCCAAAGGAAATAAAATCAGTATCTTGAGGAGGTATCACTCTCATGTTCATTGCAGCATATTTCACAATAGCTACAATATGGAAATAATCTAGGTGTCTATCAGTGGATGAATGGATAAAGAAGATGTAGCATGTGTGTTTATATGCAATGGAATATTATTCCTCCGTAAAAGATAAAATCATTCTGCCATTTGATCTAAAAAAGTTGAACTTATGGAACCTGAGAGTAGAACAGTGGTTGCCCAGGGGCTGGACGGTAGGAGAAATGGGGAGATGTTGGTCAAAGAGCAGTAACTTTCAGTTATAAGATGAGTAAGTTCTGGGAATCTAATGTATAGCATGGTGATTGTTGTTAGTACTGTACTGTATACTTGAAATTTACTAAGAGAAAAGATTTTAAATGTTCTCATCATACACACCAAAAACTGGTAACTGTGTGAAGTGATGGATCTGTTAATTAAGTTGATTGTGGTAATCATTTCACAATGTATACATATATTAAATCATCGCATTGTACACTTTTAAGAAATCACATGGTACAACCTAAATACATGTAATTTCTTCTTGTCAATAATACCTCAAATAAATCTGGAAAAATAAATAAACAAAACTTTGGACGGCCCAGGAAACCAAGGATGGAGTTTGAAACTCTATTCTTTAGGAATATTTCAAAATACAAACATGTTTAAAGATTGTTTTGTTGTCATTGCTAAGGCATAGACGTGCCACACCGGGATACAGCTGGTCTAACACAGTCTGAAAGGGACTGGTGTCACATGAATACTACTACGTAGGCACCACTGGAAGGATGCTGACTTAGTAGTTCATTTTCCAGAAGGATAGCCATGGGACTGTCTTTGGGTTGTTGGTGGCCACGATCAACTTAATACAATAAAAACCCTCCAAGGCTATATACTTCTGTGATTCAAGAAACGAAGGGGGATAGCAAGTGTCTTTTCTGTGTATTTTCTTGATCTCAAATTGCCTACAACTGAGGCCTTCATAAGTAGAAGGTAAGCCCATTACTCTTGGTTTACCAGTGTGCTGAAGCTATCCTAATGCCTGAGCATGACTCTCAGTCTCCAGGCTATCTCACGGCAGCTGTTGCATCAGAGGAGCAGTAGACGGTTGCAACAACTTAGGTACAGTGTGGAGGAGGGGCAGGTAGACAGAAAATGTACCGTTAGCAAAAAATATTGTTAGAATTAAATTGGAGTATTTCTTTTTCAGCTCTTGAGGTTTTATTCATTTCCCCTTTGGAGGAACTTTAAAACATTGAATGAGGCCTTTCTCCGTTCTTAAATTTGAAAGACAAGATCTTTATGTTCTCCTTTGGTATTTTGCCGCATACTCACTAGATGTCCTCTGTGTTTGGGACAGTTTGGAAACATCATCACAGCCCTTAATAGGTAAGCCCGTGAGCTAGGTGAAGTGTGTCCAACCTCTGAAATTCCTTGGACTTACCCAAGTCTTGACATAAACGAAAAGGGAAGGAAAGGTGGTTTGTAAATGGTTTCCGCTGGAGGCTAGTGAGTGACGGCTTTCCGCAGAAGTCCATGTTGGGAAAGGGTGGCTGTACCAAGGCCAACCAGAGGGAAGCGCTGGTGCGAGCTCGGAAGGCACTGGGCCACGTCCCTTCTCACTGTGGGGACTGCATTGCGCCACGTCAGGCATAGCAGAACTCCCCCGGTCCTGTTAGCAGATTATCTCACAAATTTGCTCAAGTAGGAGAATGGTGAGCATCCAACTTATGTTTACTAAAGCAGCCCTTCATTATTCTTTTCTTCCTTCTTCAAAAGTATCAGTGGGTTCCCACAACTTGAGGACTAGACACTGGTCTTCAGTCAGTAGCCTTGGTAGTGACTCTGCTTGTGCGAACAGGCTCATCTCTTTTACAGAGAACGTGAATTTAATGAGAACACTCCTTTTCAGAATAAAAAATCACTATGGCACCTTTGGTTTGTAATCTGCCTGATATTTTTGTTTGGCCTGATGTTTTTACCACAATGCTTAGTCTTGGTAGCTTTTAAAAAGTTGGAACATTTTGTTCCTCATGAACCAACCTGAGTTGTCTTTTAATAAATTCATCAATTTAATTTTGTTGTTTTCTTCTTTACCAGCCTTCATCCCCCACCGAGTCTTTAAAAATCCTCCTTAGGTTGCCCTATCTTAGGGGCTTTCTCTCCCATGTGTCTTTCTATCCTTTTCCATCTTAAAGGCAGCTGAGAGCCTTTTCGGATTTCCCACTTAAAGACATCCCTTTCTTCTAACTGCCTTTTCCTCTAACCCTGAAGCAAGAGTAGCAATAATAGATTTTTTTTCTGTTAGAATCATTCCTACAATAGAAATTTCAACAGGTTGAATTTCCTTTCAATCGTTATAATATTTAATTATGATAAATACCCAATTTTTATTCTTACAGAAAACCTTTTCCTCTAAAATAAATTGTGTCTAACTCATGATGCAAAAATTGGATTTTGGTGTAATTTTGAGTTGTTTTTCAAGGCAGTCTATCAGAAGTCCTGAGACTTTATTGTCAGATCCTTGTAAAGGGGCAATTGGAGTCATCTTTTGATGCAAACAATGATGAAGAAAAATGTCAGCTAGCTTCCACTCGGAAAATCCTTTCATGACTTGAAAGCAAAAGCCAGATATATTTGTCTTGTAAAATGAGGCCTGGCTTCTCTATCCTGAGTTCTCTGCATATTCTTCCAAGTAAAAGGCATAATTGATGATCTCAGTTGATTATACATTTTTCAAGCAGGTTTTAATTGTGTGCAGAGAAGTTCAGCACTTAGTGGAATCTAATTTTCCCAATTTGCTCTACTTCAAATACACTATACTGCATGCATACAAATTTGGTAAATATGTGACAAAATAATGGAATTTGACATGAATCTTTATTTTAAAAGAAAGTGAGTCACCAGTCCACTTGTATACTTTCTTCATTTTTATTTACTCAGTAGATTTTAAAGTCAAATGTTTGCCATTTCATGTCAGGGTTCACTAACATAATTAAAAATGCAAAGTTAAAAGCATTTTGTAATGAAAAATGTCAAAGTCATTTAAAAATGCATAAAGAAAAAAAAAACTAATAACACAGTTGACCTAAAAATATCGTAATCTCTTTTCTGTTCTCCAAGATGATGTTAGCAAATGTGAGAAGGTCAACTCAAAATTCCTATTAAAAATCAGATGTTAGTTTCATAATAGTCATGTCAGGTAAGACTCTTTAAATATTCCTCATTTTGGGGCACCTCGGTGGCACAGTTGGTTAAGTGACTGCCTTTGGCTCAGGTCATAATCCTGGAGTCCCACATCTGGCTCCCCTCTCAGCGGGGAATCTGCTTCTCCCTCTGACCCTCTCCCCTTTCACACTCTGTCTCACTCTCTCTCTCTCAAATAAATAAATAAAATCTTTAGGGGAGCCCAGGTGGCTCAGTCGTTAAGTGTCTGCCTTCAGCTCAGGGCGTGATCCCGGAGTCCTGGGATCGAGCCCCGCATCAGGCTCCTCTGCGGGAAGCCTGCTTCTTCCTCTCCCACTCCCCCTGCTTGTGTTCCCTCTCTTGCTGGCTGTCTCTCTCTCTCTCTCTCAAATAAATAAATAAAATCTTTAAAAATAAATAAATAAATAAAATCTTTTAAATAAATATTCCTCATTTCTTTTTTGTTTTCCTTCCCTGATTTCTAAATGTCAGAAATCCTTTAAATTTTCCAAATTTGGGAGTAAAAGTATTAGTCAGAACTTGTGAAAATAAATCTGAGATGCATGTTAGCAATATTTTCTCTAGTTTTCTCCAATGTATCAAAATGCAATCTTATAGATAGATTTAAGTAGTCAGTATGAGTATGGGTACTTCTAAAATGTACCAAAAAGTAATAAGCACTATGATTCTAGGCATTAACCATGAGCCAGATACTGTAGTAGAGAGACAGTTACAAAAACTGTCTCATTTAGTCCTTATGACAGTCCTGTGAGGTATATAGTATTATCCCCATTTTATAGATGAACAGAATTAGTCTCAATGATTAGTGGCAGAGGCAAGATCCAAATCCATTTTCAAAGCACGTTCTTTTTTTTTTTTTTTAAGATTTCATTTATTTGACAGAGAGAGACACAGCAAGAGAGGGAACACAGGCAGGGGCAGTGGGAGAGGGAGAAGCAGTTTCCTGCTGAGCAGGGAGCCCCCCATGCGGGGCTTGATCCCAGGACCCTAGGATCATGACTTGAGCCAAAGGCAGACGCTTAAGGACTGAGCCACGCAGGCGCCTCTCAAAACATGTTCTTATTTTATGACACCATGCTGATTCTCTGGAAGAAGATGACAGATGTTCTTACCTTCCAAGCTAATGATTGAAAACTTATCTTTTAAGTTAATAAAAGTGAGAGCACACATTTCAAGGAATAATACGAGATGATTCCCTGGGATCCAGGAAGAAAACGTTACCATCATGTTATTTTTAAAAGAAAAAAATCTTTATACATAGAAAAAAAAAGAAAGTAATTAAGCTTGACTAAATTTTAATGCATAAATTGACCCTGGTGCAATCACTCAATTTGTAGATGAGCTGGTTGAACTTTCTGTTTTTACCTGCTGTGTAATTTTATTCTTGTTCTCTTTATCTTTGTTACTTTTCTATTTTACTCCTTCCTCTCTCCTTCTTTCTCTTTCTTTCTTTTTAATAACAGCTTTACTGGGATGTAATTCACATACCATATAATCAACTTGCTTAAAGTGTACAATTCAGTGGTTTTTAGTATATCAGTATTTAATATTCAGAGATGTGCAACGAACAGAACAGTCAATTTTAGAGCATCTCATCACCTCAGAAAGAAACTCCATACCCTTTAGCTAAAACTTCCCAATCTTCCCATCATCCCAGCCCTAAGCAACCAGCTCTCTACTTCCTGTTTCTGTAGATTTGCCTATTCTGGACATTTCATATAAAAGGAATCATGTAATATGTGGTCTTTTGTGACTGGCTTCTTTATTTTAAAAAATATTTATTTGAGAGAGAGCACAAGAGCAGGGTGAGGGACAGAAGGAGAAGCAGACTCCCCATTGAGCAAGGAGCCCGATGCAGGGGCTCGATCCTGGGACCCTGGGATCATGACCTGAGCTGAAGGCAGATGCTTAACCATCTGAGCCACCCAGGTGCCCCTGTGACTGGCTTCTTTAGATGGTCACCTCTTTTAAGGTATGAGCTTCTTGGACAGAAGAGTGGATATTCTGCTTTCAAAAGGGTTTCACAGTAGCCCCTTGACTTCACTCAGTTTTGTTTTGTTTTTTTAAATAATATTTATTTTGTTATATTAGTCACCATAGAGTACATCCCCAGTTCTTGATGCAATGTTCCATGATTCATTACTTGCGTATAACACCCAGTGCACCATGCAATATGTGCCCTCCTTAATACCCATCACCGGCCTATCCCAATCCCCTTCCCCCCTCCCCTCTGAAGCCCTCAGTTTGTTTCCCAGTGACTTCACTCAGTTTATGTGGATCTAGTTAAAGGATTTAGTGATTATATCACTCAGTAACTAAATTTCACAAACAAACTGATTCCTACACAAAACCTAAGAGTCAAAGATAATACCAAAATGTGCCAGAAGTAAATAACAAGAAAAAATTTACTCAGTTGAAACTTCTTTCTGACCTTTCTTCATTAGCCACATTGGAAAATAAAACAAACGCAATGAAATCTAATCATATGAAACAAAAATATCAACCAAAATTTGTAAAGTCAATGAGGTAATTTCAAATATGAACTTGCTTCCGCATTTATTAGAGATGGGCTTTACTCTAAGTGCACTTTGTGCCTAAAGATATTACCTGACACAGTGTTAGCAAACAAGTAAAAACTAAACAACCACAACATAAATAGAACTTTTGCAGTTTTGGTGGGGGGTTATGTTACAGTCACCAATCCATTACTCTTAAAAACTCCATTAAAGGTAGTAATTGTTTAATTAGCCTTGATTGGCGTTCCTTACTTATTAGTAAATAAATGATCAAAATCCTTATACTACTGGAGAAATTCTTCTTCCTGTCACTGTAGAAATAGCTATAAAACCAAAACAAAACAAAACAAGTGGCAGCAGACTAAAAGATTCTTTGGTCGGCAGATAGTATTGAAAGGTGCATAGAAAGCCATGCTGATGAGTTGAAGAAGCAAGTATGACAAGACTGTAGCTTTGCAATGTGAGGATGAAAGGTGTGTCTTGTGTGCCCAGGTCAGATGTGATGTATTATGAAGCTAATGGACTTTCAGGATGTCCACTTACACAAAGAGATCTGGTTCTTCGATCTTGCCTCTTCCTGAAATTCTTCCCCATAATAAAAGCAGGATTTGGTTCTAAGGGAATGAGCAGGGAAATTTGGGGACATTGTCGCAAGAGCTTATTTCATTTCTCTTGCGCCGAGTTTCCAAAGAACAGCTCTTACTGGATTGCAGCTCTCTCCCATGCTGTAGGTCCCCCTGCTGCTTACCCATCTCTGCTATTATCCTTCTCACTGATCAGCCAAGTGACCTCATGTGTCAGTCTCTGCTTCTGAGATAGCACAGCATTCTCTTTCGTGGGATGGCATGCCAATATCTCAATACCAAATTACATCTCTTCCATTATTTAAAACAAACAAATAAAAAGACTCAAAACTATGTTCTCCATGAAACCCTTCCAGATTTGCTTTGTCTCATTTTAAGACTAAAATGATCCCAATAACTTCAAGCAATTTTATATAAACCTACTTGAGTATACAGGTATTTTTACGTTCTCTATTCAGATGGTTTCACTTATTTATGTTCCATGTCGCTGTAAGCTTTTGGGACGCAGGGGCCAAACATTCCGTTCTCATAACCTGCACTTAGCATGCCTTGGCAAGTGCTACCGACTGATTTATTTCTCAGTGGCTAATCCCATAACTCACAGAGTTTGCACATAATAAATGAGCAAACATTGCTGGTAATGCAGCTACCAAAAGAGTTTAGTGAAATACACAAAACGAATGGACTTTAAGATCCAAGATACCAATTTCAAGAGTTGATGATTATACACCAGCATCTTCTAAAAGTAAGTCAGAATCATGGAATAGAAGGAAATAAAAAGCTGATCATCTCACCCTGAGTTAACCGGAAAGAAGAGGTTTATGTGCTGCTACTTTTTTTTTTTAAAGACTGCCGTCTCAGGCAGCAGGTGTGAGGAAGGGATGGAGGAAGAGACACTACAAGAAGTACCCAAAGAGCATCTTGTGAGGCAGGACCTCTTCAGAGAAACTGAAGAAGTGACTGCTTCTCAGGACAGTCTGTCTAAGGGAGGAAGAAAGAAGAATTTATCTGCGGTAGTTTCTAGTGGTGAGGTGCAGTAATTCTCCTGCACTTCCCCGTTGCTCATGAGCGGGCACTAAGCAGATCCCCACAAGGTCTGGGCCTCAGCGTCAGTGTGGACTCCCCAGGGTAGAAGGCACAAGGTACAGAATGGGCACGAGGCATTGGGCCACTGGGTTCGGCCCACATAATGTTGGTTGTGGTCTGTGCACAATTGGTGGAGTCACCACTGGAGCTAGAATAAGTGACCAGAGAGCTTGCAGGTAGGTAAGACCAAGAGGGTTTGAAGGGAGAGCATAAGAGGTGTCTTAGCCACTCAGCAGTTATACTTACTTTGTATATGAAGGAACCAAAGCCCAACGTAGAAGATGCCCAAGATTGTGGAGCTTAATTACTGGAACTCAAGAGCCAGGAGCTTTCAAATCCCTATTTGGTGCTTTTACACTCTTTTGTGTCACTTCTTTAGATATACGACATACAATTTACATGCACAGTTAAGACCCATCCTCTCACACTAGAGTTTCAAATGTCTCCTACACTTAGTGCCTCAGAGACTCACTAAAATATTGTTTATTACTATTATTTTTAAATTTTTTATTGTTTGTTGTTTATATTATTTATTGCTTTTTGTGGCTCACGTGGTTCCTCTAAAAAACAAAACAAAAACCTGATACCACAGAATCAGAGATAGACTAAATTCCGTGAACATAGAATTTGAAGCAAAGACACTCCAGTCAATGTTAAACCTGTGGATATGTGTATTTGCTTCTTGCCTAATGATCTTCTTACGTAGAAGTCTAATTAACTACTTAAAAGTGATAAAAACCTTTCCACAAAGAGCTTCAAAAGCCAATGTCCTAACTTCTGAAAACATAAATCTTTTCAAAGAACATAGTAGAACACATGTTTCTTCCATGTTCAGGTGGAGTTGTTTTTAGTCAAGGGAGTTCACTTAAGTGTTCTCTGTGTATGTATATCTAAATTCATATGCTGACCCAAATCTATCTTGGCTTGCCTGAGAATAGTTATCAGAATGAAGATGTCTCTTCAGAAAGGCTGATGTGCTCTGATTCAAGATGATAACATAATTGTTTCACTCTCATGCCAAAGAATTACAAAGCAATATGATTATGTAACACTATGTTGAAATTTTTCATACCCTTTTAAAAGAATGTATTCTTATAACTGAGTGAAGAAAACAAGATTCAATTCATGTTTTATTTTAAATCTTATTATTTTGAATATCTAATTTGTAACAAGTTTATTCACAAGGTTCTAAAGTCTATTTCTTTAACAGAATAAAGTGCTTATGGTAATGGTTATGTCAGTCTTTATGAATATAAGCTGGATTATAATAGGTATTCAGCTCCCAGCAGCACTGTTTTTCCTGAGACTCATGCATTTTTCATTGTCTAGTCATTCTGAATTTAAAGTGGATAGGATGTCCTTTTAAATGCATAAACAAAGAAGATGAAAGTGTGTATTATAGTCTCTTCTCAATTTCTGCTACTAAAATTATAGGACCTATGTTTCCTATGT
Source organism: Ursus americanus (assembly GCF_024610735.1). Lineage (NCBI taxonomy): Eukaryota > Metazoa > Chordata > Mammalia > Carnivora > Ursidae > Ursus > Ursus americanus. Next base: position 33,674,881 of record NC_142137.1, read on the forward strand.
TAGAACGCATCTGGTGTGTTATTCTATATATTGCATAAATAACCAGCAGCTCTGTGTGCAGAATTCCACCCAGCACCATATTTAGCATCATTTTTGCAAGATAGCACCTTACAGGCTTGTTCAGAAAGGCAATAGAAAATAGCTTATTAACCCAGTGTCTAACTGGAAGATGAATACAGTAAAACAAGGTTGGTGTTGTCTTTCAAAGCTAGTAGTTTTTCAAGGTAAGATAAGCAGCCATCTTTCAAGCCTTCTATTTGCCCTTTTTCATTTATAAATATTTGTTCACTCATAAACATGTTCATTCATTCATTCTGTATTTATTGAGCATCTATTTCCTTTCCATCCAGCAATCCTCAAGGCACCAGGAACACCGAAATGAATAGAATACATTCCTTTCTTTTCAGGAGCTATGAGTTATACAATTTGGTGAGTACAAATAGAGATAGGAGCATACAGATGAAGGCACTTAACTCAGCCTTGGGGAGCAGAGAGTAGCCAAAACGAGGCCTTCTGGAGAAGACAGGTCTTCAGATTATGAAGAGTTAGGTGAAGGGACCACAGATCTACTGTGGTCTATCTATTAATAAATAAATAAATAAACAAACAAACAAACAAACAAAGTTCAGAGTGATAAGGCCATAAGAAGTGAACTGAAAAGATCCTAAAAAGGAGAGTGTTGGGGAGGACATTCTGTAAAACAAATCATGGAAAGGATTTGTCCAGTGCTTAAAAACAACAAAAGAGAATTTGTTGAGAGGATGATGGCAAGGGTGGGGAGGCAGAAGTAGCAGAGTTTACTATATAGGTCAACATCTAGCCTTATTTATATTTTTATTTATTTACGTATTTTACTTTGGTGACTCTAGTAACTTAGCTCAGATGTGTAAACTACAATAGCTACAGAATCTAGCTTTCTACGGTTGGGAAAGAACTCATGAACTAATCTGATGAAAGGGCCCTTCCATTCCTTCCTGTTGTACAAGTCATGTTTATTAGCATGACAGATAAAATGATGACTTGCTTTTTGTATCAAATCATATCAAAGCAGCTAAATGACATGGTCACTAATTAAAAGCAGAAATTAATTACTGCAGATTTGCTGTTTTGTTCGACTGAAGAAACCAGAATAAGCCTGTGTTGACCTCCTGTTCGAAGGCATACATTACAGAGGACTTGGTGGAAGAATTTTCATTAGTCAGTCTGGTCGGCTTTTTTTGCCTTTACTGTCTCCAGAATACTTCTAGAACCCAGCAACTGAGGTTTCTAGCACTGTGCTCAGTGCTTTAGTGGGGGCAAAGAGTGTTTTTTTGTTTTGTTTTGTTTTGTGTTTTTTTTGGGGTTTTTTTTTTGCAGCATAATGGTGGTATAACATAGTAATTAGGAAGTTGGGATTTGGAGTCATATAACCTAGTTGCCATCTAAACTCTTCCCCATGCTAGCGCTATGATGTTGAGCTGATTGCTTAACCCCTCCAAGCATCAATTTACCTATCTATAAAAATTTAATTCTCTATAAAATAGTAATATCTGTTATAAGCTGTTTTATGTAAGCCTAATGATAACCACAAAGCAAAAACCTATAGTAAATATTCAAAAGATAAAGAGAGAGGAATATAAGCATACACAGAAAGTTATCAAACCACAAAGGAAGAGAGGAAGAGAAGAAGGAAACAGAAAACTGCAAAAACAGCCAGTAAATGATTAACAAAATGGCAGTAAGTACATACCTAATTACTTTAGGGGCACCTGGGTGGCTCAGTTGGTTAAGTGTTTGCCTTCAGCTCAGGTCATAATCCCAGGGTCTTGGGATCAAGCCCTGAGTTGGGCTCTCTACTCAATGGGAAGCCTGCTTCTTCCTCTCCCTCTGCCTGCCACTCTGCCTACTTGTGCATGCTCTCTCTGTCAAATAAATAAATAAAATCCTAAAAAAAATAAAAATTACTTTAAATGTCAATAGACTAAATTCTCCAATCAAAAGACATTGGATGGCTGATTGGATAAAAAAAACAAGACCCATTTTTATGTTGCCTACAAGGGACTCACTTTAGATACAAGGACACACACAGACTGAAAGTGAATAGATAGAATGAGACATTCCATGCAAATGGAAACCGCAAGAAAGCTGAAGTAGCTATACTCATATCAGACAAAATAGAATCTAAACCAAAGACTATTATAAGACCCCAAAATGGGCATTACATAATAATAAAGTGGTCAATTCAACAAGAGGATATAGCATTTGTAAATAAATATTTTTGCATCCAACATAGGAGTACCTAAATATATAAAACAAATATTAATAGACCTAAAGGGAGAAATAGACAATGGTACAATAATAGCAGGGGACTTTAATACCCCACTTACATCAATGGATAGATCATCAGAGAGAAAATCAATAAGAAACCTTCACCTTAAGCAACACATTAGATCAGATGAACAGTTATATATGTGGAAATTCCATCCAAAAGTGACAGAATACACATTATTTTCCAGTGCAATTAGAAAAATTGTCCAAGATAGATGATATGTTAGGCCACAAAACAAGTCTTAATAAATTTAAGAGGATTGAAATCATATTAAGCCTCTTTTCTGACCACAGTAGTATGAAACTAGAAATTATATGAAGAAAACTGGGAAATTAACAAATATTTGGAGATTAAACAAAATGCTGCTGAACAACAAGTATATCAATGGACAAATAGAAAGAGAAGTAAAAAAAATACCTTGAAGCAAATGAAAGCAGAAATATACATACCAAAGTTTGTGGGATGCAGCAAATCCGTTCGAAGAAGGACGTTCATGGCAACAAATGTCTACCTCAAAAAACTTCTCAAAAAATATCTCAAAAAACTTTTCAGAAAAGAAAACTTTCGTATAAACAACCTAACTTTATACTCAAGAACCAGAAAAAGGACAAACAAACTTGAAGAAATAAAGGAAGGAAAGGAAGGAAGTAAAGATTAGAACAGAAATGAATGAAATAGACACTAAAAAGGCAATAGAGAAAATCGATGAAACTAAGAGCTGGTTCTTTGAGAAGATAAAATTGACAAGCCTTTAGTTATACTCATGAAGAAAAAAGGACAGAAGACTTAAAAAATAAAGTTAGACATGAAAGAGATTTTACAATTGATACCGTGGAAATACAAAGATCATAAGAGACTGCTGTGAACAATTGTATGCCAACAAATTGGACAAACTAGAAAACTGGACAAATTCCTAGAAATGGTACAACCTACCAAGACTGAATCACGATGAAATAGAAAATCTGAACAGGCCAATTACTAGTAAGGAGATTGAATCAGTAATCAAAAACCTCCCAACAAACAAAAGTGCAGGACCAGATGGCCTCACTGGTAAATTGAATCAAACATTCAAAGAAAAATTAAACCAATCCTTGCTCAAGCTCTTCCAAAAAATAGAAGAGGAGGGAACTCTTCCAAACTCATTTTATGAGGCCAGCATTATCTTCATATCAAACCAGACAAGGATATCACAAGAAAAAAAAAAATACAGGCCAATATCCTCGATTAACATAGATGCAGAAATCCTCAACAAAATGTTAGCAAACCAAATTTAACAATACATTAAAAGGATCATACACCATGATCAAGTGGAATTTATTCCAAGGATTCAGGGATGGCTCATCATCTGCAAATCAGTCAGTGTGATATATCACATGAGTAAAATGAAGGAGAAAAATCATACGATCATCTTAGTAGATACAGAAAAAGCATTAGACAAAATTCAGCATCCTTTTATGACAAAAACTCTCAACGAACTGGGTATCCTCAACATAATAAAAGCCGTATGTGACAAGCCCACAGCTAACATCATACTCAGTGATGAAAAGCTAAAAGCATTTCTTCTAAGATGAAGAACAAGACAAGGATGCCTACTTTCACTACTTTCATTCAACAAAGTACTGGAAGGCCTAGCCACAGTAATAAGGCAAGAAAAGAAATCAAATGAATCTGAATTAGGAAAGAAGAAGTTAGAACTGTCACTATTTGCAGATGACATGATATTATATATAGAAAACACTACACAACTAATGAATCATCGAGCCTTACATTGGAAACCGGTGATGTACTGAATGGTGACTAACATAATATAATAAAAAATCATTGATATAAAAAAAAAAAGAAAACACTAAAAACTATGTTAAAAACCTTTACAACTAATAAATGAATTCAGTAAAGTTGCAGGCTACAAAATCAACACACAAAAATCTGTTGCATTTCATATATTAATAACAAACTATCAGAAAGAAAACAATCTCATTTACAATTGCATCAAAAACAATAAAATACCTAGGAATAAACAACCAAGGAGATAAAAGACCTATATTGAAAACTATAAGACATGAATGAAATTGAAGACACAAATAAATATATTTGTATATATAAATATATAAAAATAAATATATATAAATATATATATATATAAATAAATAATAAAGATATTTTGTGCTCTGGATTGGAATAGTCAGTATTGTTAAAATGTTCACACTATCCAAGGCAATCTATAAATTTGATGCATTCCCTGACAAAATTCCAATGACATTTTTCAAAGAAAATAATTTTAAAATTTGTATGGAACCACAAAAAACAAAAATAAAAACATAAACCAATAGCCAAAGCAATCTTGAGAAAGAACAAAGCTGGAGGCATTATGCTTCCTGATTTCAAATTTATTACAAAGCTATAGTAATTAACACAGTATAGTGTGGCATAAAGGCAAATACATAGACCAATGGAACAGTATAAAAAGCTCAGAAATAAGCCAATGCCTATATGGTCAATTAATTTACAACAAAGGAGCCAAGAATATAGAATGGGGAAAGGACAGTCTCTTTAATAAATGGTGCTGGGAAAATTGGACAGCCACATGCAAAAGAATGAAACTTGACCACTGTCTTATACAAAAATTAACTCAAAATCCATTAAAGACTTGAACATAAAACTTGAAACCACAAAACTCCTAGAAGAAAACAGGCAGTAAGCTCCTTGACATAGGTCTTGGTGATGATTTTTTTTTTCCATCTGACGGCAAAAGCAGAAGCAGCAAAAGCAAAAAGAAGTGATACTATATCATACTAAAAAGCTTCTGCACAGCAAAGAAAACTATTAACAAAATGAAAAACAACCTATTGGATGGGAGAATATATTTGCAAATGATATATTTGATAAGGGGCTAATATTCAAAATATACAAAGAACTCATAAAACTCAATGCCAAAACAACAACAACAACAAAACAAACAAAAAATCCAAAAAACTCAATGGCAAAAATACAAACAATCCAGTTTAAAAAAGGACAGAGGATCAAAATAGACATTTTTCCAAAGACATAAAGATGACCAACAGATACATGAAAAGATGGTTGGCAACATTAATTATCAAGGAAATGCAAATCAAAACCACAATGAGATATCACCTTACACCTGTTAGAATGGTTATTATAAAAAAAAGACAAGAAATAAGTGTTGGCAAAGATGTGGAAAAGAGGAAACCCTTGTGCACTATTGGTTGGAATGTAAATTGGTGCAACCACTATGGAAAACAGTATGGAAGCTTTCAAAAAAAAAAAAAATTAAAAAGAGAACTGCCATATGATCCAGCAGTTCCACTTTTGTGTATTTATCTGAAGAAAATAAAAACAACTAGATCCTAACTAGAAAGGATTGTTCATGTTCATGGAACATATTCATGTTCGTTGCAGTGTTATTTACAATGGCCAAGATATGGAAACAACCATAATCCATCGATTGCTGAGTGGATACAGAAAGAAATTGTGGTGTGTATATGGTGGGGTGTGCCATATTCAACCAGAAAAAGAATGAATTCTTGCAATTTGCTACACATAGATGGATCTTAAGGGCATTATGCTAAGGGAAATAAGTCAGACAGAGAAAGACAGTGTATGATCTCTTTTATACGTGGAATTTCTTTTTCTTATTAAAAAAAAGCACATAGGTAAATAGAACAGTTCGGTCATTGTCAGAGCTGTGGGAATGGGGAATTGAGAGTAATGGGTGAAAGGGGTCAAAAAGTATCAAGAAAAAGAAAACAGACAAGTTGAGAAGGAGAGACTTTTGTGCATACCTATAATCACATTTCTTCCTGCTTTTTGAATAAAGGACTCCACATTTTCATTTTTCACTAGGACCTGCAGTTATGTAGCCAGCCCTATTCCTACTTGAAACTGAGTTCCTTAAGATCTGGGCACATGCTTATTCATTGTATTATTCTGTGTCTAGTATAATATCGGACATTTGTTAGATTATAAAAAATGCTTTTTGAGATAATTTTTATTAATTTGATTTAGAGTATATATGTGTGTATCTATAAAACATCTAAATACCTACATATTTATTTATACATTTTTGTAGTATAAATTAGTAGAAATATATACTGTGAATGTATAATGATATATGCAGTAGATAGGTATAAAATATTTAGAAAACAGATTTCTAAATATTTTGGTCTTCCAGTTATCATTCTGTATTAAGAGACTACTGCTTCAGTCCCTTTGAATTTAAAAGGTCATTAATTCAAATGCTAATGTAATCAATACTGTATTTTAAAAACTCTAAAAAGTAGACTAATATCTGGTAAGCGGATTCATTGCACCATAAGCTTTCAGAATGTGCCCAGTGTCAGCACATTTCAGTGAGAAATAAATACAAAAGTGGTACCTGTCTCATTCGGTTATTATGAGGATTAAATAAGATAGAATATATAAAGCTAAGCCCAAGACTTGGCACAGGGTGAGAACTTACTAAATATGAATTATTACTGTTATTTCTCCTTAACTGGCCTCATTTGGTAGTAAGTTATTTGGGAGCCCAGCCCCAAAATCTTGGTTAGTAGCTCCCCAATGACAAGGACTGTGTCTTATTCATCTTTGCATACATAGTGCCTGACATGTAGATGACTGTTTTATAGTATATTGGTACATATACATCAGAAGGACTAAAATTTTATTCTCTTACATAAGTAACCAGTCATTTTTGGTGGCTTGATTTTGTTCAGGAAAGGCACAGGATATTGTCAATGTTTTGAATACCATGGCTGTAATTTAAATAGCTGTAGGAATTACCACGTCATGGCAGTCGTAACCTTCTTTTCCCAGGGAGACATACTCCATACCCAGTATTCTCCAGTGGATGTCCTCAGCTTTGGGAGAAACCACCTAGCTGTAACTCTCCCCGTTTCTCTTCCACTTAAGGATGTAAGTTACTATGCAAGTAATCAAGAGTGACCCAGTGAGAAGATAAACATGAATCCACTCTAAATTAAATTTCTAAATCATTTTCTACATTATTATTTTAACTATTATCTTAATTATTGTGTTTTGTGGTGACTAGCTCAAACTTCTTCAAGAATTCTTTAAAATTCTTCAAAGTCAGCACTTTTGTATCTAACCACTCCCTGTCTACTTATTCACAGCTAACCATTCCCTCTGTGAAATTCTCTGTTCCCTTGGTTTCCGTGATACCAGTATTACTCTGGTACTCTCCACTCTGCCAAAACTGGTCTTTCAAAGGCTAGCAGTGACTACAAATTATCTTCCATCAGTCCTCATTCTCTCTACCCTTAAGCAACATTCAATATTACAACTACCTCTTCCATGAAAGTCTCTGCTTCCTTGGTTTCGCTGATAGCAAGAACTATCCTGGTTTTCCTGTTTGCCATCTAACCACTTCTGACTCCAATGATGTGCCTCTTCTTTCTTACCTAACCCCGATCTGGGGATTCCTCAAGGATTTTTCCTAGGCCCTTGTTCTCTCTCCCATTCTCCCTTCCTTGGTGATATCATCCATTTCTAGTACTTCAGCCATCACGCTTAGGTGTATAACTTCTGCGTATTTATCTCCTGGTTGACCTCCCTATTGAATTCTCATTTCTTGTTTTAATATTGCTGGATTATTTGGAATTTCATCTGGCGGCTCAAATTCAATATACCAAAAATATTTGTTATCTTTGCACTAAAACCAACTCCTTATCATGATTTTTGTTAGAGGATTTCACACTTCTGTTAGGCTGGCTTAAAAACCTTTGAAATAATTCTGGTACTTCTCTTTACCTCTGCCTTTCTTTTTTTATCACCTTTCAATTTAGTAAAACTGTTCAGGGTTACCTAGGCCTATCTCTGCACTGTCTTTGAATCCCTTCATTTTCTACTTCCTCTGAATTATATTGCCCAGCTATAGATACGGTGAAGAACATCATACAGGCTTCACAGTCTGGCAGAGGGATAAAGGGGATAAAATCAGTAGTTAGAATACAATGATATAGAAGTAAAGGAGAAACATCCCAGGGAAGAGAGGACAGGTAAGACTTCTTAAAGGGGATAACATAGAAGACAAATCTTAAAAGATGAATAGCAGTCAGACTGATAAAGGTAGGCTGAACATTCTGGAAATAATAGTAACACATGCAAAGGAATGCCAGCAAAGAAGACCATGACTCATTGTTGATGTCTAAGTAGCTCTGTAGGACTGGAGCTCTGGCTTTGTGGGGAAAGGTAAATAAGAGGTAATAAGAGTGATGGGAGGGAATTTAGGGCCTTGTTTTCGGTTACCTGTTGCTCCATAACTAACCACTGCAAATTTCATACCCTAAAACAACAGCCATTGATTGTTTCTCACAATTCTCCAATTGGGCTGTGGTCTCTGGGGATGGCTCATCTCTGTTCCACGTGGCAGGGGCTGGTACTGCTCCCCTGGGGCCCAAGGATCCAGGATCCTCACTCAAATGTCTGGTGCTTCAGCTGGGGCAGCACTGGCTGGGTGTCTCTTTTTCTTTTCACATGGTTTCTCAAGATTCAGTAGCCTAGGTTCTTTACATGGACGCTGTATCTGAAGAGAGCAAAAGACGGAAGCTGCAGAGCTTCGAATGGATTAGCCCAGAAGTCACATGGCATTCTTGCCCTTACTTTCTGTTGGTCAAAGTAAATCACAAGATAAGCTCAGTTAGAAAAGGAGAAATAGATCCCACCTCCCTTTGAGAGGAGCAGCATGAATGCAGAGGGATAAGAGGAAATGTTGGCAGCCATCTTTGTAGATGATGTACCACAGGCCATGTAGATCACTGTGTGTTATAGGTACCTTTATAGGATTTTAAGCAACAGACAGATGTCTTTGATTCCTTAATAAAGATTGAATTTGGGGGTCAGGGCCAGTACCTGGAAGTAGGAAAACCAGTGAGAAGCCTCTACCAGCATGTTACAGGTTAACCTCAGGAAAGAAAGCCTTCTCTATGGGCCTTCATGCCTTGCCACAATTTTCCTCCTCATGGAAACAAATGGAATAACCAGAATGTGATGGATGCCTTTTAATTTTTTTCTTTTTCTTTCATTTTCTCTCTTTTTAAGCAAGACACCACCCAGGTATCTACCCAGGACTCTGTGCCCCTTCTGGAAAGATGGGTTCACATCTGCCAAGGGGGAGGAAATATGTAACATTGCAAATCCTCTGACCAATGGTTTTTGTTTAGAAATACTACTCCTTGCTTATTTTACATTGCTGTTTCTATAAATAAACCTGGAAAGTCAGATGGGACTTTTGGGGAAGGCAGAAGCCTGCTCTGTATTTCCAGGGACTCTTCCTGAGTCAGATGATACAGGTTTATATGATCATAAAACCCATATGGGCATTGTATTTCTATGCCAAGTGAACCCTTCAACCATTGCCTTTAGTCTCTACTCTAGTGGTCTACAGTTTCTGTGAAAGAGCCACAGAAAATATTTACAGAATGTGAAATATTTTATTATACCACCTCAGTGACTAAATTTCCTTCAGGAATAGCCATTGTAATATGCAAGCAAGTGTAACTTGTGTAGAGGAGAGCAGAGACTAGTGCTTATCAGGGCTTGCTAGAGCGAACGAAGATCCAAAATCTGGGACTGGAAAGGAGATGGTCCTTCTGGATTTTCAGGGGTTTGTACAGCCCCTTCCCCTAAGTGTTCCTGGATCCAAGATTTCAATCTATAAACAAAAGAGTCTCTCCTGAATGGTATGAGAACCTGAGGATAAGGTTACAATGTGGTGTCTCTTCGTCAGCGTGCAAGTGTTCTCTTGGGTTTCTGATCACTTCATTACTGTCATGGTGGGCGTCAGGGATGATGTTAATCCCCCCCCCCCACCCCGCATCAGGCTCCAGAGAGCCTTGGCTAGAAAACAGGATCACTTGGAGAGATTTGGTCTCAAATCCCAGCGTTGCCACTTCCTAGTTATGTGACAGTGAGCAAATTCCTTAACCCCTCTAAATTTTGTTTGTTTGTTTTTTTCCTCTATAAAACCACTAAAAATTGCACCTCTCTCATAGCATTGCTGTGATGGATGAAAAGAAATTTATTGTAACTGGCCTACTAAATGGCACAAGTGCTCAATAAATTTTAACGGTTATTGTTTTAATGGACTTCCTGCTGATATTTGCTGTTTTCTTCTTTACTTTTTCCAGGGAGATGTTAATCTCTGTGGCTCTGGGCCAGGTGTTATCCCTTCTTATTTGTGGAATTGGCTTGACCAGCAAGTACCTGTCAGAAGATTTCCATGCCAATACACCAGTCTTCCAGAGTTTCCTCAATTACATCCTTCTCTTCTTGGTCTACACCACCACACTAGCCGTCAGACAAGGTAAGCATGCAAAAACCCAGATATAGCTTGGAATATAGCTCAATTTCTTTTTTATAAACATCTAGAAGAATGATGAGCCGTGACTAAATTAACTTTTTTTCACTTACAGCATCATAAGCCAGTTCAGAACCTCAAATCTCACTTTTCTATTTTGCAGTAATAAAGCAAACAGAATGAACGAATAAATCACAAAGAAGCATAAATTGTGTGAATTCAGCGGGAAGTGGGAAATGCATGTATAGGCAAAATGTACAATTGCTCACTATCTGAATTTCTGTTAACATTCCTTGTACCCCTCAGTGAATCTAAATAGAGTGCTTCCCTGGAAGCTGGAAAGGCCTGATACAGCTGTCCTCACTAATGCCAGTCCTGAGAAATCCAAGGGAAGTACAGACAAATGTATGTTCCTTAGAAAAGTGCACAAGAAACATAAAAATAGTAAACACAAACAACTCTAGTAATAATAAAGGGGAAAAGAAAGGAAAGAAAACTACCACAAATGGTCAGAAGAGCTGTTCTGTCTAAATTTAAAATAGCTAAAGCAATAAAACAAGTCCTCCAAGAATCAATGCAAGAAAAACTTTTCAATTGGCACCTGAAGTTGAAATCTTGGGGGTTATCACTGGAGAGGGTAATTCAGAACCTTATGACTATAACACTGAATCTGGTGTAAACAGTCTTTCCTCTGGCCCAGAAATAGCCAACGATTCACCCCCAGAAGCTGTTGACTGTGAAATATGCTTTGAAAAATAATCATTAATAGGTTTAAAGACAATTATATACCTCAATAATAAATAAGGATACATGAATGGCTTTCTTCATCAAATCCTAATAGTCATACTTTTTTGAAACTTTTATAAGAACCGTATCAAGTATTTCATTTTTACACTTATTTAAATGGCCGTCCAGAATAATATTGCTTAATTATAACAATGTGGCCAATACTAGATTTTATTCAGTTGGGACTGAATTCCAGTTTAACTTTGGATTTGTTCTAAGTATTGGAAAAGCTAATTTCATTTACTTCTCAAAAAACTGTATTATCGGTGTTTGTTTTTTTAAAATTTAACAACAGTAGACATAATTAATTTAAGAATAAAATTTCAACTAAGACCTCAGTCTACAGAAGTTCTAGACATTGAGTCTCAGCTATATTTCCTCACTGTGATCTGGAAGCTAACAGTTTGAACACTACAAATGCAAAAAAAGAAAACCCACAAAATTCACAGGAAAGTGGTGAATTTATCTTCTCAAGATTTTTAGAACTACACAGTCTAGACTATGAGGTGGTGAACTGTAACTAGTCTTTGGGTTCTTGTCCATCTTACTTTCCAGGAATCCAGAGATTTAACAACAACCTTCATGGGTAAACAAAGAAAATCGAGTCACTCTAAGAAACAGAAAATTTCAGTCAGAAAAGCTTAGAAAACTACACGTAGCAAAAGCCCTAAATTTTATAACGACACCTTCTATCAAGACTCTATAATGTGCCAGACACTGTGTATCTAAGTTGTCTCTGTTATACCTTCAGTCCAAGGAAATAAGTATTATTATCCAAAATTTTATAAGGTCCTGTGACAGGAACCTGTTCTAAGCTGTACAACTAGTTGCTGGAAGGCTGACCCTAGACCAAGGTCACGTGCCTCCCGCCCCCCCCCCCAGGGGGGGATGCTCCTTGTAAGCCCATGTGGGCTTTAGGGGAGATAGGAGGAGGGAAAGAAGATACTTTTGAACAAAAGGAAGGGGTTTTGCTTGAACTTAAAAGACCTGAATAAGAAACCAGCCCTGGGGCGAGGTCTAGTGAGGCCCAGCTATGAAGTCAAGAGGATGTGGCCCCATATGGGTGGGGCGGGTAGACAGGGGAGGGGCACACCTGGCGAGAGGCCAAGGACTAGGACAAGGAATTTGGAGGCTTTTGGGGGGGGGGTGGAGATTGAAGGGTGCCTGAGGAAATTCTGTTTATCCCAACCAGCGATGGAGAGAATCATTTTCTAAAATGCCCTATCTGGAGATTTCTGCCATTGCCTCGGATTATCACTCACTTCACTGACATGTCTTTATGTGGGTGTTTACTCAGAATGTTTGTTTTAATCTTCATCTTTAGAAGTTTTAATAGGCTGGCATTAAGCTAACATCTGGAAATCAACATAGTAATTACATTAATTTTGTATAGGCTGATTCAGTACTATGTTCTAGAGACATAATAATAATCTCTTTCCTCGTGCACCTCATGATTTGAGAGTGAATGAACAACAGAGCAAAGAAGATGAGAGGATGCAAGGTCTGGTCTGTGCAGGGGACGTGCTCTCATAGCCACAATTCCTTCTTTCCTGGTGCTTCTTGACCGCCCCTCCCAGATGGCTGCAGATCAGGACTGAACAAAATTACTGTCTTTCCCATTCTCCAGGCACAGACACCATTTATCCCACCAGGCCACCATTTAATTTGATGTCACCGTAGGCCACATAACTGCAAGAAGTGAGTCTCTGGAACATATTTTTAAACAAATATTTCTTTATCATTCTAACCACACAACTTCTAAAAAGTTATGATTGTGACATGTGAATACACTGTGTGATAAATGCAAGAAGCCCTTCAAGAGTGTTCAGGGTGATATTATGGCAAAAGCCTTGTGGAAATTTGACTTAAATTGAGTTCTCTTTACCAGATTTGCACTGAACCAGTGACCAAAGACTCTGAAGCAACACGTTCCAGTAGAAATTCCAATATAACTCTAGTTCAATCTGGATTTCTGAACTCGTCCCTGATTATTAACTGGTTCCTACAAAATTTTGACTGCCATCCTCCTTAAAAAATGTGTATCTTGTTGGACAGGTTTTAGGTCTACCCTTTTCTTGCTTGGTGCTAGGTTTTTATTCCAGAGAGTTCTACTACATGCTTTTTTTTTTTTTTTAAGATTTTATTTATTTATTTGAGATTGAGAGCACAAGAGAGAGAGGATGAGCACGGGAGGAGCAGAGGGAGAAGCAGACTCCCCACTGAGCAGGGAGCCCGATGCAGGACTCGATCCCAGGACCCCAGGATCATGACCTGAGGTGCAGGCAGCCACTTAACCCACTGAGCCACCCAGGCTCCCCATTCCGGATAATTCTAAAATTCGAAACGATTTTGCTGTTCATAACAAAGAGCTTCGGTAATACACTTTATAGAAAAAGTGTGCCTCAAACAAGTAGTTCCATTGACACTGTAACAAGTTTGAGAATTTAGCTATAACTTCAGTAGATTAATAGTAACCACTTTTGAGAAGTTATTCAGGCAATTAAAATGTACTCATTGAAGTAATGCCTGAAATCCAGACTCATGCTCTTCGTACGTAGTAGGGCTTCAGGAATTATGAAGAAAAGCTCAGCTCTCTTCCTGTGTATCTTTCCTTTACTCTCACACTATCACAACACTTAACAACACTTTTGTCACCAGATGTGTGGTGTTTTCCCTATCAAGCAATTCTGTGACACCAGCTGGGTGTCCTACAGTTGATCTCAGTTCTGACCCCGTCTACCTGGAGATAGCTAGTGTAAGATCCCACAGGTTAAGAACTGAGGCTCACATGACTGCCCCTCTCACTTCAGAGGCCAATTGCCAATCTGGGTTGTAACCTCTGCATCTGACTGATGGACTATAAATCAATCAGACATTCCTACGACTTCTTTCTTGGGTTTGATGAACTTGCCAGAGTGGTTCCCAGGACCCGGAAAACAGTTTACTTACTGTTTATCAGTTTATTATAAAAGGATATGATAAATAATATAGGTGAACATCCAGATGAAAGAGATGAATAGGGCAAAGTCTGTGGGGATTCCGTGCCTCTCAGGGCACGCCACTCTGTCTGCACCTCCACGTGCTCATCAACCCTGAAGCTCTCTGAATCCTCTACTTGAGAGATTTTGATGGAGGCTTTGTGATGTAGGCATGAGTGATCATTAACGCCATGTCCAGCCCCTCTCCCCTCTCTGGAGAATGGACAGGTGGGGCTGAGAGTTCCACACTTCTAATCATGACTTGGACTCTGTGGTAACTGGTCCCTATCCTGGAGCCCACCAAGAGTCACCTCACTCAAACAAAAGACATTGCCATCACCCTGGAAATTCCAAGGGATTTAGGAACACTGTGTCGGGAACCGGGGTCGAAGACCAAATATTAGAACAAAAGATGCTCCTGAGTACGCTTATTCCTTAGGAAACTACAAGAGTTTTAGGAGCTCTGTGCCAGAAACTGGGGGCAGAGACCAATATATATATTTTCTATTGTCTCACAGGAATATAACTACAAAAGTATAGTGAAGCTTCCAAAAACTTTATGGATTTGCCTAGGAAATTCTCAAAAGATGACTGTTCCTCATATCTATTTTTTTTTCTTAAAATTCAGTGTAATGCTGGCTGAAATCAGGAAGCAGAGAAACACAAAAGGCAAAGACTATAAACAAGAGGAAAGAACAGGCTGGGGTCTAACTAAAGCCCAACCAGTTTCTGCATTTCTATTGTAGAAGCAAGAAATGTGACAGGCTTTTAAAAACAAACGCGAAGATAGGATATCAAGAAAAAAATATGTCATCACACTTTTTGTCCATAAACGTCTCTTATCAATTATTATAAGAATCCTGCTGCTTCTTAGAACTACTTTCAGCAGTTCTTAAATAGATACCCACGGTTCCTCTTCTGGCAATTTTTAACTTCTGAATGTAGATAAACCATAGTTTTTAAACATTCAATAATTTCCTTCTTTTCTTCGTCTGCCAATTTTTCTCAGTTCTTGTCTCTCTAATTCCTCTTTATTTTTCCATTGATGCTTTACTCTGTGACGAGGGTGGAAAGGATTGTGGGGCAAAGGCAGGATGCTGAGGGGGAAAAGAAACACTTTCAATCTTTGTTTTCCTCCTCAAGGCATGGTTATATTTTAAAAAATGGGTATCAGTAATGAAAGCACAAATAGAAAGAGAACTGTCTGCTTCATTTCATATACAGACCCTGGAAAGAAAATAAAATGCTGCCACCATTGATCATCATTAGATGTTTTCCTGGTGACTCATTCTAGAAGTTTTGCTTTTTCGTTGAAAGATATTTTTATAAAGTCTTCCAATTTTGAATAAAAGACAGGCTTCCAGCTAAAAGCAATTTGATGGGTAGTGTGTGTATTTTGCTTTTCAGCAAATTCTTGAAACATGGACATTAAAGTATTTATTGAGTCATTTATATATTCCTTTGTGTTAGTGTGAAAATGAAACAGGTCTCTAAGAGTACTAACAGAGCTCTCATAAGCACATCACCATGTGTAATCCCTTTGGGTTTTTTCTTAAAGCGAGAATACCGAAAAGTAAATGCATGATATACTCTTCATGAAAAATATCCTCATTTTGAACATTAAATTCCAGAAGACAGAAATCCTAGTTTAAATTTCAGTTCTAAATGAGGAGGCTGAAAAAATGAACTTCCTTCAGTTATTTTAAGCACTCGCTCTCTCCCTGCCTGCCCTACCCACCATCTCCTTTCTCCTACCCAGGGCGCTCAAGTAGGGCAGGACGGATGAGAGAAATACAGAAAAATGACAGCTTTGTCTACATACAACAGTTAGATGCAACACATGGTCCAGCAGTCCAGTCCCATAGCCCTCAGCACTTTCAGTGAATGCTCTTCTCAGAATTTGTGCCAAACAAGCATTTCTCCTTTTGGTGGTGGCTGGGGAAACATTAATCAGTAAGTAATTGCTACCTCTTCCCACATCGGACAGGCTTCATATCTGTTATCTGCAGAAACACGGCACTTTACATACAATTACATAGGCTAAATTCTCAATTACCAAGGTTGCAAGATTAAAAATATCTATGTGTGGGGCGCCTGGGTGGCTCAGTCCTTAAGCGTCTGCCTTCGGCTCAGGGCGTGATCCTGGCGTTATGGGATCGAGCCCCACATCAGGCTCCTCCGCTATGAGCCTGCTTCTTCCTCTCCCACTCCCCCTGCTTGTGTTCCCTCTCTCGCTGGCTGTCTCTATCTCTGTCAAATAAATAAATAAAATCTTAAAAAAATATATCTATGTGATTAGACGAAATGTAGGACTTTGTGCAAAATCATATAGACCTCTCAGAGAGCCACAACGACATCTTAGAAACTTAAGTGTCTGTCAGATCCTAGAGTCACCTGAACATCTTGTCTCCCTAGTTCTGTTAGTCACGTACTGTATTTAGATTCTACTGAGATAGCTAGCCCTCTTGTGAGATTCAATCCTTTTTTAAAATCTGGTTGTTCTATCATCTGGATATGTACTTTTAAAAAGAGTCCGCTGATCATTGTGATTTAAAATAATCCTTCCCTATTTTCTTAATTGAGTTGGTCTGATTTTTTTTCTTTTAAGTAAAACTTAAGAAATCAATCCTTTTTTTTTTTAATCCTTTGTGAATCTTTGCCCCTTGCCTTTGTTGGAATGTTCTTTGTTGGAATGTACCATAGGGAGTCAAAAACACAGGCCAGAGAAGTGAAAAGAGTTAAAGCAGGATCTAGGATTTTCTCAAAGCAAAAGCCCGAGTTATACTCACACATAGCTCAGTTTCCAATTCTCTGGATAACCTTGACAAAGTCCTTGTTAGTGGGTTGTCAGTATAAGGAAGCACTTGGCAAGTGTAAATACTGAATTATAACAACCTTGAGAGTTGTGGGGGGAAATATTACTGTCACTTACCTAAGTCTGGTGAGGTAATATTCATGGAACCTCTTAAAAAATTCTCCCGTATGGGAAATTACCTGGCAAACCTCCATTCCTATTCCTTGTCAGGTTGCCTTTGCTTTTACTTAAGTATGATTGGAGAGTTCTAGCCCCCATAGTAAAGGTCGTACCTCAGGAATTGAGGTACTCAGATGAATCCTTGGTAGACACTCCATGGGAATTATGCTTATGTTGTTGGGGAAGGGAGAAGAAAAGATGGGGGGTGGTGAGGAAGAGGGGAATATACACAAACCATACTGGGAAAATATTAGAGAAAATCACAGGAGAAAACTGGAGTCCAGTTCCAGCAAAACTGTCTGCCAGCATGTGGAGCAACTGAAACTCTTGTAGACCGGGAATGATACCAGCACTTTGGAAAATATCTTGGCAATTTCTTATAAAGTTAAACATACACTCACCATATGACCCATCAATCGCACTCTTCTAAGAGAAATGAGAACATGATGTCCACACAGAGAAGTGTACACAAATGCCCATTGCAGCTTTATTCATAATCGCCCAAAAACTAAACAACCCAGATGCTCACCAGCTTGTGCTGGGATCAACAGATTGTGGTGAATTCCTACAGTGGAGTACCACTCAGCCAGAAAAAGGAGTAAGATGCATGCAATGATATGGATTAATCTCAAAAGCATTAGGCTAAGTTCAAGAAGCCAGACATGAAAACTTCCATACTGTGTAATTATATACTGGGTAATTATGAGATATTCTGGAAAAAGCAAAACTATAAGGTGAAGAAATAGATATGTGGTTGCCAGAGCCTGGGAGTGGGAGAGATTGACTGCAAAGGGGCACAAGGGAACTTTCCGGGTAACGGAAATGTTCTATAGATCTCGATTGTTGTAGGGGTCACAGGACTGTATACATGTGCTAAAACTCTTCAAGCTCTGCGCTAGAAGATATGAATTTTATCACATGTAAATTATACTTTAATACATCTGACCCAAGGCAAAAAAAAAAAAAAGAAAGAAAGAAAGAAAGAAAGAAAAAATGAAAGAGAATTAATTGACTGTCTACAATCCCTTCATGGTTACCATGATAAAATAATGTCTCATGAGGCCCAGAGTTTTCAACAGGGAAACTATAGTAGCTATTCCCTCAGTCGCTTACGGATATTAGGAGGTCATCATTAAAATTTCCCACTTCATATGGCATGCTTTTAGACTGTAAGAATGAGTATAGTTTCAAAAAAAAGAATACCTACTCCAAGGACCTTGCTTGTGTGACATGAACTATTATTTATCCAGCTTCTAATCCATTAATGCAAAACCACACACACTGCAGACATATGCAGGACTTACAGGGTGAATCTGCTCCAAATCAAGGCTTCCACGGTCTTAACCAAAGTTAAGAGTATCCAACAGAGCATGTCCTGTTTGTGCTAAACAGGGTGATACCTTACACAGTATACCTTCAGTATCACCCAAATGACTTTTAGGTGCAAAGAAAATGACATGAATATGCAACACTATCCTCTCCTCTTAATGAATCCTCATATAAACGTACACACATGCCCACACACACTACATATCAGACTCTCCCTCATTCCCCATGCCAAATATTTCATTTAAGGGATGCCTTTCTGATGCTTTCTTTCCAAACAGCATAGAAGCTTGGAGGGAGAGACTGTCTCTCTGTCTTCTCTGGAGTCCACATTGACTGTTAATTCTGGAAATCTTTAAGCATTCACCTGTCCATGCTGAGAGCTGGCATGGAGCAACACTCATTCCTGGCACGAAGCTCCAATGTTCATGTGGGAGATTGGAGGGTGGTTACAAGATGATAACTGTATTGCCTGAAGGAGATAAGTCCCCTTCTGCCAAAATAGTGCTTTGTATGTAATTAGTGTAAAAATTCAGAGGAATAGGGTTTATCCTTACAATCATCTTTCTCATTAAAAAAGAATCATAATGGAAGAACAAAGCAGTCCCTGCAGTGAATTGAATTGCTTTCCCTAAGTTTTCATTAAATCAAAGACTCAGCAGTTAGCCATCTTGCAGACGCTATTGCAGCCTGCTACATGAGATTTGCAGGGGGAAAAATGAAGCAAACATTTTTTTTTTTCCCTTCACAAGATTAGAATTGCGTTGTGGTTACTTTAGATCAGAATTCCCTGTCTATGCATTTTTCGAGTATCTGGTTTCATTGGTTTCCATTTCTGAGATTTTTGAGGACCGAAAAAAGATCATATAACTCACCAAATTTAAATGTGGTATTTGCAAATGGTGGGTTCTTACTACAAGTTGGAGTGACTGGGCTTCTTCAGTGACCTGTATGAGGAAAAACATAAAGGAAATGACTTGCAAATAAAAGAAAATGTAATCAGAATTTATGTTTCTGACCATTTTTTGTTTTATTATTGGACACTCTTTCTATGAAGTAGCATGAATTATTATTTCTTTTACCTGTAACTATCTAATTAGCCATGTTTAAGAAAATGTCTATCTTTAAGAACCATATTTAGGAATTACTACTTAAGTCCACTACATTAAAATATAATTTTTAACAGTTAGGGTCTAGACTTTTTCTGTTTCTCAATTCAATCCAAAATTAAGAGCCATTGTGTCATCCCGATAAGTTTCCATAACTTTTCTGTGTTGTTTTCTTTCATTTTGTATGTCAGGGTGGTAACTGCCTTACAGGTTTCCTGTGGACTAAATGAGGTGATGTATGGAAAATTCTAGCACAGGGTCAGGCATGTAGGAGCATTGAATGCATATGATCTGCCATCACGGGCATTAGAATGACTTAATAAATATTGATTCTCCTCCCTAGCAAGTTGGATTTTACACATGTAACCCTTAATTTGAATAAATTCGAACATGAGGACCCTGAAATTCATTAGCTATTTTCCAGCAGTTGTGTTCTCCTGAACTTGTTGCGGGATGTCACAGTAGGCACTGGTATGATTCATAGAAAAATACAAAGAAGAGACATTTTGGATGTTTCCTCACCAGTGCGGTGGCCAATGTAAATGAGGGAACTCACTGATAGAGTTATTACACTGGCGGACGACTCATTCTGAAATGCACTGGCCCAAGTCTTCCTCCCCCAGGGTGTAGAGTGGGGGTCTTTCGCCTGAAAAAGCCAAACCAAGGGGAACAGTGAGCACCCAGAATCTGTCCAGAGGGACCCAGAGCCACCCCTCTACTTTCAGGCATACCTGCACCCAAACTCTGAGAGATCATAAAGGGGACGGGAGCATTGCCAAAGGAAGACTTGAAAGAACAGTTCCCCAGATCAGTGCTTGTCCCCAGAAATGAATGAGTTCTTTGCTGTACAGCTTTGATTTTGACCATAAAATCTCAAAGCAAAATTGTTTCCCACCCTTTCTTTTCCTCTTGCTTGTGTGTATGTTTCCTTTCTCTTCTCCCATTTCCTCTCTTCATCCAGCTTCTTCCTTCTCCCGTAATCATAACTGATATACAAATGGGAGGAATGGGAAGAAAGATATTCTCATTCACTTTACTGAGACACAACTGTCACCACAACTTTAGATATTACAGAGAAGATCCGGATTCAGTTTAAGCCATGCCTGAAAATTACTACTCCAAGTTACTGTTCTTTGCTCAAGAAAAGGTTTGGAATCACAAGGACACCAGTTAAGATCAGTATGTTGTCAGCTAAGTTTGAGTACCTTTTTTCCTGAATGTTTTAATTCCCCCACAGCACACATAGAACGCATCTGTGAACGGCAACCGACTGCATACGCATATGGAAAGCAAAGCAGAGCCAAAGCAGCTGGGAAAATCACATTCCTATTTGGCCTGCTGACCAAGGCACATGCCAGCTGGAGAAGTTGAGGACAAAAAAGTGTGGTTTGACCAAAACCAAGAAGGGATGGCATTTCTGCCCAAGATAATTTCCAGCAAGGAATCAGTTCTTGGGCAATGGCCATAGATGCTTTAGAAGACCTATCATTACAACAGTAGGGATTCTTCAAAGGCATTCCCAGAGGGAGAGTAGGGTCACTATTTTAGAATCAAATCCCAAATCTCCATTAGTCTTTTGGAATAAACAGTGAGCAGCCTGTCCCTTTTCAGGGCCTTTCAATGGAAGCCATAGTACAAAATCTATAAGCAGAGATCAGTCTTACTAGTGAACTACTGCACAGACATGAATTGTCCTTGGATGAGGTCATTAAAAGGAATCTTGCTCCCATTTTTTGACATAGTAAGAACGTTTGTTCTATTTTAAAGTTGAAAAATAAAATTGGGGGGGAGAGGAAAAAATAAAAATACTCCAAGATGAAAAAGAACTGTAAAATGCCCTGAGAGAGCACAAAGCTTTGGGGGCTACATAGCCAGTGAAATGGCCACCAGTGTGTCATCCTCTAGCTGAGAAGAGGGGAAGGCCATGCTGTCAAGATCATGGAGCTCTCACTCACCCATCTTTCAGCAGGAAGAGCATGCCACAGACAAACTCAATGGACTACTGGGGTCTCACCAAATTCAAAGCATCTGGTTCTATACCTGCAAACACATTTCAACTTTTGGCTTAGTGGATGTCATTTGCTGAGGTCGAAATTTCCAGCTGTGCTGTGTTAAACGCAGGGCCATTATAGCACAGCTTTAAGCAAGCTATTGATTTTAAACTTTTGTCAGACTAAAAGAAACTAAGTTAGATCATTCAGAAGCAAACAAAGAAGTCAACTTCTAAAAATAAAGTTAAGGAACTTGGTAACTTCTTTTTAACAGAGAAATGTGTGGGCAGATCTTATGTAAGTGGCATAAATGTAGAAGTCTCTGCACTGTTAAAAATTGTAAGGTATTTACTATATGGAGACTTAATAGATCTCAACTCCTAGTTTCTGTTGTTTTGGCATCAGATATGTTGACTAATTTAGATACCTAACTCCTAAAGCGTGTTCCTATACTCAGAGTGTCTCTTAACAAAAGGAATCAGCCTGATACACACAAGCCAAGGAGGCAACTGCTCCCCAGCCTACTGAGTTTTATAGTTTTAGTTCTGCCCATGTTTCCTTATACAGAATCTTCTAGAAGGCTCTGCACTGATTATGTCTTGCTCAGATGTCTCTTATCTAAATTTAATTTCTCTTACCTTTCTCAGTCACACATTTCTTCCTTCATGTATTCATCCATCTATTATTTCATTCATTTATTCAGCAAGTACTTTTTTGAGGGCCTTCTTCTGTTAGGCACTGTTTGACCAGGTGTGAAGGATGCCTAACTGAGTAAAGATGATTTCCCTTCTCCCAGTCCTCTAAGCTCACAGGCAAAAGGAGGAGAGTGACTAGTGAAGAGTCCCTATTATTGCAAAGGCCAGATCTGAGGGCCTCATTTTCCCTCCTCTCCACCCCATCTTCCTTGTCAAAGAATTTGCTTCTCCTCTGTCATCTAGTTTCACGACTATTTTCTTCATCAGCTGCCAGTCCTCCCTTTCCCAGTTGTTCACAGCAGAAGAATTCATTACAAGCCGTTACAATCAAAACATTGCTGTTTCATGGCCTCCCTGTGGCCAGTGCACACACTCTTTGTTCTAGGATCCTGACTTTAAAATAGCAACAGTTGTTCCTCCAGTTCCTGTATGCTGCCCCCCCCCCACCCCGGTCCCCAGCACACACGGTTCCAGGAGAATACGGCACAGATATCCTCCATCCTTTATTTAGACTTAGCTATGGTGACTTCTTGGCTGCTAAGCTTCTATGAGCTATGGCAGTTGGCTCATCTCATGATTATTAGTGACTTGCAAGACTCTCAGAGGTCTCCTATCCTTTTATAAGCAGGTATATATGGATCACAGATCTCCGTCACTTTGCCTGGCTTGTGACCCCTTAGTGTAGTAGCAAACAGTCCTTTACTTTTTTGGCTTTATCCCTTTAAGAAGCCCTTTACCCTTTCGGTCATTTGGGGATGTACCTTTGGCACTTGCTGGTTTATGAACTTAAGCTCTTCCCAAGTTTCAGCAACGCCTGTAAAATATTAGAAACCACAATTATGTAGTGTTATAAGGTGAAAAGCAGCAGCACAGTAAAGAATATCAAAGCTCACCAGCTTTACCTCAGTCCCTGACAGAGGAGAAGACTGCCCACCGCTCACTGGGACCATTAGCAGCTGTGGAGCCACAGGAAGGAAAACCAAAATATCAACTTCTTGCTTTTAACCATTTTCTCATTTTGTTACTGTGCAGTATGCTCCACTCAGCAAATATTCATCACATGTCTTTCAGGGTTGGTTACCATTTGATAGTTTTTTGGAGGAGTGAATTAATGGTTCCTTTGATAATTTCCAATAGTCCCAATTTGTTTTCAGAAAGTAGCGCAGATAAATATCTAAACGCAGCAATGATGATGATGATTCCTTTGAAGAAACCATTATTGCATCCTGCTAATCTTGTACCAAAATTCCTGATCTGATCTACTCACGGTTTCACCTGAAAACCAGATAAAAGTTGTCTCTCTGTAGCAAGTGTGTCTCTAGCCACAG
The DNA here is from genome assembly GCF_024610735.1 of Ursus americanus. NCBI lineage: Eukaryota > Metazoa > Chordata > Mammalia > Carnivora > Ursidae > Ursus > Ursus americanus. Next base: position 33,698,708 of record NC_142137.1, read on the forward strand.
GTGTCCCTTGTGTATCTTGCAGCTCCCATTGTTGAAGTTTAAACACACCTAACAAACTAACTTAGAAAACTTCCATCATCTCTGGGGTTAAAGTTAATTTGGTTGTGGGATATATTGACTGATGCAAAGTTGTCTTCAGGTAAATTCCACTGTTACTTATTGAGCCCACTGTATATCGGACACTACATGAGCCCCTTTCAGATGCCCTCCCTCTGGCCCCATTTGCTCTAGCATGCCCAAGCCAAGCCGTCTGTCACCTCTCACCTGAACTGCTGTGACCACTCCTGAGCTGTGCTCTATCTCCGACACCTGCCACAGCTTCATCACTACGCCCTCTTTTAAAACTTTATTTGTTCTAAGCTTAAGTCAGTCAAGCTTTGGATAATTATGTAAATCCTTCTTTATTTTTTATTTATATTGAATTAAGGATTTTTAAAAATAGTTGGGGGAAGGAATTGGTGATTTTTTTTCCATACACTTTGAAATCAACACGTATTTCCCAGCTTTATTCATTGAACCAAAATAAGGTCTTTTAATAAGGTTCAAGAAGCTCAAAATCAAGATACTAGAATGTTGTTCTTCCTACTTTCTAATTAACCTGTCTACTTGAGGAAAGGAGGCTGAAGATGTAATATTTTAATTTTTGTTCTCTGAGCAGGGTGTTTTCTAAAGTGCAAGCTAAGTTGCTTTGGATTTCAGAGTGAAAACTGATCCAAATGTAAAACGAAACAGAACAAAACTTAATATTTTAAGTACCAGTTTCGTAAAAAAATAGCTTTGGGGGCACGGGGTGGCTCAGTTGGTTGAGCATCTGACTCTTGTTTTCAGCTCAGGTCATGATCTCAGGGTCTTGAGATCCAGCCCTGTGTTGGGCTCCGCACTCAGCAGGGAGTCTGCTTGAGATTCTCTCTCTCCCTCTCCCTCTGCCCTTCCCCTGCTCTCGAAAATAAGTAAATAAATCTTTAAAAAAATAACTTTGGTAGATAATATCCTCTATATACAGCATTACCGCTAAACTCAAAGAATTTCATTTACCCCTTAATATAGAGCTTCCAATTAAAATCAGTTCAATTTGGTTGAGTTAAAATTCATTGAAAGACCTCCTTAATAATAAATCTTCCGATAAAAGACCTTTGTTGGGTTCCTTCTAAGGCAGATGTCTACTGTATAAAAACTGCTAAATACTAGGAGGAAACCATGAAAAGCCAAGAGACTGAGACAATATTTGAGGTGACAATGTTATAACCATTTTTAAAATGTATGTTTATGGGGCACCAGGGTGGCTCAGTCGTTAAGCCTCTGCCTTTGGCTCAGGGTGTGGTCCCAGGGCCCTGGGATCGAGCCCGGCATCGGGCTCCCTGCTCCACAGGGAGCCTGCTTCTTCCTCTCCCACTCCCCCTGCTTGTGTTCCCTCTCTCACTGGCTGTCTCTCTCTGTCAAATAAATAAATAAAATCTTTAAATAAATAAATAAATAAAATGTATGTTTATCTCTTTTAAATTATCCAAATAATACATGAATATAAACATTACATGTTTGTGTAAATATAAACATTGCAAATACAGACATAAATGTGTTTGTTTGTTTTTAAGAGATAGTGCTTCCCACCACCCAAATAAATTCTTGTCTTCTTCAAAGGAATCTTTATTAAAATTTTGTTATTCATCTTCATGGCATTTTTCTGGGTATATTCATTCAAACATATAATGTGTTTTAATGTAAATGCTAGGAATTATATATGTTGTTTTGAAAGTTGCTTTTTTCACTTAGTAATATATTCTGGAGAATTTCCCATTTCAGTGCATGTACATTACGTTATAGTTTTTAATTGCTACAATAGTACTGTTAAACGCACAATTAGTAGTCATGCAGATTATTTCCAAGTTTGAATTATTCCATCCATCTTATAAGAAACGTCCTTGTAAATATATTTTTTAAATACATGTGAGAGTAGTTTGTAGTTTAGATTTCTAAAAACTTAAATGCTGAGTCAAAGGCATTTTAAATATTGATAAATACCACTAAATCTCCCCCTCTCCAGAAAGTATTACCAGTTCAAAGCTTACTAACGGTATTTGAGAGTATGCTTCCCCACTTACTTCTCAACTTGGGATATTATCAGTAATATTTCTGTCAATCTAAAAGGTGAATTTCATTTAAATTTCATTTCCTTAATTACCAGTGAAATGAGCATCCTTTTTTATGCTTATTGGCAAGGTGAAATGGTTTTTGGATCCTAAAATAAAAACACCAAATGATAGTGATCCTTACATAGTCTGTTCTTGGTCTAAGACTAAGTCCTGGTGGACTCCTTTCCTTCTTTCTTTCACTCAGTCTCTTGTTTTCATCTCCTCATGAATTAGTGCAAAAAAGGGAAAACAAATGAGCCCTGTGATACGTTCCTCTGGAAGAATGCCACTGCCAGAGCACTGGAGTAATAATACAGAAATTTATATCATCCATAAACCTTTTATAGTAGTGTAATTAGCAGGGCTATTAATATCACCTAAGCCTAGCTTTCTTTATTGCTGTAAACACAGCTTGTGATCATATAAATGACATCAGTATTAATCCTTTAGGGCATCGTGTAAACCAGAGCACATGAGTCAGTTTAGCTAGGGTTTAGTCAGAATCTCCATTCAGAAAAAAAAGATTATTTTTGCTTAGGAAGCAGAAGGATAACCTTTGGGCATTTTCCAACTTCGGGTTACAGGGGAGGTTTACTGGTGTAGATGTGCCTGGGAAGAATGGATTGGAGAGCATTAGAGAAATTTTAAGCTGTATCAGTGTAGAATTATGCCCATTAGCCAAATATATCCTGGCTATTTCTATGGCTCAGTGTTACTTATATATGGTTTTCTTCTCTCTTGTGCATCTTTATTAATATTTAATTCAAAAAATGAAGTGAGTTTAGTACATATACTTCATATCTCTTTTTCAAAAAATAAGAATTGTGACAGGGAAATAGGCTCTAGAATTCCAAATCAGTGTAAATTAGCAATGTGGTTTAGATGACTGGTGTGGGAAATGGGACAGTAAAATTACATTGAAGGATGGTCTCTATTATGAATACGTTTCTTCCCTAAGCAAGTCAGCTTAATATCTCTATGACTCAGATTTCCGGGCTTAAGAAAAAAAAATGAGGGTAACTATCCAATAAAAATTGTTTATTAACATATATTGATCATTTTATGTGCTCAGATATAATGTCATTAAAACGTTAATCTATTTGATATTTGAGGGACATATTCAATTTATGTGGCTTTTTAAATGTCAGCTGTTATACTTAAGCCCTAGCTCTGAATAAAACTAGTGTATTTCAGGATGAGTAAGATTTTCTGAAACAATAGGTGCAAGTCCATTCAACTTGGATGATCATTGGTAAAGAGAAGAGCACAATTAAAGAGGAGAGAAAAAAAATAAAGAAGGGAAAATAGTGCACTGTGAGTTTGTTTGGTTCTATGAACACATTATACACCATTTCAAGTACCCCCCGCAAAGGAGAAAAATAAAGGAAATGAAAATGTGCAGTATAGCTAAGCCTTACAAGCATCATATAGTTCATTTTATATGAAAAAACTGAGGCTCAGAGAGATTAATTGACTTATCAAAAATTATATAGTGGCTTCTGTTTAGGATATAATTAGTCACAAAAGACCATCACCCTCACTTCAACAACAAAAACATATAAAATCATAGTTTTTTTCTGAACCCACCAGAAAGCTAAGGAAGAAAAGAAATCTAAATGTATGAAATTCCAGAAAATTTCCTTTGTAAGACAGAGAAGATTCAATTTCTTTCATCCCTAGCAGAGTGACAGGAGAAAGAATCCACAAAGAGAGAGGCAAGAAAAAACAGCAAAAACTTTATATGAATGCACACATGTGAGCTGGTGTGGCAGATTATACTCTAAAGGACCTCAGCCAAGAGCAGTTTTATACACACACAAACTGTACTCCATGTCTTTGCCTAGTGCTGGGCATGTATATCAAAACCTGAGAGGTGGCACAGAAGAACTAAAAGAGATTCTACCTGGTGTGTGTGGAGCCTCTTCAAGTGCATGACAGCCATGTTTTGAAGATGGAGAGGAGCAGTACAGGAGATCTGAGAGAAATGAACTAGAGGCAGTCCAGACTTTCAGCTGCCAAGGATTGGTGGCATGGCAAGACAGTTGAGGGAAATCCTTTTAAGATGTTCCAGGCAAGAGAGAGAGAGTTCTGTAGGTTCAAAAAGCCTACTGTAGGACCAGAGAGCAAAGAGAATTCCCCAGAAACCCAACAGTAGTCAACTGAATTGTAAAGGAAAGGTATTCATGGTTCAGAAAGTTGGTACCTGGGGCTAGAGTGCAGAGATCTCCAGAATCACCAGTATTCAGACCTCAAGTCCTGAAGAAGGGTAAGTACTGATCCTGCTTTCAAAATATTTTAAGTCAGTAGTGAACTAAGTCAAACTAAAGCTGTAAGAAAGCCCAGTCTCAGTGATCAGATTGACTCCTCCCTCCAGCCAAGCAGCCTAACACTGAAAAAAGACATTCTGTTTTTGAAAGCAAATGTTTTTCATTCAGTCTCTACTGCTATTTTATACAAAATACCCAGGTACAACAAAAAAAGTACTAGACAGGTGAAGAAGGAAAAAAAAAATGTGACACATGTTCAAAAGAGAAAATAATCAATAGAAGCAGACCCAACAATGCCATAGATGTTAGAATTATCAGACAAGAACTTACTAATAACTATGATCAAAATCTTAATTTTGGATGGAAGAGGTTGACATCATTCATGAAGAAATGGGGAATTTCACCAAAGACCAGGAAACTAATCTTAAAATAGTCAAACAGGAATGCTAGAAATAAAATTAAAAAAAAAACATAAAAAATGAAGAATATAGGATTCAGTACAGGGAAGAATCTATGAATTTGAAGATAGGCCAGTACAAAGTATCCATTGAAACACAGAAAAAAAATGAGTGGAAAAAAAAGAGAAGAAAAACAGAATAGAATATTTGGGACAATATAAAATTATCCAACAGGCATGTTATTGAACTTCCAGAACAAGAGGAGAGAGACAATGGAGCGAAATAAATATCTAAAGAGATAATAGTTAAGAATTTCTCAGATTTGTTGAAAGCCATCTAATAAATCCAAGTAGCTTGGGAAATCCCAAGCAGGATAAATACAAAGAAAACTACATCTGGGTATATCATAGTCAAACTGCTAAAAACCAAAGACAGAGAAAATCTTGAAAGCAGCAAAAGAAAGAAAAGATACATTACACTAATGGAAAAATACTTCTCATCAGAAATAGTAGGGAAGGACGATAATGTAACAATATTTTTAAAATGCTAAAAGAAAGAAAAAAGATACCTGTCATCATGTAAGTCTATAAAAATGAAAATATCCTTTAAAAGTGGAGGCAAATGAAAAGCATATAGCTAGTTAGAAGCAGAGCTAAGATTTGAACCAGAGCCGTACAAATAGGAAGATTGCTTCCCACAATAGTCAGCCCTGTCTATTGTATTTGTTGTACGTTGTCATATGTGTATGACAATGCCAGCCTTTCAGTGTTTGATTTTTATAATTTATTTTTATTGTAAAAATAATGTCAGGTTAAAAAAATTAAATCACTAAGAAGTATAGAAAGTAAAATCAAACACCCCATTTTCTACCTCCTACAGAACTCAAAGTGGCAAATTAGAAATTAGAGATAAGGTTCATTGAGTAACTCAACATGGCCCACTTTCTTTGATCTCATTTCTTAGACTTGAAATGTGAAAAGTCATCAGGAGTCTTTGTCAGCCTTTCTCTGTCATGATAAATCCTCACTGCCAATAAAAATAAGAAACTCAATACTTTAAATGTGCAAATTCAGGATATTCCACTTATTTCTAACTTAAAGAAAGCCATTGGAAAGAGCAGAATTTTCTAATCAATTTACCATAATGGCACTGAGATAGATGTTTAGGTTATAAAGGAAAGCACAAAGTTTTACTTGGTTTTCTGCTGCCAAAGGTACCTGATATTCTCTAATTCCACATGTCATTACTCAGATGTCTTTAAGCTTAGTTACATGAAGCAGACTCAGTTTCACAAACACCATTATTGTCATAGGCATACACATGTACCACAAATACGGTTGGCAATTTTAAAAATCACCATTTTGGGGCGCCTGGGTGGCTCAGTCGGTTAAGTGGCCAGCTCTTGATTTTGGCTCAGGTCGTGATCGCAAGGTTGTGAGATCGAGCCCAGTGTGGAGCCTGCTTATGGATTTCTCTCACTCTCTCCGTCTGCTACTCCCCTCAGCCTCCCCCCAACTTGTGCTCTCTGTCTCAAAAAGAAAAAAAAAAAAAGATAGTCATTGAAATACTTGAAAAGAAACCTCATGCACACATTTTCCTCTAAGCTAAACATCTCCAGTCCCTCAAAAGTCGTCCCTTCTCCATTCTGATTACTCTCCTCTCAACCTCTTCTATTTAGTGCATATCCTTTTGAGAGACAATTATCCACTTTTCTGCTTTTCATAGTGAAAGGAGAATGTTCACTTCCCTCTTTCTAAATATGTCATTGTTGTTTATAAAGTTTAAACTTGCATTTGATCTCGGTTTTTTTGGGTTTTGTTTTTTTTTCTCACTCACAGCTCAGTTGAACTTCAGTAATCACAATAAAAAAAGTAATTAATTGATTTTCGTGCATATTCCTGTATCTTTACTGTAGGAAGACATTTCCCCAAGCAGTTAATTCCATAACTTTTAACTTGTTAAAGTTATTTTTTTTTCTGATACCTGACCAGAATTTCTTTCACTGTATTATAAACTCACTTCTTTTTAATTATCTTTTGTATCCCTCAAAGTCACCTTAAGTCATATTAAATCACCAAAACCTTTCCATCTCTGATTGAGGACTACTGCATACTTTTTAAAGCTTTCTTCATAAGTCCTATTTTCTATGCTTATCATAGCTTTCACTGCATACCTTCTTACTCTCTTTGATCTCTCCACACTCCCTAGAAATGTGAAAGTCTAAATTAGATACTCTTAAATGTAGTGTAACTGACAAAAGTTCATCTTTTCTGAGCAAGCTCTCCTATCTATGTGCTACCTTAGATGAATTTTATTTTGTCGTATTTCTCTAGTAAATCAAAACTTACTGGAATGGTTAGGAAAGTATAGGAGATAAGCCCACTGATGTCCCTTACAAATGGAGCATGGAATAGTTGTATGTTTCCTTGTGAAAACTCAGAATGAAAGGAATGGAGTGCACTTCTTTAAGAATTTTTGTCTTGAGATTAAAACGGAAAATGCCAGAACTTTGGAGAGGGAGTGATCTCTCTTCTAGTCTGGTCCAGCCTCTTTTTTTATTGTCTCCTAAGCATCTCTTCTCATTGGTCAGTGATAAATTGGTTACAAATTACAGAGAATTCCTAGTCTCTTTTTTAAATAATCAATACTAACACTTTAAGCAGAATCTTCCTCAGTTATAGTTCCGTTGTTCTAGGTAATGATCTTTTTAATTTGCTGCTACTATAGGTTCCAAGTCCCTTTGGCAGTTAACCACGAATTCTGGAAAATGGTCTCTGCCTGCTTAGTAGTGGTTTCTCATCGCTGTCACATTAAAGGCTAGTGGGTACATAGAACACATTGGCCTTTGGCAGCAGTTAAACATCTGGGTTAAATGTTGCCCAAAAAGCCATTCGCCATTCCTCTTTACTTCTTAGCTTCCTGTCTCCCACTGTTAAACATCCGTTTGTGACAGTAGTGGGGCAGGTGGGTATTGAATTATCTCAAGCTCACTTTCGTAAGGTGTGAAATATTCCTCTACTACAGCAATAACTTTCCCAACCTTGCAACGCAGGTATCCCTGAAAGCTGAAAACCACAGCTAGAGAGATCCCCATCGTCGCTTCTCATCTTTTCTGTTCAGATCCCTTAGATATTTATACTACGCAATATCAGCACCTCCGCGGACGTGGTGATTTGGATTTTTGGCCCTTCTCTGAAGAATGCCAACTCTTCTGCCCCCTTCCCTTCCTTCATTTTCCACCTGGAATGTTCCACTTCTCTTCCTTCTCTAAACCTCTCTTGTCAGAGTGCCTTGTTTTTAGTGGCCACTTGTTTGCCCATATGTGGGAGGATATGATCAGCTTTGGACCTTGTGTTTCTATACTTCTTTTTTTTTAAAGATGTATCTACTTATTTGAGATAGAGAGAGAGTGAGGGTGGGGAGGGGCAAAGGAAGAGGGAGAGAGAGAATCTCAAGCAGACTCCCTGCTGAGCATGGAGCCAGATTCAGGGCTCAATCTCATGACCCTGAGATCATGATCTGAGCTGAAATCAAGAGTCAAACACTTAACCAACTGAGCCACGCAGGCACTCCTCTGCAGTTACCTTTTTAAAAAGTTTTCATGTATTAACTTTTGTATTCAATGCAGCTGATAATTTTATTTACAAGAATTTTTATTGAAGTTATTATTTTAACATTTTTAAAAGTGACTTTTTAGTATTTTAGATAAAACTTAAATTAAGTTTTCTTGTGATACTTTTTCCATATCATTTGCTTTTAGAGGGAAGAATCGCAGGTAGTTTAAGGAGACTCACAAAGAAAGCACAGATGCTTTTTTTATTCCACTGTACCCTAGATAAAGAGAAAATTCCCTACACTAAGCTTCAGTGAAGACCTGTCCTAACCATGGTCGAGATGGAGCTGATGGTACCTAAAGGAAATCCAGACAATCACAAGACAGATATAAGGTTTATCCCAAAGGTAACTCTCTTATCCTGTTCCCAGGTTTTTTCAGTACCTCTGTGAGTAGATTTGTACTCTTAAAACCTGGGTCTGTGATTGACGTATAATCAGACTCAGCAATGGTGGTTCTGCAACTCGGTCTCTTTAAACTTTGGTAATAGTCAAATAGTTTTGAACATTCTCCTTAAGAATATTTTTATGAGGGGCCATAATAAAAAGGCTATGTTCACATTACTAAAAATTTTAATGACTTTTTGATGCAGAATATTCGTGACTGAATTGATTCATTTCTTTTCAAGACCGAGATTAAATTAATTTTCCCTCTTGGTTAAATCCTTCTTTACCTTTTCCCATACCCGGGGACTGAGGAGAAGCTGGCTGCAACCAGGCCTATCTCAGAGGTTTATGGGACATCAGTATGGCTATGCTTCTCCTCGAAACATACATCTGGTGGTCAGGATCCTAACCAGAGTCTCTCCTCCAAGCCTTTTTGGGGGTTGAGGAAGTAGATTTATTATTGAAATAGTTGAATGGGTGGATTTCAAGAATTCTATATTCTGTAAATAAATTAGTCCTCTACTTTCTGTTCTTTATTTAGTATATTTTGCTAAGGCGGAACTCCAGTATCATTTTATGTTACTGGAATCCAAACAAAAAAATGAGTACTTTTCAGGATATCATATTAGGATTTCTAATTTTTTTCATTTACAAATATGATACAGAGTATATATTTTGAGAAACCTTTCCCAGTACAGCACCCCTAAGATTATGGGATAAAACATGTTTTAAAAGTCTTTTTTTGAAGCGTAACTGACTTTACAAGAAACTTATGGGAATTTGTGAACCCAGATATGAGTTGTAGGCCACAACATCATCTGGATGGACCTACTCACACTGGAGCTAGTCACCTTCAAGTATATAACAGGTTGTTTAGATTCTAGTTTTAGAGTACTGGTCTTAACAGCTCATCAGTATGGCATTCAGAAGGAAAGGCCTGGGACAAGTATGAACTGTAAGACCAGGGATCTAGAATAAATCCAGGACTTCCAAAGGGAAACCCTTTCAGTGGAAAAAAACTAGGATGAAATCTGTCCTATCAAAAAAAGAGGTGGGGATATGTGCCTTTCTGAGCTTTGATCTGATTAGAGCAGAATCAATAGAAATAAATTCTCCCCTGAGATTTCTGTCCACAAACACACATGCATGCCTATTTGGGGCCAGATGTCATATTATCTGCTTGAATTCAAAAGCACTGAGGCTAAAATTTAATTTTAAGTAGTCTCAGATTAGTAGTTTCTGTAGGTGCCTGACATAGACAATTACAGATCCTCTGAAGTAATGCACTTTAAGATCTCATCTCAAAAATTCCCATAGAGAATGTTCTAAGGAATATGAGCTAATAATTTTTTTTAACGTTAAGCAAATTGAGGAAACAAACCACTATGAATAACAGCCAGCATAACAACAAATGACAGAAACAGAACTGTAAAGATTACAGATACTGGAATTTCCAGATAAAGAATTTAAAGTAAATATGTGTAATATGTTTAAGAGATAAAAGAGGATTTTCATTGTATGACAAAGGAGAAAGATTACCAAAAATTAATCAGGTAGATAAAAAAAAAAAGAACAAATAAGATTTCTAAATGAAAAATATAAGAATTGATATTAGAAGCAGTATAGAGGTTAAACAAAAGGGTCAATCCTCATAAAGAAAGAATAAGTAAACTGAAAGTTAGTTCTTAAGAATTTATGTAGGAGATAAAAATATGAAACAGATGTTAATGGACACAGAGGTAGAGAATATGCAACATGAACTTGAAGTCTAGAAGAATATTATGGGACGAAGAGGAGAGAGGGACCAAAGAGATAATGGCAAAAGAGTTTCCAGAGTTGATGAAAGAACCAAATCTCTAGGTCCTGAAAGTCTAGTGAAACCCAAGCAAGGTAATAGAAATAAAACCACATCTAGACACATCATAATAAAACTACAGAATATCAAAGAAAAGAGAAGATCTTAAACATAACAGAACAGGAGATAAGGACTGTCCATAAAAAACAACAATTAGATGAGCATCAGTGACATATAGAAAATAAGTGTGCCTTTCAGCTGTTCAGAGAAAATAAAACCTATAATTACATATACAATAAAATAATCTTTAAAGGAAAGGGTGTACTAAAGATATTTTCTCACAAACAGAGTTTACTAACCAACTTTCAGTTAGTCCTTCAAAGGATGTACTTGAGGAAAATAAATATGATCTTGGAATGGTCTAAGAGAAAAGAATGGTGAATAAATAATAGCGAATAAACATGAAGGCATGTCTGTCTGTGCAGATATTAATTGTGCAAAATACAATGTTGTTTATTTGTGGTTTTCGTTTTGAAAAGGAAGTTAAAACCACGAGTGACAATAGCATTTAAGTCGGGAAGTGATGGTTGAGGTTAAAATGTTCCAAGGTCTTTTTATTGATTTGAAGGGAGGCAAAATTAACTTTAAGCACTGGGATATAACATTTCTTAAGTAACCACTGAAAGAATAGAAATAGAACACAAATTTAAAAGCTATCAGAGGGAAGACAATGAAATGAGGGAGAGAAATCCCATAAATGCAAGAGAAGGGAAGAAATACAACAAGGAGAAGAAACAGTACATGAGACAAGTAAGTCCAAAGATAATGGCAAAAATTAGTAGAGATATATCAGAAATCACAATAAGTGTAAATGCACAAATCTTTCCCTTTGAAAGATTTAATTTTATTTATTTATTTGAGAGAGAGAATGAGCGAGCAGGGGGAGGGACAGGAGCAGAGCCTACGCTGAGTGCAGAGTCTGACACAGGGCTCCAATTCACACCCTGAGATCACAACCTGGGCCGAAACCGAGAGTCAGATGCTTAACGGACTGAGCACCCAAGGCGCCCCTAAACCTTTCCACTTTAAAAAAAACAGTCATTTGTAAGCAATTAAGAGGTTAATGAATATAGGTGCTCTATATTTATTGTTATGAAATGACACTGTTGTTTTCATATATATAATAAACACTGCACAGAAACATTTGTAACAAAATTATACTTTTATGACTTACAAAGCCTTATAAAGTAAAATCACCTTGATGGTACTTTTGCATGACCAAATTTAATTCCTAAAGATCATTACAGTGAAACTTAGGTAATTCTCATGATTCTTCTGTTCAAGTGAATCAACTAAAGACTGTTACTGGTTTGGGTTTTTTTGTTTGTTTTTTTTTTAATGCTCGCCCTGGAAGGATTTCTCTTTGTTCTGATTCTAAAACTTTAAACACCTTTGTCAAAATCTATTTCAAAGTAAGAGAAACTGCGTGGTGGAGATTGCTGCAATCCATCAGGGGAACTCCAGATGTCTTGAAATACCACCAGCAGTGAAAATCTTTATTTTCTGAAGCTTGCTAGGGGGCTTTGAAACCCATGACAGATAGCAAATGATTGGATGACATGTGTTTGTGTATTTGTGGTCACAATTGAAGCTAAAATTCCACTCTGAAGTTAAGGTTAGAGGTGAATTCCACCTGGATAGTTGAGAGCCATTACTGATGACAGAGGGTGGCAGTGTCAGAGCAAAATTTTTCATGGTGTTAAGACATGCACAGAAGAAGAAATTGCTTTTTAGAGAAAAATTGGATTGATCCCATGAAATAACAACACTAAGAGTAAAAAGCAGTGCTCAGTAGTGGTCATCACGAAACACTCATTTCAAAATGTATCCTTGGAATCCAAAGCATGTTCTTTCTGGTAAGCTCTCATTACCTAGAATCCCAACCTGTTTAACTCGAGAAGAGCCAGCCTAGCCAGAGATGCTCTCCGGGAACAGGGCTCAGTAGGCCTAATGTCTGCAGACGACTCTGTAAGTAATTGACTATGAACAGGAGCAATTTGCAAATTACTGTAAATCTATCTGCTCTTCATATTCTTCTACTGTTTCTTATCGTTTGTGGGTTTTTAAAAATAATTTCTATGAATTCCTTCTTTCAAGGAAGAGGTAAAAATATTCTCTATTCTTTGTGCTTTTGTTCCTTTTCGTAATCTTTCAGTAATCTGGAAGCAGAGAGAAATTTATTGCTCTCTCACCTGTCTTAGAACAGTAGATCTTTCAGCAAAGACCTCTGTACAGTCACTAATGGACCAGCATATGGCTTATCCTAGTTATTGGTTCCCATTCCTCTGGGTTATTTAGAAATCACCAATTTGTAGCAGTTTTCTAGGCTATGATGTTTTCCCAACAAAGCAGAGCATAGCCATAATGTAACATATACCATGAGAGGGTCACCCTATGTAGTAAGTTTAACATGACCATATATTCCAGCTTTCCTATGACTATACCACATTACATCCCATGTCCTGAAATAACTATTAAGAACATGACTCTCAAAAGTGTTTCTAGATGATGGGGTACCTGGCTCTAACACGTATGGATCAGAATTCCTGGAAAGCCAGTCCAACGGGTTTCCTCGGCTTTGCCACAGGATGGAAACACTCCTAGCTACTCTGTTAATGGGCAATAACACATTACGTAAAGCCTTCTCTCATCAGTACCCAGAGACCATGCTCTGAGTGGGCAAAAAATGCACCAGTCCACTCTTCCTGCTTCTCCCCACTAGTCCTTGCATGGAAAGAGTATTCTGCACTTGAATTTCTAGGGAGGTGTACAGCAGGATTATTTTTGGAGTCTCTCAGGGTCAGGACATTGACTTAGTGACAAAAGAATACATGTGAATCTGTATTTTTAAAAAGGGGGGAGGGGTGCTGAAGGACTTTAGATGAAAACATGGACACTTTCACATGTGATGTTATAACCAAAACCTGTTGTGGCTTTGAATTGCAATCCACAGCCTCAGATCTGAAGGAAATAGTACATCTTCATATTTTCTGTGACTCAATCTATTTTAACTTTAGCTACCGTAATGAGGAAGAAAAAAACCTCACCTTGGTTGTACTTGGGGCTCTTCCATACCCTTAGGGCCATCCATGGTTCTAAGATCTTCTCCAGTGTCAGACATGGCACAGCGGTTCTATGGTCAAAGTCATGGGTGACCAGAAGATGTAGTTTCCACTGAATGACCTGTTGTCCTGTCTGCATGGCTCTTCCTTGGCCAGCAGCTCTCGGCAGCTTCTGAGGCTGTGCTTGGGTACAGTTATATCCTTTCAGTTGCTTACAGACCCCTCTGCCTAGACGCACCAGAGAAAGCATTAGCAAGAGGCAGAGCCAGGATCCTAACTGCTCTGAAACCCGATGTTGTTTCTTTTCTTTTCCTACTTCTTCCCAGCCTCGGAGGAACTTCTTTCTTGCTTGGGGCAGGAAATAAGTGCTACTTTTTCCCTTTGGTTATCCAAGACTCTGCATATACTAAAAAAAAAAAAATCCTTCTTCCTTTGACCTCTTCTGCAAATTACACCTACTAAAGTTTTAAGCTTTGGGTAAATAAAAGCCAGAATGATTCTCAAGCTAATTCTGCACTGGCCCTGCCAATTTTCCCTCTCCAAGGGAAAAAAACCAAACAGCATAAGTGGAAGGAATAAGAAAAGATACAGGGAGAAAAAAGAATCTCAAAATAGTAGCTAGCCACAAAAGCCAACAGGAAATGAAAATCAAATCATGTAAGCAAATACTTCATATAGTAAGTTTGATGTAGGTGCTTCAGGGGGGCGTTCCTTGACTCCTATAGGGGTCCCCTTTATGGCTTCAGGTAGTACCCTGATTCTTTTTGTCAGTGATTTAGAATTGTTTAACACAGAAGTGGCAAACTGGCAGACTGCAGGCAACTCTGGACTATAGATGGGACTGTGTTTGGCCTACGCAATGTTCATGATAATTTGAATTCATTGGAAACATTTTAAAAAGTGAGGACAGTTCACATGAAAGTGTGGATTTCCAGTTTCTGTTGAAAATCAGACCTGGCAACAGGGGATTGGCCTGGCTGACAGCAACAATCCCTTATTTAACCCAAGTTTGTCTGCCCTTGACACAGAAAAGCTAGGCACTGAGATATCCAACATGCAGCAAGGAAAAGGTTTATTCAAGAAGCAGCTGAATGAGGCGATGGGAGACCAAGCCTCAAATCCATGTTCCTAAAGGAGGAGGGAACTTTAAAGGCAAATGAAAAGGGGTCTGGATAAAAAGCTGCAGCTGTGTTTATTAGTCCTGTTAACCCCTTGACTGCCAGCTTCTATCCCCACTATCCTTTGATCATTCCTCATTCTTGAGGGAATTGGGATGATGATCACTCTAGTTGCTTCTGCAGAGACGGGCAGGGATCAGGGTTAGAGGAATGAGCCTTTCTGTACTCATCCAGAAATAGTCTGTAGTTCCATGTTGAAACTCAACATTCTGCATTACCAAGATTTGTGTACTTTGGTTAATAGTTCTTGTACATTTTATGACCTGGTAAGACTGACTTAATTCCGCAGAGAATCCTAAAAACCAGTCTGAGTCTAGGACCTTAGGGGAAATTTGTTATAAGCAAGTATCTTGTTTTCTCATCGTGTAATATGTGTGCAGCATGACGAATTAGCTACTACGCAAACATCTCCTTGTTCTGCTAAAATGTAATGTAAAGCAGTTGTATTATCTAAGACCACGCTCGCCAGAGAGTCTAAGGCTTTTATTGTGCTCCAGCCATTTGAATGTTCCTAGTTCCAAGGGAAATATTTATATAGGCCACAGGTTATTTGTTACTTTTTGATTGATTTCTTTGGATCAGCTCTCTAAATAGTGGTTTCAGGTCCATCAGAGGCTCACTGGCCTGAGCAGGGTCTGTTCTTTTTGATTTTCTCTTGCTGACAGGTGTGGGGAACCTGTGGATTCTTGTGAAACCAGCTGAATATGAGTGTGGTGAATCGACGGCTTACTTCCCTCTAGTTGCGCTGAAGAATGGGTGGTCAGTGCTAGTACCTCATAAGGCCCTATCCAGTGAGGGTGGAGTTGGTCCTCTCGGTGCTTGCTCTCTAGATCTTTAATGACCCCAGATCTCCAGGATCCAGGTGGTATAAGGGCACATCTGTGGGGTACATCAGCCTGCGGGAAGCAAACTTCTATAACAGAGTATTTCCCAAAGATTGACCACTTACCAAATAGGAGCATCATCGGAACTCCTAGTTCGTGAAAAGAGAGTAGAAAGGGCCTTCCATATAATATTTCATAGAAGCTTAGACCAAGTCTACTTCTAGGGGCCATTCTTACCCACAGCAAGGCAACAGCAAGGCTTTTTCCCAAGTTGGCTGCTTGACAGTGTTGTGGGGTTTTTTTTAAAGATTTTATTTATTTATTTGACAGAGCGAGAGAGCACAGGCAGGGGGAACAGCAGAGGCAGGGGGAACAGCAGAGGAAGAGGGAGAAGCAGGCTCCCCGCCGAAAAGGGAGCCCAACGCGGGGCTCGGATCCCAGGACCCTGGGATCATGACCTGAGCCAAAGGCAGATGCTTAACCATCTGAACCACCCAGACGTCCCAGTCTGACAGTGTTTTGACAACTACGAGGCCTTCTCTGAATGGCATAGAAAAGCTTCAATCCAACTTGCAAATATATCTACAACTACTAGCCTATAACAAGATTACCTATTCTGGCATACGGTAAATTCTATCTGCCAGTCTTTACTAGGTTCGGCGCCTCCAATTTGTATACCTTTGAGAACTGGTGTGGGCCCAGTCTTAGGATTGTTTTAGCACTGATGTTACATTTTTTTGGACTATCTTTTGAACAGTTCTCTGAAGATTGGGACCCATGATATATTTCTGGATCCACTGAGGAGTGGCATCTTACCCATAATGGGTGCTTTGGTGAATATGACTTCTTTCTATTAGATGTCCTGGGATAAGGATTATTTCTTGTTCATTATATTTCCAGCCAACTTTAGTGACAGCATGGTGTCCAAATCCCCTTTCTTTAGCTCTTCTCAGTGTCTGGTACTGCAGCCATTCCAGAGGGTTTTACAGTCTTTGTATTGTGGGTCGCAACTATTCCCTTGAGCAAACAGTCCAATTTCTGATGTCCTCAGCAGTGGACAATAGCTGATGGGTCACCACTGCATCCAGCAATTTCTTGTCCTTGAGCCATAAAACAGCTCCCATCCAGACCAGCTCAAGGCCTGGATTTTCCAATGACAGATCCATCAAGTCAGGACAGCTGGAATAAACTTATTCTGGTGATCTTGTTGAGCGGCCCCTACAGCAACAGGCAGACAGAGCTGTTTTGGCAATTTTCTCTGAAATTACCTCAGGTTCTCTAGCTTCAGTTTACAGGGCTTTGGGAAAAAAGAACAGTTTTAGTTCTTAATGATTTCAAGTCAAGAGACTGGGAGAAAATTAGAAACCGTAGTTTGGAGACTCATAGACAGATATTTGGGGAAATCAGAAAAATTCAGGGTCCAGCCCAGTTTTATAGGTGAACAACAAATACTCAAAGGTAGTTGACGAGGAGTAGACTCTAACATTCACAAAAGGGGTTACGGAAATAGAATCTCTCTAAAGTCACCCACATTTCCACCAAAGATAGCCAAATTAATACTGATGCATTTGTAAAGTAAGTCCAGTCTTATTTCTATAAATATGGCAAGAATAGTAATTGACTGTATAGGTTTTTTGTTTGTTTGTTTGTTTTTTAGTCTGCTTTGCTGGAACTTTTCATAAGACATTTTAGATTGAACTCTTAACAGCTCAAGGCTAAGAAGCTAAGGCAAATACTTGCCATCAGACGTTATCTACAAAACCTATAGACTTGGGTAGTTCTCTTTTTGAGGGCCCCAGAATATCCTGAGGTTCCTGCACCTGGAAGAGAGGTTTTTTTTTTTTTTACTCACCTGGTAAGGCTACTGGGAGCCCTGTAAGCAGGGTACCAGGCCAGTTTTCTGAGGGGCTTCAATGACTCCATAAAGTCAACCTTAGTTTCTTAAAGCTGTCCGGTCACATCCGATTCTGTGCATGTCTCCCTCAAATAGGACATTGCAGTCAAAGCTCTTCGTAATATAACCCGTTTCCACTTGTGTTATAAGGAGAGTAGATTCTCACTGAACTTGTGCAAATAAATACGTTGACAAGAAAATATAAGGATACTCACCAAAAGTTTCTGAACTCTGGAGGGATCAGTTAGCGAGAGAAAGATAAATGTTTCATATTTGTTTACAAAGGAATATTTAAGTCATAGAGTGCTTAAGAGAAAAAGTTTCCTTAAATCTTGAAGAGCAAACATTAGAGAACCAGGAGTGTTTCAAACATGAGTCATAAAAAATTATAATCATCTCCCTCAATTCATTTGTCTCATGTTACTGCTTCTTACTCTGTTTGAATGCGGGTTTCCCATTGGTTCTGAAAATTCTTAGTTTGATGATCGTAAAGGTATCAGAGACCTGTATTTGTCATTACAATGCAATTGACAAGGAAATTCTGTGATATACTTCAATAATAGAATTACAAATGAGGGATATATCAAAACTTTAGGAATTATATCTGGAACGGTTAGAGCTTTCACCCGTACAATATAACTCAGAAGATTTTATCATCACTTATTTGACAGTGCTTCCCATGTAATTTGACATACCAAATAAATAAGCCTGATTATTCAAAAAGACTTCGCTTAGAAGTTGAATTTGGGAAGGTTTGTCAGAAATATCAGAAGGTTTTAAAGTACATAAATAGGGTTACAGGTAGAAAATCAAATTCTAGTCATACACTGGTGTACTTCTGATATTAAAACTCATTCATCCCAATAAGATGAATTTTTTTAAAAATTATGCAGTTCCTCCTTTTTTCCTCCCTATCATATACTTACTGAGAAAAGACATACAGGGCACCACCTGGATCTGAGTTCTTGTGGTGATGCTCTGATGTGCTGGCCAGAATCCCCATCAGAAAAGAAGGGATCTTAGTTGTAGGGATTCTGCCAATAGCTCTCATCTCTCAGACGCCATCAGGGATCACCTTGCCAAGGTCAAGCCCTCTTTCCAGGTGGTCACATCCAAGGACTGTTTAATATGAGGGTGTAAAAGTCTAGACCTTTTGCCCCAATTTAGATGGTCCTAAAGGCTAATCTAACCTTTGGAACTCCTCAGAGAATCAGCTAAGGCTTCTGTTGATACTGTATCCCTGCTCAGCTTCTGCCTAATGTCGCTCTCTCTTCCGCTGGTGTGACCACTCTCTGATAAGCTTCTGTCCATACTGAGCTTCATAATCCTAGTCCAGACCATGCACAGAATCCCTTTCCCAAAATTCCCTTCTCGCAAATCGTCTACAACTTTCCTTTTTACATTTAGATTTTGTCCTAAGTTTTCCACTTCAGATAATTAGTCTCACTTTCCTTGCATAGGGAGTGATTTCCAATAGTCTTAATTATATTTATTAGAATCTTTCTAAATCTTTTCCCTAAAAAACAAAACAAATGAACAAACAAAACAAAGTAGAAAGAGTCTCATATATACAAAAGACAAATTGTTGGTAAAAAGACAAATGCCATATGATTTTCTTCTCTGACAAATTTTGTAATGGAGATAACACAAATCCTTCCTGACTTTTAGTAAATAGAGGCAGAACAAGAGTTCTACATCTAATGCTGACAACTCTAAAGATACTCATTTTAATTAAACCCACAACCTTAAATTAGCTTTAATATAAAATATTTTCCCAGATCACATGAACCTGAAAAACACTTGGATTAGTTTCCATTTTTCTGAATTTTAGAATGCCCGGTTCTTACAGCTGCTTGCCTTGAAACCAACTAAATAAAACTTTTACAAATTAATTTTAATGATACCATCCAGAGGTAGAGAAAATGTCTCACATTTACAACATACATGGACCCACATACACAAACACAAACAAGAAGCAAACAAAATCTTATAGCCTTTGTTTTACTAATACTTGCGGGGAGAATACTAAAGACTCAGTTTCCAAGTATCTCCCTTTTACAAAACAAACCGAATTGCAGGATGGTATTATGATTTATTATTATTATCTGTTAGTTAGTGATTTTTCTCCAGAGTCTAAGGAGTATTGCGGCCAAGCAGTGTTAGCCGAAAAAGATCACTTTTTCCTTTTCATAGGTTCATAACTAAGCGTGGCCCAGTTTTGGAGAATTCAGACCAAAGGGCTGCATGTGGGACTTGTCATTTCCCATTTTCCAGTAGAACACAGTCGGTTTTACGCAAAAGCTGCAGCAAGAAACAAACCAAATGAAGCCCAAAGTAAGTTGGGGCTTCACCGACTGAACCAAATCTCTGCCTCCTTTCTAGTTCCTCCCTGAAAGTCACAGCTTCGCCAACTGAACCAAACAGCTTCCTAGCCAACCTTTTCTTAATCAAGCCAGAAAAGGAGGCTAAGGGAACCAAACTTCCTTACTTGGAGACAGCTGAATGGGAGGAAGAAAGAAGCTCACATGCCATTACATACGAAGCACTCACCAAGAGACAGGTGTCCAAGCCCAAACCCACTTCCCTGCCAAAAGAGTTCAGTTCAGCACCAAAGGTTGGTGGCATCCAGGCAGAGTGGGGCCCTAGGGACAGTGCCTGGGACAAAGAGCTTAGGTAGTCGCTTGGGCTCCTCATGGGACTCCCATTACCAGCTGGCACGGGTGAACCACAGGCAAAGAGCTCTTGGCTGCCTCCCCAAATTTATAATTGAACTCCTATTCGTCTGCCCGACAGCAGTGAAGCCAGTCACTGAGATACCGAGTGTGCAGCAAGGAAAGGGTTTATTCAAGAGGCAGCCCCCCCCCCGAACGAGGAGAGGAGAGCAAGCCTCAAGTCTGCCTTCCTTTTTTTTTTTTTTTTAAAGATTTTATTTATTCATTTGACACAGAGAGAGACAGCCAGCGAGAGAGGGAACACAAGCAGGGGAAGTGGGAGAGGAAGAAGCAGGCTCCCCACAGAAGAGCCCGACGTGGGGCTCTATCCCAGAACTCCAGGATCACACCCTGAGCCGAAGGCAGATGCTTAACGACTGAGCCACCCAGGCGCCCCAAGTCTGCCTTCCTGAAGGAGGAAAGTCAGGGCAATTTAAAGGCCAATAGAAAGCGGTCTGGGGAAAATGTTTCAGCTTTTAGCCTGAGGCTGAGCTTCTGAGCCCCACTAACCCTTTGGTTACTGGTGTCAATCCCAAGAAGTGACCTGTGGCTCACCCCCTAGACAAGATGGCACGTTCCCACTGGCCACAGTCTATCCGCTCCTTATTTGGTGGCATTTGAGTTTGTGAGCCCTGCTCTGAGTTTGTTTTAAGCTCTGTCATGTAAAGAGCAGGTCTCTTTTGTTCATGATGACAAACACAGTGTCTAGCATGTATTAGGACTCAACATATATATCTAGAATGAATAGATTCAAATCCCGACTCCCCTCAAAAAACCCATAATATTTAATTTGTATTCAGCTTTGCCTTATTCCCCTCTTCACCTACAAGGATTTGATGTGTTTACATGACAGCTTTATTCTGCCACTTATCTGCTGGATATCATGTCAGTCAGCAAAAGTTTTACCCTCAGTGGTCTCATGCCAGAGGACATCAGACAGAGGAGATAGTCACATGGCCTTCTGGGACCCTCCCTGAGTCACCCTATCTAGAGCCAGACTTGGTTTCCAGACACACACACGCACACACACACCCCCACCACCATGTGCCCTGGCTATATCTGGAGTTACTTTCAATGCATGTTTAATGTTGCTCTCCCCATTGAGAATCTGAGCTCCAGGAGAGGAGAAAGCCTATTCCATTGTGCTCCCAAGCCCAACACAGAAAAAGGCACTCAGTATCTGTGAATGGAAATAAAACGGCAGCAGCCACTCTTACTTAAATCCCAGATAATTCTCAGGAGTACAGTGCCAGGGCATCAAAACAGACTCTGCTTCAGCTTCCTGTATCTTACCCAGCCCCCCAAGCTGCTTTGCAAAAGCATTCGTTGCTATTGTACCATCAACTTCACCCTCTTTTTCCCCTCTTCCCAGTCTCCAGCTTTCTCTTTTTTAACTATTCCCAAGAAAATGTAAGTATTTCATAGTCACCAAATTGACTGTGAAAGAGTCTGCCTGGCTTTCAGATGATAAATATGTATTTTAACTGTTCCTGGCATTAATTCGGTAAACACTTGTTGGGCTGCTTTCATTGGCAGGGTACCAAGCTAGGTGCCAGGGATAGAAAGGTGACTGAGGCGGCCGCACACATTCTCTACAGGAGGCCACACTGGTCTATCCTGGGGGACATGAGGAACTCGGGGAACTCTCCCCACAACCCTAATAAAGGTACAACTTTTCCTGTCTGGTGCACTGCTAAGGGCTTATGACAAGTTTCCTAGACAACTTGAACCAAAGCCAGCTTCCCAGGGCTGGGGGCTATCTTCTAACGCTGGCATGGGCCCATATTTTCTATAGACTCCCATTTTCCTCCAGACATTCCCCCCTCTTCCCCATATCAATCCCATTATTTCTGTCCAGCTGTCTGTCGTCTCCTTCCATCACAACCAGCCGCGTTTTGGAAAGATCTCGTTTTCTCCTGAGGTGTGCGAGTTGGGATTTGTTCACTGCCCCCGCTCTCTGTCACTGAGCAAAGTCTGTTAAATGAGATAATTTATGTACCAACACCCTGCACAAGGCAGGCACGTGAATGTTACCTCTCTTCTCTCTCCTTCCTCGAAATGCCAAGGCTGAAAATGCTTTTCTGTCAAATGGCGCATTCGCAGTCTGAGAGCCTGTTTTTGTTTCCATTTCTTTCTCTCTCTCCATCTTTGCTGACTGACAAGTGTTCCAATTAATGCCAAACCCCTTCCCCTAGATAAGGGGGGGAAAAAAGAGGCCCGGAAATTATAACCAACTCATGAAGTCGGTTTTCTGAGCATATAAAAGAAAACAAAAAGAAGCTGAGTTTTGTCTGTACTCTTTCACCTTTTGGTCCCAAAGCCTTTCTCTTCAGTGATAACAGGGTTTACGCTTTGCTCAGTTTGGGGTTTTTCCCTTGACAGCTCCTACATGAGGGTTCCCCGAGTTATCCGTGTGGGTGGCTGGGGGACTCCTCCAGTGGCTGAGCTGAAACACCTCGCCCATGAGCCATGTGTGAACCAAGCCCTCAGCCCATTCAAAGTCCGGACCCTGATGAGTCATTTCAGTTTTAGGAAGCATATTAATCTAAAACGTGCCTGAGCCAGAAAACAGCATTTTCTCAACGGAGCGAGTTAAAAATAATCTTTGTTGCAGACAAGAGAGAAACTCTTCTCCTTCTGGCCTGCACGTCATGCTCCAGCTCCACGCAGGGAAGGCGCCTACTCCAGAGCGCCGTCTCGGGCCCTCGCCAAGCTATTTCAGGAGTAACTGCACAAATTCCTAGTGCCCAGTTCCACTGCGCCCGCGACGTCCCGTATTAAGCTCACAGTCTGTCGAGTCCTGGATCAGCGCTTACCAAAGAATTTGATACTGGATCTGATCGCTTCATGGTGCGTGACTGTCCTTAACGTAAGCGCTAATGCAACAATGTCATGGAGAACTTCATGCACACTCGCCTGTTCGGGGGGAGGTGGGCTTGTGGACGCCAGCTGGCTCTCAGTAAAATGATCCGGTCTCTCCTGGGGATGGCACTTCTGAGTCGCAGCAAATTCCTTTCCCCGTTTGTTGGGTTTCCACTGTCTTTCAACCTACCATCATTTATTAAATAAAATCCAGCCAAAGAAAATCGTAGTGCAGAAAAAACTATACTTCCGGTTGAAATCCCTTAGGTTTATTAGAGCATTGGTAACTCAGTAGCAGGCAGGAAAAAAGTTCTCAGCATGCCTTCGTTATTTTGCCTAGTAGCTCTTTGGTCAGCTGTGGGCCGTCTTTTTTCCCCCTTTGTTCCCCTTTTCCTTTCTTTACTTTTCTTCCCCTTCTTTCCTTTCCTTTTTGCATTTTTCTTTCTTTCTTTCTTTCTTTCTTTCTTTCTTTCTTTCTTTCTTTCTTTCTTTCTTTCTTTCTTTCTTTCTTTCTTTTTTTATTAGGAAACCTAAGATAGATCTTTGACTCTCCAAGTGTCTGCAATAAGTAAATGATATGAGAAACTAATAATGTTAGAATCTTGCTCTTTAAAAAAATCAGCCTTTGTGCTGCTTTGATAGCAAAATACAGGAATGAAAAGAGGTTTTACCTTATTATGAAGTTATTTTTCCCACGTTGAGTTTAGAGAGTACAGAGGATCGGACCAATTCCGCTATCTCTGGGATTAAGTCAAAGATTCCCTATCTGATCCCGGTATTATATTAATAGGGTGAAAGAGGATTCGGGAAAATATAGAACTCTGAGCTTGTAAAAATCAATCTCCCGAGGCTTTGGCTGGAATAAAGACCATGGCCTGAGGCCCAAACTGTACTCAGCCCTTAGAAATGCCCTTGTCACAATTCAGGGTTGAATTTTTAAGACTTTAAGTTGTCTGCTTTCAGAGGGAAGAAGGCAGGGGAAAAAAACCCTACTTTACATTTGAAAGGCTCCCTTTCTGAACCGGCTGGTTCCCCACTGGGAGCGCCTTACATGGGGCTGGCAGGGGATTTGTAAAGGCATCACTCTAATAAACTGGCAGACAAGATAAATGCTGCTTTAAATCTGAAGCCTCCGCTTTCTCTTAAAATCTGTAAGTTGTTTGCAGTTATGTAAAATTTACAGAAGAAAGAAAATTTCCTCTTATTTGCTTTTAATAAGCAATTCTTATAGATATTCTGCCTCTGAAACCCTTTCCTTTATTCCACTGACTCGAGGACTTTCAGCCCTATGGTCCATGTAAATGGCAAGAAACGCTGTAATCATCTTCCCCATTCACTCGGACAATTACATCAGTTTGGGATTCAATTGTGCAATCTGTGAAGGCGAGCATCCTTTGTTTTTTGCAAGAATATCTTTCTGGATTCAATGAAATTCAGATTTCAAACCAGGTGAATTATGGGATTGCTCCCAGGTAGTCTTAGTTTGCCTTTATATGGCTTACACAGACACTGAGGCCGAAGTTTCAAATCTTGGGATTTTATGTCACAGAAGTAAAATGACCGTAATTTTTTTTCTTTCAAACTAGAAACAGTTTTGAGAATGAAAGGGGACCCCCATTATTCATGTGGAGACAACAGGCAGAAAACAGGACCCCCCTGACTGAATTTATATGAGGGATTGCGTTATTCTGAAAATAAATTAGTGCAAGATAAAAATGTTCTTGCTTATCCACTGCAGTTTTTAAAAATGCATTTTCCCCATGTAGGTATAATTTATTTTAGAAAAATGAGAAAATACACTTCAGCATATAGAAGCATTAAACACTTACAGTTCCATCCCCAAAGATAATCCCTGTTATTACCTTGTATATCAGTCCAGAGCTGAAATAAATATATATCCATCGCAAGTTGCCGTATTTTGGGAGAGTGTGTCCTGAACACATCCATCCGTACATACAGATATGCATTCATATATGCATATATATGTACATATATACCTACATTTTAATTTACATTTTTATAGAAGGTGAACTCATACTGTGCATATAGTTCTGCAACTCGCCTTGTTCTGTGCCAATAAATACTCTTTCATAGCAACAACTTTTAAGGCTATGTAGCATATTATTATATGAATGTACCACAATTTATTTAAGCAATTGCCATATTAAAGGATACATCTTAAAGAGTATAAAATTCTAATTCCCATACAAATTTTAAATGAACACATGTCTAAGATTTTATCTCAATTCATAAAGAACCTATCAAATATTATAACTAGTTCAAAAAGGCCTCGAATTATCTCACATTTTGAGTATAAAGTATACTAAAATAAATTTTCTAATGAATGCAAAACTGATCAATATCCACAGTGAAATGGTCAATTGCATTCCCCCAGACACAATATTTCTGTGAACAGGAATTATTTGCCTTACTATCCATTTCCTACAAGTGCACTTCTACACGGAGTCGTACGCAAACACAAATAATAGCGCACATAGCTAGTCAGGACCCCTGGTTCCTTACAATCCCATTGTTGGGTCAAATTCAAATAATAAATTGTACTGTGAACACAGCTTGACACTAAATCCTTGGTTTTTTTATTTTTAAATTTTAGAGTAAGTTGCTAGAAATGCAGTGACTGGGTCAAAATGCAGTTTCATGGTTGGTGGGGTGGAGAATTACCAACATTTTAAGACTTCGGCTACATCGTGTCAGCCCTCCAGAAAGACTGCACCACTCGCATTCCCCGCTGCTGGTGAGCGCCAGGTCCCCCAAATCATCTCCAAGTTATATTTTTATAAATTGCTTCAATTCGTGATGGCGACTGTTCAGACTCCTTTCTCTTTCTCGTCCAACATCTCTTTCATAGCAGCTGGAACCACACCTCCAACATGCCTTTTCTGTTTTGAAAGGCCCTTGGATAGTAAGCGCTATGGCTTGCTAGATATGATCTCTTTATTTTCTTCTGCATCAATTTAAATTTCCTCCTCGGGCTTCTGGGCATCTTCTGTGGTGTCAGGTTAAAGCAGTCCCTGGCTGCTGTTTAATCTTTAGATTCAAGAGTGGGAAGTCGAGCACAGGGACTGTCTTCATGGTGCTCATGGCTAGAACCTTGGTGCCACTTGCCCTGGCATTACTTTTCTCTCCCACATTCCTCCTCTTCCCTTGGCTCTTTGATGGTTGGAACACCAGTTTAAACACCTGCAGCCCGTGAAAGAATAACAGAATTGCCCTCGTTTACTTAATTCCACCATCTCTTTGTTTCTGTGCTGTGGGAGGAACTGGGGGCTTGGCATTAAGTACAGAACTTATGATGGGAAGTGACTGTTCATTTTCCCCACAAATGAATGGATACCAGGGCAACTGCTTTTGTTTATTTCTTGTTTTTTTCTCTCTCAAATGCTTGATAACATTTTCCTGGCAACTTGGCCTTCCTAAAGTGGGCTTATTTGAACAAATGTCAACATTTTTTGGCAATCCCTGAGTTAGAATCCATCCCAGTGTCTTTCACCATCTAGTATGTTAAAATGAATGGAACCAGGTTTAAATTACTATCAAGGTTAGTCTTAAAGCAGTGAAGGATGAAAAGCAAAATGGGAAAGTAAATTAGAAGTTCAGTTGGCTCCTTTAAGTTGGGTCATCAGGGAAGTCCTCTCAAGGAGATGACATTTGAGCTGAGACCTCAACGTTGAGTTCTAGAGAAAATGCTAGCGCAGAGGCCCTGAGGATTTACAGTCTATTAAAATTTGTGCGTAGGAACCCAATGAAGTAAAAACTTTGAACTAACTTCCTTGGAGAAGGAGAGACCATTGTTCCCACCTGCGGCTAATTGATTTCTGGCAAACCTCATTCAACAAAAGGCAGCCCAGCTGCTCCCACACGGTAGCCAGGATCTCTCGACAGGGTTATGAGTTTTCATGTTCACTGCTGTTCACTCTTGCGCTTGCCATGTCTCCAAGCACCCTTTCACCCCATTTATGTAGGAGCCAACTGTTGTCTGAAATTCACAGGGCTCTGAGGACAGTGTTGATCTAGAGTAAAGCACAGCTCCTTTGAGCAGTGCCCTCCTAGGTGTTAGCACTCTGCTAGCAAAAGTCATCTGAACGAGCAGATGAATGAGTGAATGAAGCCAGATGCACAAGTTGCCCCACCTCGGAGCTGCCTCTCTGGAAGTCAAGGTAGGATCTTACAGACTGAGGACCCACACAACCTCTGCTGTATGTGGCTCACCCCAATCTCTTTCCTTCACTCCACTCTCTCACCTTTCAGAAGGGCACCCCAAATCCCCTTGGTGTTTTAGTCTAACCATCTCCCTCTGAGGACTCTGTTTGTGTTTGACAAACATCTGAGGTTATTGGAGTGAAACCTCGCTCTCTGAAGGGGAGGGAACCATGCTGTTGCGAGGGATATGTCTGTTTCCTGCCAAGACTCCTAGGCAAGCCTATTCACAGAGAGAGAGATGTTAGAAGAGAAATAACTGCAGACTCTCTGGTACTCCTAACTGAATATCCACGTAATTCAAATTGTGCTATGGAAACCATACTATGGGAGAACATGCTGTTCCTATCCAATTAATTTAGAGCCATTCATTTCTTCATTCATTTATGTAGCAAATAGGCATTTAGGCAACAGGAAAAGCTTCAAACAGTGCAAGTGGTGGGGCAATGTAGTAGCAAGCAGGATTGACAAGTCCCTGCCTTCATGCAGGATTACATGCCAATGGGGAGGACAAGTCAGCAGGATAATTGCAAATAATAATAAACATCATAAAGGGAATAATCTAGGAGATGATACAGACAGTAACAATGGGGACAGACGGTCTACTGTATATAGGATGGTTAGAGGAGATGTCGTTGAGGAAGTGACCCTTGAGATGAAACCCAAGGTGTCAGGGAGTGAATCATGGGGACAGATAGGGAAGAACAACTCAGCAGAGGGAACAGTGGACACAGAGGCAAGGAGGGGAGGGGGATGCTGGGTGGACTTGAGGAACAGCCGTTGTCACTGCAGCATAGTAAGCCAGGGAACTAGTGGAACAAGATGAAGACGCAGAGGTGGGCAGGGGCCAGGTCTCATGAAGCCAGGGTCACGAACATTGTGGAAGCTGTTTATTTTGGAGAAAGATATGATCAAATTTGCCTTTTGAAAAAGTCACTCTGCCTTGTGATAATGGTTGGACAAATGAAGCATCTTCTCAATTCTTAATTGCTAGAAGATTTCTATTTTCATTTTCTCAAATATTCAGGAACTTTTAGACTTGAGCCTAGATGTGCCCTTGGAGGTGACTTAGCTACTAAATAGACCGTCATGAAGCTACTAAGTGAGCTGAGTGGGCAGGGACTTTTCCTCCGGTGCACAGTGAGCATGAGCGCTTTTTT
Organism: Ursus americanus; assembly: GCF_024610735.1. Taxonomy (NCBI): domain Eukaryota; kingdom Metazoa; phylum Chordata; class Mammalia; order Carnivora; family Ursidae; genus Ursus; species Ursus americanus. Next base: position 33,727,265 of record NC_142137.1, read on the forward strand.
GTATGTTTATTGCTCATGTGGGTATCTTCTTCCGTGAAATGCCTATCTAAGCCTTCTGTCCATTGTTCTGTTAGGTGCTGTCCATTTCCTATTGATTTGCTGTTTACATATTGTGGGTACAAGCCCATGTCACGTATCTCTTCCTGAATAAGAAACTACCAGCCAAAAGTTAGTGGCTTAGAACAACGAATGCTCTGTTTGCTTGTGATTCTGTGGGTGAGCGACTCGGGCTGGGCACACCTGTGCTTGATATTGTGGCCGAAGATATCTCAAGGCTCCACAGAAGCTGGGCAGTCTAAGATAGGCCTACTCATAGGTCTGGATATTGGCTGGGGCACCTCTGTTCTCCTCTGTGGTTGCTTCAGTGGGCTGACTTGGGCTTGTTCATATTGCAAATTCGAGGTTCCAAACACAGACAAAAAAGTGCAAACCCCAGTGCACAAACACTGTTCAAACCTTTACTTGTGTCATATTTGCTAATGACCCATCAACCAAGGCAAATCCCCTGACCAGGCAAGAGCTAATGTTGAAAGGACTATGTAAGGATGTACGTAGGAAAGCATGATTCTTTGGGGGCCATTACTGAAACAATAAACCACAACCTACCACCAAGTCCTTCGGCTACTTTCAAAATGCAGAATTAGAAGAATCTTTTCATTACATCACCGACTGGCCAGCTGAATTAAGGCTCCTGGAGAGCCAAGGACAAAACGTAAGAGGGTCCAGAGCACAAAGGATCTCCTGAATAGTATGAGGCTGACAGAAAGAAAGGACAGAAAAGTATGAGGAGGGCCCCAAGAGACGGGTGCTTGACAAGGGACTAGTCTCTCACCTCTGCTTCTTTTGTCAGAGTTTCTTTGGCTTCTGCAACATCCAGGGAGCCCCAGAAGATGTTCTTTTCTTTCCTGATGCAGCTTTACCTGTGTCCCCATCCTCCATAAAGGAAGAACACCTCTGGGAGGCGGCTCGGAGGACATTGCAAACCCATGTGCAGGAGTTCCTAAGGAGGATGTGAGCTAATGGGCAGCTTCTAGCAGAGAAAGGTGCCTGTGCTGTTAACTGGAGACAAAGCAACACTTTAGAAAGCCACCCCCCACAACAACAACAAAAACCGATTCAGAGGGGCAAAGGACTTGAATAGACATTTCTCTAAAGAAAATACACAAATAGACAATAAGCACATGAAAAGATTAAACTCATTAGTCATTAGGGAAATGCAAATCAAAACCACAGTGAGTGACCACTTTATACCTGCCAGGATGACTATAATAAAACAAAAGAACAAGTGCCGGTGAGGGTAGGGATGCATTGGAACGCTCGCACGCTGCTGGCCGGACGTGAAATGGTGCAGCCACTGTGGGGAATAGCTGTTCCTCAAGAACTCAAACACAGAATAACCATGTAACTCAGCAATTCCACTCCTGGGTATCTATCCAAGGGAATTAAAAGCAGGGATTCAAACCGATATTTGTATGCCGATGTTCATAATAGCATCATTCACAATAACCAAAGGTTATTGTGAAACAAAATGTGGTATGTAGATACAATGGAATATTATTCAGTGATAAAAATAAATTACATTTTGATATAGGCTACAACAGGGATGGACCTTGAAGACATTATGCTAAATGAAAGAAGCCAGGCACAGAAAAGACAAATATTGTATGATCCCACTTGCATTATTAGGTATCTAGAATAGGCAAATTCGTAGAGACAACAAGTAGAATAGAAGTTGCCAGGGACTGGGGGGAGGGGAGAACGGAGAGTTACTATTTAATAGGTACAGAGTTTATGTAGGGGATGGTGATAAATTTTCGGGTATAGGTAGTGGTGATGGTTACACAATGCTGTGAATATATTTAATGCCATTTAATGAATAATGAATTGTGCACTGTAACAAATGGTTAAAATGGTTGATATTATGTTATGTATATTTTAGCACAATAAAAAAAAAAACAACTCTTTCCTGCCCTCTCCCCGACTCTTTGATTCCTTTTTCTCCATATTTGATGGCCTGGCTTTTATGCTATTTTTTCTAACGTTTTTTTTGGTCATTTTATGTCAACATGCTATCTTTTTTTTTTAAGATTTTATTTATTTATTTGAGAGTGAGAGAGAGAGAGAATGAGCAGGGGGGAGGGGCAGAAGGAGAGGGAGAAGCAGGCTCCCCCACTGAGCAAAGAGCCCCACACAGGGCTCGATTCCAGGATCCCCGAGATAATGATCTGAGCCCAAGGCAGACACTTACCCGACTGGGCCACCCAGGTGCTCCCAACATGCTATCTTTAGAAACATTTTTGACAAGGACCAATTTTGGCAAAAGTACGTAGGGGCCATCCTCTGAGCTCACTCCTGCTACCTGTGGCTTATCCGCAGAAGGCATCCGCTCAGCGGGTGCGTCAGTGCAGAACCACCGGCCGACAAGCCTTTTGACATGAAATCAAATTGTGAACTTATGAATTCTCATTTTTCATATACAATAAATGGATATATTCCGTAAATAAGAATATATTATTCTATTCAAAGTCATAGGAAGCCTTTCTAGATTCCTATATCCCATGTAAGAATGATGAGGCTCCTCTAACCTTAGATTTCTATATGTTTTTGCAACAGAAAAATAATCCAGCAAGTTTTGAAAATGCTGTGATCAGCTCTGCAGTTCTGCCCCTTGGGAGTGGGGGACATCCCACCTTCTGGTGTCACAGAGGCTGTCTTGTGAACGAACCAAATATCCTCTGTTCTTCACAGGGGCTAAGAGGCAAACAACTGGCTGTGCTGCAAACTGGAGGGATCATAGCATTTGCATGCATTTATTTTCCCTATTGAAGCTCTTTGCATGTAGAAGGTTCAAGACTTTAATTGCTTGCTGCAGCTGAGAAGCTGATACTGTGAACAACTTAACTGACTTATTTTCTTTAAAAAGTTAAAAATAACTTTTAAGTGATTAATATAACAAATTCTGACATGTGCAGTTCATCAAAGGCTAACCTTCTCCTAATAAATCAAAATTTCTTAATTGAGAAAATCAAAGGGGAAGAGCTCCATAGCGGCTTTTGGCCAGCCTGGGTTATTTCATACACTTCACGAGATCCCTTGCTCTTTGGGGCCCCTCCCTTTTTTGCCTTTTATTTAGGTAAAACAAATGGGTAAAATGAGAAAAATACTTGAATCTGTGTTTGCATTAAGGATAAGCCTAGGCGAAAGGAGGTTGTAAAAGTAAGGAGGAGTGTATGACCATGGAATTTAAGCATAGACCTCAGAAGGGACCTTAGGAAGCATTTGCTTCCTTTTATAAGAAAGGAATGATGGGACCAATTAATCAAAATAAAAATTCCTAAATTATATGTTAAAATAAAAAGGCACATTTGAAATAAATCAGTTACTTAGGGTTCGTGTGTGAGTCAGAGTTTGGTTGACTGGTTAGTTGATTGATTTTAAGAAAATAATTCCTTTAAAATATTTCTATATAATCAATTACAAGGAGGTATGTTCTGCAGAATATGACTTAGAGTCCTTTCCCGGAGTTCTGAGCCACTGTGATACATGAACAACAAAACCATGGCTGTGTTTCTCTAGACACACCTGCAGTATTCTATTCTATCAAAGGCAGTGTAGAAAACGTAGTGGACATCAGTGTGAAAGCAACTCAAGTGGAGATGATGGCCCAGGGATGGGCAGAAACCTGTGAAGTTCAGAGTAAGAAGGAAATTGAAAAACAATGTCAGAAAACCTTCCTAGGCACCCAGGAAACACTGAAGGCGTTTTGTTTTTCCATTCTGGAGACCTAGTCTGCTTTCAGGGACAAGGATCTACTTCTCCTGACAACCTCCCCCATCTCGTGCATCTCAACTACCCGCTTTTCATCACCTAGAATCCCCTTGAGTGGAGACAAAAAAGGGTCCCCATTGTTAGACACAAACGCCATAAACATTTCAGTGTTTAATAGTTAGCCTCCTAGCATGAGTAGAATCGACTAAGTTTAAAGGATAAGAGCAAATCATGCCTCTTTGAGTCATCGTGATGATTTCTGTCCTGAGTAAAAAAACTGGAAGGCCCAGGGCCCCTAAATAGGGGCAACGGATTTCTTAGAAGGAAAAAATGAAGGTATCAAGGGAGGGAGTTTCACACACACGATAAATCACATCCTCCATGACCTGCCAGTACCTTCCGCTTAGCCCGGCTATGATGAGATCTCCAGTTCTTTATGTTCCAGTCATATGTGACCCTGGGAGGTAATTTTATCTCTCTAATTCAGAAGCACTTGGTAATGAAATGAGAGCCTACCACGGAGTATGAGCAGTGCTCATAAAATAATGACAAATGACTTTGCAATTTCCTTTGACCAAGACATTTATTGTTTGGTATTGTGGATTAAATCATTCTCTGATTTCTTTATAAATCTTTGTTAAATTATGGGAGTTCAGACTTGTGAAGAGAAATTTATTTTAAAATAACCCTTTTATTAGACTGCACCAACTTGTATGCAATCATAAGTGCTTTTTAATTATGAAAGCAATTCATGCTTATTAACGAGAAATTGGAAAATACATGTAACTAGAAGGAAAAAATACCCATTGTGCCATCACTCAATCTCAAATACCTCTGTTAATATTTTGATGTCATTTTTAGAGACTTTCAATACTTAAGTATTTATGCTTTTATTTTATATAATTGAATCATGCTGTGTTTACAGTGTTCACACCTGATTTTTGTACCCTTAACCTTCCATCATAGGCATTTTTACGTTGTTTTACAAAACTTTTCTACAAGTACTTTTTAAGAACGATTAAATATTCTAACAAGTAGGTATATTGAAGTTTACCTCTGAATTGGGCAATAAAGTGTTTAGATGCCCAGAATTTTGAAAACTAAGTCTATTACATAGTAATATTATTATAGGAGCCAGACCCATTCCCCCACACTTTGGTAGCCGTGACATTTTAGAAGTCTCGATAACTTAAAAAACACAAGAAAACACTGACCGCTGACCAACAGAGTAATAAAATTACCTTAAATAATCCTAAAGAATTTGTAAACTCAGTGTCCCTGGTTCTGTGAGAGTCCAGCAATGTCCGTTCCTGGTTTTCACAAATATTTTATGATATGAAACATTATGCTAACTTTCCCAGACTCTTCTCAGTTATGCCCTCCAGCGTCATCCATATGACAAAAAAGAACAGAAGTGATTTCTGGTTCTGCCTTTCCAAAGCTATTATCTGTACCTCGGCTATGCTAAGCTAAGTAGTAACAATGACAACTTCAGTAGCCTGCTGTAATACTAACTTAAATGTATTTTCTCTGTCAGTGGAACGGGTAACAGTGGTATTCTAAGACACTGGGTTGGAAGAGTAAAAGAACAAAAGGAACCCAATTATGCAAATATGTGCTCTTCCACCTTGAGGAGGTTGGCTGAACATGGGAGAAAATGGCAGGCTTATAGTTTTCTGCCTGAGTTATTAGTTCTTCTTATAATTAAAATCAGACCAAATTATGATTATTACTATTATTCTTCAACAATTAAAAATTATCCACAGATCTATTCAGATGTTCATATCCCTCATTTTCTAATCCCTTTTGAAGACGTTTTTCCCTGTTAAGATGTTACCACCTGATTTATGGAAAGTCTTGTTTGCAGTACTTGTTACCGATCAGGACTCTTATGGTGACAAGTGACCAAAAAAAAACAAAAACAAAAAAACAAAAAAACCCTGGAGAAACGAAAGGTAGCGCTGATTTCACATAGCTTGACCTGGCTGAAATTAGGCATCAGGATCCAATTTTCCATTTCTACATCTCTTCACTCTGGCTTCTACTGGGTATGACTCATGCTCAGATGAGCTTTTTCTCTCCTCATGATTATAAGAAATCTACCTCCACTCCAGATTCCAGCCTTCCAACTTTCAGGTTCTGGCATTTGGGGGAAGAGCAATGCTTCCTCCTGGCCACTCAAGTAGAAACCTAGTGTATCTCTTTGATTCTGTTTAGGTTATGTGTCCAACCCTAACTCGAGCATTTTGGCAAGTGTGAAGTTACAGGCTGATTATTCCATACCTGTGTCAGAGCAGAGCCCCAACCCAAGTGCTGCCCTCCCTCGTGAATCTATCCCTTACCACCTGTTATGGGCTGAATTGACCACCCTTTCATATTTTGAAATACCCAGTTCCTCAGAAAGTGACTGTATTTGAAGTAGGGTCTTTAAAAATGTACTTAAGGTAAAATGAGTTCACATGGGTGGGTGCTAATTCAACTCTACTGGTGTCCCTATGATCGGAAGAGATTAGGACGCAGGGGAAAAGACCATGTAAAGACACAGGGAGAATACAGCCATTACAAGCCAATTAGAGATGTCTCGGGAGAAAGTATCTCTGCCGACACCTTGACCTCAGACTTCTGGCCTCCAGGACTGTGAGAAAAGAAATATTATTTAAGCCACTCAGTCTACAGTACTTTGTTATGGTAGCAAACTAACATATACCCCAGTCAGAAGTAAGCCCTTTCTCTTCTGAATTTCTATTGCCTTTTTTGGTCTTTCTTACTTTATACCTTATATTACAACTATGCGTGTGTTGGGGTTTCATCTCTGTCTTCCCAGACCGTAAGATCTTTGTGTGCAAGACCTAAGTCTAATTCATTCACAATGCCCACACTATACTCAGTAATTTATCGAATAATTATCATGTGCCTGCTATAAACCCTGAGGGTAGCAGTCTTACTAGGCACTCAATAAATATCTGCTAAATGAATAAATGTGACCCCAAAGAGGCAAGTGACTGACATAAATCATTATGAAATGTCAGTTCTTAAAGAATGCATGATCAATTGAAGAACAACAGCTAGGAACACATAGACCCTTTCAACGTGGTGCCAAGATCATGTCATGCTGACTGCAGTATTTTAGTATTTTCTTGTTGCTTATCCCTGCAGGACGAGGAGCTTTAAGTGGTGTTAACAGGTCATTGTTATAATAAATTCCTGGTCTGACCTTAGCCAGAACTGTGCACAGCTAAGTGGAAAGGAGTTTGAGAACTTAGTTGATACATTACCTAAATAATTGGACTTCTCAGGTAAGGGCATTAACTGTTCATTTTCTCACAGTAAGTTTAATACAGAGGCATCCACAGATTATAAAAAGGAAACAGAACTGTATGTAGTGAAACCTTCTGTGGTGGACATTGTTGGTTTTAGTCAGCCAGCATCCATTCACCCTGTTTCCAACAGAAGCCCCGAGTTTGTCAAGGGATCTACTCCATCCCCCATCCAAGCCCGGTGGCCCTCGGGGGGCCTCAGTTCTCATTTAAGGGGCAGATGCCTGACCAAAATGAAGCCCATGGGACATTCTCTTGAGGGACCTGAGCCCCGAGCTGTGCCATGAAAGGATACAGCACAAAACCTAACAAAGAGTTGGAGGTACCACATTCCATTTGCAGTGCCCTAACGAAAAGACCAAGTTTTTCATGATGCCCTAGTTGTTAACTGTCTGATCATGCAATAATTCGCCAGTCCTGGGAATTGGATTACTCAAGAGGCATGGGCCACAGAAGAAGCCTCCCCAGTGCGCCCATCCTACTGTGGCCACATGGCAAAATGGACAAGGAACCTTCTCCCCAGAAGAAAAACCAGGGACTATAGAGGATAAGGGACAAGAGAAGCCTTCTCCAACCAGAAATACAGCAAATGATATTGGATGAACAGAAGTATTTTGCTACCAAGGCAAAAAGTTCTCCACTTTCTCAAAGAGTTTTAGTGTATTTTTCTCTTTCTTCATCATCGCATAACCCAGTGTGTACTGGAGGGGCATAAAGCTTATCATTCAGAGAAAGGTTGCCAGGCCTTTAAGAGTTGTGAGTCTCAATTTCAGTGAGAAGACTGCTCAGGGATATTGGACCTAGATCTAAATGTATACTCCAAGTTTCACAGTCCCAACAGCAATTTCAGCACTGGACTTTAAAGAAAAATGTAACCTGGTAACTAGATGAGACATTTAGTAGTTTCCTTTATGTAAGGAGAGTGAATGAATTTTATTTAGATGCAGACATTTCTATAATTATGTAAGGATAGATAGTTGTTGAGCAGCATGAAAGTAGATGACAACAGACATGTGAGATTCAGTCTCAACATCAGATAACCCTCTCTCCTCGATTCATCCCTCTCCTTTTTCAGACAACGTATTCAGGAGAAGTAATCTAACACTGGAAAATGCATAGGAGCCAGGTGGCTCAGAATGGGAGATGGAGAGGTCAGCCAGGGGACTAGCAGAGCAGTTTCGGTGAGAAGCACTGCAAGACATGACTGGAGTCAACATATGACAGTTACAGTGGTGATTGGAGCAGAGAAAATAACGAGAGAGGATAAGTAGGGATTCAAAATTGACAAGCCAAGAAAGAGGGAAGAGTCAAAGATGGTTCTGAAACTTTGCTTGGCACCATTAGCACGAATTGGGAATACAATAGGAAGAAGGTGTTTTCAGGGCAAAGGATAGTTGAGTTCAGTTTTGAAAATATAGATCCACTTGTTTACAGCACATCCTTTTGGATACTCAGGGGGAAGTTGGTTGTGTTGGTGGGAGGGAGAACGATGCAATTTGTTGGAGTCACACAGAACTGCTCAAATTGTAGGCTCAAGCTTTGTGTAAGCTCTCTGGAACACGGTGGCCATGTCTGTGGTGTTGGTCGTTCCTGGCATATGGTAGACATTAAATATATGTATTTGTTCAACCCACCTGTAGCAGATATTTATTCCATGCCAGTCAACATCCACTGCCCTCCATTTTAGCCAGATTATCCCTTATTTTCTTCATGGAAATAAGCTCTTTTTCCTATGTATGCATTGTGTATGTAACTTTACCTGAGACACCCCCTCTTCCTCCAACCAAGAGTTAGCCATGTGATGCAAGTGTTATAGGCCAGTGTTCCTTTTTCTCCCAGGTTTTGACTCTTAAGTGGAATGAGGCAAACTATTAAAGCAGTTGGTCTAAATTTGGCTCCAGTGGAATATTAAAAAGACTATTTGTTTGTGCCAGAAGTCCTAGCTCCTTAAGGACTTGTTTTAAACCTGGTAACCCGCCCTTCCAACAATTGCCTTTTCTACTTGCAACCACGCCTGGGGTCTGTTGCTTTCAATTATAAACATCTTGACACAGAAATCATCATGTAGCTAGCAGTCATCCACACTCTCCCAGCAGCACATTCCAAAGCATTTAGGACAATAATTAATAAAGTTTTCTTAAAGAAGTAGATACCATAAGTAACCTTGGGAAATCTCATGTTCAAACACCATTTATATGAGGAAGTAATTCATATCTAACCAGGATCTTGCCTATAAAAAGTTAAAACCATGGGTACTCAAGAAAACAGTTAGAGGCAGGATACTCCACGACATTATTACAAACACACTAAAACAAGTTAAGGCAAGTCCGATGCATCTGGGCATCTGTTTTAAATTCAGCAACGCATAAGGATGCACTCCAGTTCTGATCAGGCCGTCCCTTCTCAGCTCTCGGCCCTTTAGCTCGCTTACCTCTTAATTAGAATCCACTGTATTAAAATCAACGAGTCTACAGCATGTTGTCATTGTTGGCACTGTGCTGGTGCTAATTTAAGGACTGTTGAATTTCGTTGTCTTGATCACAAAACAGAAAACTGCAGAGAGATTATCCTCCTTGTCTGTTGTGAGGTAAGCATACAGGATGGATGTGTCCAGCTTGTGTTGTCAAGAGGAGAAAAAGAGGGGCGCCTGGGTGGCTCAGTCCGTTAAGCATCTGCCTTCGGCTCAGGTCATGATCCCAGGGTCCTGGAATCGAGTCCCACATTGGGCTCCTTACTCAGCAGGAAGCCTGCTTCTCCCTCTGCCTGCTGCTCCGCCTGCTTGTGCTCTCTCCCTCTCTCTCTCTCTGACAAATAAATAAATAAAATCTTAAAAAAAAAAGGGAGAAAGAGAAACTCCTACACTGCTGATGGAGTGGAAGTTGGTATCAACACTTTGGGAGCTCATTTGGCTGTGCTAGGAATGTAAAAAAGCTCATATTCCCTGAGCCAGTAAGTTAGGAGACCGGTAAGTTTTGTACAGGCACAGAAACGTGTTTATTGCCGCATTGTTTATCAGAGCAAGAACTGGAAATAACCTGTGAGTCCATGAATGGGGGGAACAGATAAATAAAGTGTCGCATGCTGTTCAGCAGACTTTTTTCTAAATGGCCAGATTTATTTGTGCGTAACATGGGTAACTCACAAACACCATGATGAGTGAAAAAAAGCTCACTGCAAAAGAATATATGGAGTATGATACCAGTATTATCAATTTTATAAAACTCTTACAAAGACATGGTATTTATAGATATGCACACATATGTATATACTTGTGTATAAAAGCAGAAATGGATTGTGAGCCAATTCAGAAATCCCCTTTCATTCCTCCTGAGGATGGGGAAGTAGTATTGGGTGTGAAGGAGACACTTCGACTTTATAGGGAGTGTTTTATTTTTTATTTCGCTTTGTTCTTAAAAATGATTTGAAGATATTTCAGAAAATGTTAAAAATTAGCACTTCTCTACTATAGCTACATTGGTGGAGCCAACTATTTTTCTGTATTTTTCAAAACTAAAATTTTCTCAGATCCACTACCAAGACCCATGATGCTTGATTCATTGATTCAGTTTTCAACACATGTGTATTACTTGCTTGCTATATAGAAGACACTATGGTGGCACAATAGAAAGTAACAACGGTATATAAAATATGGTCCTACCCTCAAGCATCTTGTAGCTTTAGAATTTAAAAGTCTTTTTTGGAAAAAGTGTGTGTGGGCCTAGGCATGCCTCGGTGTGGAAATATTTTCAATAGGCTTGTGATACGAAATGATTTCAGGTGTCATGCAGTTACACGTGGGCAGGCTTCACACTATGAAAGCATAACAAGAAAATCACCACTTACAAAAGATTAAATTAGGGTGTGATTGGCACTTTAAAAGGGAATTATTCCCTTTCAAAAAAGTTATTCGTTTTGTAAGCCTCTTCCCTAAACATGTAAAATGTGATGGTGTCTACGAAAAGTTTCTTTACATCCACTGCTTTGGGCAACACGTCCATTATGTAAAGTAAAGAACACCAGCGTAGGGCGAAGACATTTTTACCTGCAGAGTGCGGCTCTGTTCCAGTAGGTCAAGCCCGGGCAGAGATGGAGCTGAGGAGCTCCGTAGTAGCACCACGTCCAGCTGTGCAGGCCAAGTGGGTAAATTAGGTCAAACTTGGCTGGAAGTCCAGTGGAAAAGCATCATCTGGGGTGTCTCCCCATCGTAGCTGCCGCAGGAGCTTTAGGCTGCGGAACTAGGACGTAGTGGAAGGTGCGAATGATGCAGATGCCAACAGCGGGAGAGGACGGGAAGAACGAGTGTCTTACAGAAATCGAAGGGTCACACCTTGGCCCTGACAAGAAAGGGAATGGTGTTATCAGTTTTGGAAGAAAGGGCAAAAATCCAAAACACACTCTGTATTTTTCACGGAGAGAATTGGAAAGGACAAAATCATCAGTGAAAGAAAAGAGAATTAATATGGGCTCTAGGTGAGACTAGGAATTCGAAGACTACTGACAAGGTAGACTGCCCAGCAAGGTCTCTTCCTTAGTTAAGAACTCAGTAAATGTGTGTTGATTGAGGTTCTGAACTGAACATGAAATGCATCGTATGAGCCTGCATCCTTTAGGGCATCAAAAGGAATTTAATCCAATGTATACAGCTTTCTAACTCAAGTGGAAAAGGTGGAGGCAAGGCACTCATTGCCTTTAGAGGATGGCTAAAGAGCATTGCCTTTAAAGGATGGCTCAAGACTCATCATACTGGATTCCTTCTCTCCCCTATTACAACGGCTCTTGACATGCTTTCGCGTGCTCTCCTCTCTATGCCTCCTTTTCCCTGAACAGCCAGGTTCAATGTGGAAAAACCCCTGGTAACTGCAAAGAGAGAAAAAAAATAGCAGGCTCTGGGTGTGTGTGTGTGTAAAAGAGAGATTGAAAGAGAGAGATTGAGAGAGGGAGGGAAAGAGAGAGAATAGAGGACAGAAGCATAAAGGGGGGAGCACAGAGAACCAATGACATACATAGTCCTTTTTATGTATGTATGATTTTGCTCACTAGTTTTTGCTTCTTCTCCCACACTTTTTTAAAAGTGATCAACTGATAATTGGCAGGCAGTGCCTCGCTATTTTGGTGAACAATATATGTCCATATATATGTTTCTCCAGCGAACCTGGTTAGTCCATTCTCCCTGGTATCAGGAGGCAGGGATCCCTAGCCTCCCGCCGGGGTCTGCTCACTAGCCTTGGCTCAGGCAAAGTGGAATTAGAGGTAGGAGTCACTGCAAAACTGGGGGGAAAAGCTGTCAGCCGCGGTGTGCCTTGGCATTCAGACATGTTCTGTTCCTTGGGGATTTCTATATTTGGCCAGACCGCAAGGTATTGAGGTACATGAAACAGAAGAGATCTGAAAACTGCACAGTGAATTTTCCCTTGCAGTCTTATATCTTAAAAAAAAAAAAAAATTAAAATGCATGTGAGAAAAGGGTATTTTTGAAAGTTTTCAAAAATAAAAGAAAGACCAAGAAGTCTTTCAAGAAGTGCTTTCAACTAATATATATTAAAGGTTATTTGCCTGCATAGATAAGATGCTCTTGTTGCTAGGCAACAAAGACAGGGAGACAATGGTGGACCAGGAAAGTAGAGGAACTCGTGAGTATTTTAATGTGAATTCTTGTCACGGTGGGAATCAGGCTGACAAGCCCTCCCATAATGGGAAATGGCAGAAATGAAGATATGATGGACTGACAGGTGAGGCATCTTGATTTGTTTGCCTAATATACACTATTCTTATGTGATGTAGTTAATATTTTTAATGCCAAATAAACTGTTTATCCTAGTAGAGATTTTTCCAACTTTCTAGGCTGTATTTGATGACTCTCCTAATGGAAGAGCTCTAAGATTGCAGAGTATATTAGACAGCTATCATAGGTAGAAGCAAAGCTTGATTATCCAAGCAGTGAAAATACAGTGTATTCTGAATTAGAAACAAGGACTCAGTTCCTCACTCACCTATCAAAGGAATTTGGCTGTCACTTAAAAGTGAAATTTATTTGATAGATGATGGCAGATGTGAAAGTATATTTCCTACCCTACTTTTTTCACAGAAGTATGAACACTGTTCATTTCAGAAATCCTATAGATTTTGGATATATTTTGTGCATGGTTTTATTCTAGATACAGTTTTTAGAATTCATGTTTTATCTTTTCTACTACTAACAAGTTGAATGGGAGACAAAGATTAGAACCCCCCCCCAAAAAAAAAAACGGTTGGAGAAAGTGAACAGAGGATTTTTAAATTAGTTTAAGGTGGAAGAGCTGAAGCAGTCAGGAAATAGTTGACATTAATTGTCCTCTGTAGCAATTTATTTATAATAAACTATATATCATAAGAATTGATGAAGGCTAGTCATCAACTGTCAATAATATATTTATTGCATAAGAATTATTACCTTATTGTCTTTATTTAAAGAGCTCAAAATACTGAACATAGAGTAGCACTTTATTATAGTCATGATTTTAGAGGTTCTCAAGATTGTGAGAAGTACCACATTTTACGTGGAGTGAAATATATATATAGTAGAAATATAAATAAATATATATAGTAGAAATATAAATTAATAGAAATATAAATAAAAAATAAATAAATATACATATATATTTGTGTGTATATATATATATATATATATATATATATACAGCTTCTTTTCAATCTAAAACTAGCAGCTAGCTAGGCTCCCCATAGAGTATGAACTCAATAATGGATAAGTCCCACTCCCATACTTACCCCCATTCTCACAGAGTGGCCTTAAATTGAGTTAGATTCCAAAGTGATTCCAACTGAGTGGTCATCTAACTGCCCTGAAGATCCAGTGATTCGGAAGAGCCAGTATGGACGACTACCAAGAAGGACCAAAACAAGGGAAAAAAAGAATAGTAACTTTATTCATTCTATAACCTCACACATGACTGTCAGAATTTATAAAAGATCGTCACGTCAACTCCACGTCTGTGTATGGACCCCAAATAATTGAAAGTAGGAACCCAAACAGATACCTGTACACCAGTGTTCATAGCAACATTATTCACAGTAGCCAAGAGGTGGAAGCAACCCAAGTGTCCGTCAGCCTATGCATGGATAGAACAAAAGGTGGGGTATACACAGTGGAATATTACTCAGCCTTCAAGAGGAATGAAGTTCTAATACTTGCTACAGCATAGATGAACCTTGAAAACATTATGCTAGGTGAAATAAGCAGGCACAAAAGGACAAATGCATGATTCTATTCATATGAAGAGCCTAAAGTAGTTAAATTCATAGAGACAGGAAGCAGAACAATGGTTAGCAGTGACTGGAAAAGAGGGGATGTAGGAGTTTAACGGGGTTCAGAATGGGATGATGAAAATGTTCTGGAGATGCATAGTGGTGATGGTTGCACAAGAATGTGAATGCTTGATTCCACTGAACTGCGGGCTTAAAAATGGTTAAAATGGTAAATGTTATGTATATTTTGCCACACACACAAAATAATAATCATGAAAAAAATATATCATTTCATCTTAACTCAGCACTTGGATTATTCCTTGCTGAAATTGTACCCTTTTGCTTATTTCTCTCCCAACCTCAATTTCAAAAATACAATAGTGGCATCACTAGGAGTTTTAATTTAAACTCTGGCGGGATACCAGAAGGTCAGTTTAGTAACTTCCTCTCCTGGAAATGTTTCTTTATGTTGTTTCCTTGAAGCATTATTTATTTATCTGTTTACTTGCTAAGGCCAGCCACATGCTTGGGGCAATGATGAGATGTCAAGAGGGAAGCCCAGTTTCTCCTGCCCTGGTTGGAGCTTGTAGGACAGGTGGTGTGGTTCAGACAGCAGGTCCACAGACTGGACAGATGGCCCCATCTTTATTCTGAAGTAGAATGCAAGTCCTAGGATTTTGGTTCAGTTATATCAGAGTGTTGTTGAGTCTAAGTTTCTGGTATCGAGGAAAAAATGAGAGTTAGAGACCTCTTAGGAAAACAGGTAAGCAAGGAGAAGGAAGGAAGTGTGCTTACAGGCATGGTGCCCCCAGAAGACCAGGGGAAAGAAGTATCTAAAAACCCTTTGACACTATGCCTGTTCACATTCAAGCTTCCTGTTAAGGGGTTAGCAGCTTCATTTCTCAGCTAGGTGAATATTCATGACCTTCAGGCACCCTTCAGACTTTAGCCATAACCTTCACAGAAGATCACTTTGTTTCATTTGAAGTTAGATTTAGTGGGTGTGGAGGTGGGTACTTCAAGTTTGGTATTTGGTTTAGATCCAAGCTGTAAAAAGTGAAGAGGGCAAAAAAGTTGATGGGACTGCTTTGGAGAATAGCTTGAATTGTCTTCTAGGTTTGCATTAGAAATCCCAATCTTAACCTATGCCTCCCTCTTACCTCCTGTCTTAACTGCTAATCAGAAATCTAAAGAGTTTTCTTTTATTCACCTTTAAGCTCCTACTTTTTCTCTATGTCCTAAGAAACCCACAGACAAATGGCACATCATATTGAAAGTTACTATGTAGCCCTTGACTTCTGGAATACATTCTGTTCAATTTTGGTTCCTAAGAGATCACCTCCCATTAGTAATTAACCTCAAGTCATAAGAGTGTGTGGGCAGATTCTTAACAGCACGGGCCATCTGCTGTGTTTCAGAGACAGACACCCTTCAGAGATACTCGTCCTTCACTTCTCAGAGGTTTATATTCTATCAATGGACACGTATCCAAGAATACATATCCGTTTTTTCAAGAAAGGCAATTAGTATGGGTCATTAGGGTTTGTATTTGTTCTGTTTTTTAAAAAACTGTTATATTGTAAAATTGACCTTTTTCTGGGGGGTATGCATTTCTGTGACTTTTATCTTAGGTCATCAGGTTTTGTTAACATTGGCATGTGAGCTGAATCACTAGCGCCATAGTTGATACATAATAAATGAATGAATAAAATTTAGGAAAGTTCAAATCTCCCTCAAATATAATGTGTAAATGTAGTAGAAGATGATAAAAACAGAGGCCTTTGGTTCTATATTATATATGTTTGAGGATTTGTTTGTGTTAGAAGGTCAAGAAATATTTGTTAAGCAGACAATGACGTACGTTCGTAAGAGTGCAGCAGGAGCCTGAGTGGCACAGTCGGTTAAGCTTCCGACTCTTGGTTTCAGCTCAGGTCATGATCTCAGGGTCATGGGATCGAACCCCACATCAGGGCTCTGTGCTCAGTGGGGAGTCAGCTTGAGATTCTCTCTCTCTCTCCCCCTGCCCTTCCCACCTGTATGCTCTCTCTCTCTCAAATAAATAAACAAAGCTTTAAAAAAGAAAAGCACTATAAAACAGAGACTTTGCTTTCCCTAAGTTTACAACTATTTCAGGATAGAAGAAATACACCCATGTAACTTTTAAAAAATACAGGATGGGTTGATTAAGTTCCCAAAACAATAGAATGATATGTAAGGACCATAAGAATTCAGAGAAAAAGCCAATGTGGGTCAAAACGGGGAAGTTTCTTTGAGAAGGTAGAATTTGGGGCAAGGCTTATAATAGTGCATTTGTCCATGAATAGCCCTGCCACTCCCCTGGGCTCTGACAGACCTAGAACAGATACCAGATTTATTCCTGTGCTAAGGGCAACCCCGTCGGGTGGTTCTAGTCACCAGCTAGTCTCATTGGTTGCCTCTTTCTTTATAATGATAGGAAGTAACAGGTCACAGACGCCTCAGGGAGGAGTAGTCCGATTTATTTATTAGTTTAAATCAAGGTTGCCAAAATGTAATGGAATCAGCGACAAGCAGCATTGCAGTCTCTGGGACACTTTTTAAAATACAGATTCCTGAGCCCCAGCCCGGACCTGCCAAGTGAGACTCTCTGAAGTAGAACCCCGAAATCGGCAGTCTGGAAAGCTCTCCAGGTCATGCTAATGCACACTCATGTGTAAGAACCAGATGAGGCAAAGCTGGGGGGCAAATGGCAAAAATCTGATTTCATTACATTTCTGCAACCCTGTGAACAACTGAAAAGCTGGCCGTTTTGTTTTCTTGCTTCCCAAATATCTTAGCATTGTTTAGTGACTTATTGTAGGCCTCTGTATGTGGTTAAGGCTGGTAACATACTCTGGAGCCTCCCTACACTGTAGCCTGCAATGACTGTGATATCCATGGCTCAGAATGGATTTGCCACTCAGTGCAGGAGGCTTCACTTGCGATGGACGTTAGCTTATTATTTGCCATCTTTTCCTCTCCTGGTTCTTGGCAGTCACAATTCAAATCGTGCCATCTCTTATCATTGAGTTAGATTTTACTGCAGTCAGCCGGCATTACTGTAATAGTATTTTTTTTTAAGTTTTATTTACTTATTTGAGAGAGAACACAACCAGGGGCAGGGGCAAAGTGAGAGAGACAAGCAGACTCCCTGCTGAGCTGAGCCCTCCCCACCCCACCCCCCCAACATGGCTCAGTCCCAGGACCCTGACACCAGGGCCCCAGCCTAAGTCAGAAGCTCAACCGACTGAGCCCCCCAGGCGCCCCTTAATGCTCTCTACTTAACGGAACACAGCACTTCCCGCTTGAGGGGAGGGATTTCTCCACCAGCAGCCTTATGAAGCTTCAGTAGTCGGTACAGTTGCTACATTGCGCCAACAGAAGATTCCCTATGAGAGTTTTTGGAGTCCAAACATAGAAGAGAGGCTTTATTTGTAAATGAAGCAATAAGGACAGGCAGTATCTTGACCGTTAGCACAAGGGCAAGGCACATCCAGAAACCGGATGCAGGGAGATGAGCTAGAGAGGTTTTTAGTTATTAAGAACTTGTCAAAAACCTTTGCTGGAAGAGTTGCCAAGTATTCTGCCCGACCTCCAAGACTGAAATGAGGACATGGAAGTAATAGAATTCAAACTTCGGCATTCTCTGGCAGCTAAAGAGGATAATATCACCTACAAGTCAAGGACGCTGTAGGAGGAATTGTGACTACACCAGTAAAATACTTAAAGAAGTCTCCAGACTCATAGGTGCTGTTGCTATTCCTCTGCTCTGGCCAAGGCCACTCCATTAGCTAAACTTCCTGTTCACAGTCAAACCTCTTCTTTTTGTAACTTTCTTAAGCTGAAAACTTTCAAACATACAGAAAAGTAGACAGAATCATAGAATGAACACATATGTGCCAATAGATCAACCTCAATAAATTTCAGATCATGGTCAGGCTGATTTTATCCTTATCCTCAGCGCTTTCCCGTTCTTGTAGGATTTTAAGTCAAATCTCAGCCATTTTATCAATTTATCTGTAACTATTTCAAGATATATTTCTAAAAGATAAGAGTTTAAAAATAACATAACCATGATACCTTGTTCGCATTTAAAATTAACAAGATTTCTAAATATCCTGCCAGCGTTCAAATTTCCAGGGGTCTCATATGTACTTTTATAGTTTATCTGAGTCAGGATGCAAATAAGGTCTGCACCTGGCAAGTGCTCGATATTTTTCTTAGGTTCTTTTAACCTATAGATTTCCTTCTTTTCTTTTTACTACAATTTATTTATTGACGAAACTGCCCTGTGTCTTACGCAGTCACTGCTTCTCACACTGTGATGCATACAAATTCCCCGGCACCTGACCCAATGCAGATTCTGAGTCTGTAGGTCTGGGGTCGGCCTAGAAGCCTGCATTCCTAACAAACCCTTCCTCGTTGCTGTGGCTGCTGCCATCTGACCGACCCAGCTGAGTCGCCAGCCACACCAGGTCTCACAATCTGCATTTTGCTGATTGACTCTTTCTCACATGTTTTAACATGCTTCTCTGACCTCTGTATTCTCTAAATTAGCAGGTTGAATCCAGAGTCTTGATCAGATTTAGGTTCTTTTTTTTTTTTTCAATAAGTAGTGTTTTGTTCTTCCATCAAGAAGCACATAAAACATAATGCTGGGTTGTCTCTTCCTTTGTAATGTTAGTGGCTTGACCTTCAAGGCCAACATCTATTAATTCATCATGGGGTAACAAATGATGATATTCTAATTTTCTCATTTCTTTTTCATGTGTTAGTTAGAATATTACCATAAAGACGAATCTCTACTATTTAGTTACTTAGTGGTATAATTCATGTAAGAATCCCAGGGGACAAAAACTTGATTTTTTTTTCCCTTTATTTACCAATTTTCAAAATGAGTTGGTTTATTAATATCTTCTGATGGTGACCAGTTAGGGTTGTGTTTTTTATTTGTTTGGTGGTAATTGTCATTGCTGTTGCTTTCAGATTTATTATGCACTTATGGATCTAAACATATCTGATGCATTTCAATTCATCTCAATTGTTATCTTCATATGAAAGACCCTTCAAGTTGGCCTCTGTGACCTTTTGACACAACCCTAGTAGTGTTTGATTGCCTTCTTGCTCTTCTGTATGACAAGATGTTCCGGGCTTGACTTGTATTACATTTTCCGATCCAAATATGTAATTACCCACTCCTCCAAAAACCGTTATTTCTTTTGATGGAAAATGATATTTTAAGATGGTTATCTGGGCACTATAGTGCTCATTGCCACTAGGTTAGTATAGTGGAAGCTTTTTAATCCCCAAAATATATTCTTTAATATTTTCATGTGGGAATATATATAAAAATACATATAAATAATAAACATAAATATAGGTATATATATACATATATGTAAATATAGATATTTCCGGAGTATTGATACTATTATTGTATTGCTCAGAAAATACTGCCTTGTCTCTACTGAAACTAATTTCAGAAAGATCATATACATAAAAATATTTCTGATCTGTTTTATTAAATGTACCATGTAAACAAAAAGCATCATTCTTCAAATAGTGAATACTTTCCAATAAACAGTCAGGACTGACCTTAGACAAATTACTTAACTTCTAAATCCAATTTCATGCTCTGAAAAATACTTTCTTCATAGGCTATTAATAAGAAAGCTATCATTTACTAAGTATTTCCCGGAAGCCAGACACTTTACATATATTTTCTCATTTAATCCGTATAGCATATTTTCAAATAAGTAGTGTTTGACTCATTTTACGAATGAGTAAACTTTTCCTAGGTGACACAGCCAGTTAAGTCGCAGAGTCAGTACCTTAACACAGGTCTTGTTGACTCCAGGCTTTTAACCTAGAGTATAGGGTGGCAAGTAAATGAGAGAATGAAACTATGGTGCCAGTGCCCGACCAGTGGTGTCCGCTGGAAAATAGATGTCAGGTAACAGAAGTGGCCTTGGTAGATCTGTGCTTGGCAGTTGGGCTGGGAAGTGGGAGGGTGCCAGGGGAGAGGAGGCGATCTGCTTTCTGCTTTACTAGGGTTTCTGGCCTGTTGACACGTCTCTTGCTAATTTCCCATGTTGGTTCTAACCTGTATGTCCACCATGACAGATGTTCTCATGTCAGAGCTCAAGGTCAACCCTCAAGAGTCCAGGCTGGCACCTTCTGTCATGTTACCTTTTGAATATGCTCGGCAAGCGCGCTTCGGCCTCTTCCCCTTACATCATGTGTCATTAGCTGCTACACAGCTCTTTGTTCAAAACAAAATTCATAACACTGACAGATTCATCTGCTAATGTCAGGAGACATCAGAGCCAATTACAGGAAACCTCCAAAAGGCAAGTGGGGTCACTTTTCACAAAATGGGATGAAGAAAGGGAAAACAGTCTTGTCATTAAAAAGGACAAATACATTTTCCTCTCAGCAGGCTCACCCAGGAAAATAAAGAGATTTATATTAGCACATAGTTTTATTATGATTGCTTTGAATAATTTCAAATCAAAGCATTTGCCCCTCCACACAGCCAACCTATCATTAACCATTTTAAGCTGGTGAGCAGTATTTCCTATTGTAAGTGATCTCTTTATAATGACAGAAAATTTAGGTGTAAAGCACAAATTTTTTACACTCTTTTTTAAAGATAACAAATAATCATATACATTGTTTAACATCATCTGGAAAGGAGACTAGTTGTTGGTTTGTTTTAATTTGAATTCAGACCTGGAGGATTCTGGGGTCCGGTTTTTCTGAGATACACCTAACTTGTACTCGAGTTCTTGAGCAAGAGAGGGACAGATCTAGTTGTGTTTGAGGAAAACCTCCTGCAAGGATTTAGAGGCATAGCCCCAACACTACTCTTACCTCACACCAACTGTGAGAGTTTAAGCCAAGTGTGAAAGTTTAGGGTCCACGCAGGACTACCCCCTCTGCTGACACCAATGGCGAGTTCATAGGTGGGAAGTATCCCCAAAACCATGCTCAGGTTCGGTAATTTGCTGAGACTCACAGAATTCACTGGAACTGTTCTAGTCATGGTTACAGTTATTATAAGGAAGGGATACAGATGAAAAATCAACCCAGGGAAGAAGCACATAGAACAGAGTCCAGGTGAAGTACCAAGTCAAGAGCTTCCACGGTCTTCTCCTTGTGGAGTCAGGATGTGTTACTTTCCCATCACCAATGTGTGAGAATATGGACAAAATATTGCCAACCAGGGAAACTCACTAGAACCTTTGTGTCCAGAGTTTTGATTGGGGCTCCATTGTGTAGGCATATTCTTGCCCAGGTGGCTGATCTCAATCTCCAGTCTCTGAGGGTGACCCAAATCTCCCCCACCCGCCAATCACATTGTTGATCTTTTCGGCATGGCCAGCTTCTGCCCTAAATCATCTTGTTAGCCTAGGACAAATACCAGACCTCTTTTGAGGCAAGGTTAAAATCTTTACTATACAACTACATTATGTAGGAAGCGGGGCATGAGGAAAGACCAGCTATGATAAAAAATTAAGATAATAATAACATGAACTACTTGCCAGGCACCACGTAAAGCATTTTACAAACATGTCGTTTAGTCCTAACAAATACTCAAGAAGGCATATCCACCTGGTAGCTCCAATGTGTAGATGAGGACAATTAGAGAGACAAAGTTGCAAAACAACATCATACAGCCAGTGCCTGGGAGAGTCTGGCTTAGAGCCCACCGCTGAATGGCTCCGGTGCCCTCCCTATGTTGCCCTCCCAAAGGGCAGGCGTGACTGCCATATACACCACTTCACAGGGCACCATTCTCGTTGACTTCTCTGAGAAGTCAGCCTCCTGGAGCTGAACAGACCAGCAGCCCCAAGGGAAAGACCCACCTCGTAGACTCACTACTTGAGTCAAAAGGGAGGAACTATTGGTGAGACTTTTCAGAGCAAGAACCTGTGCACGCAGATAACTGCAATAGATAACTGTGTGTCATGGTGGCCGGAAGGATACAAGGCTTTCAGAGCCCCACCCGTTGCTATCACGTTTTGTGCATATATCTTATATTAGATATTAGCTTATACACATTACTCATACTACCTTTAATCTGCAACGCCCCATGAGACAGTGTTATAAGCCCTATTTTGTAACAGAGGGATCAAGGTTCAGAGCCATTAACCAAGTAACTTAGTACCACGTAGCAGAAGGCAGTCTGTGCTCAAACCCAAGTCTGCTTGCTGCCAGGACAAAACACTGTCTGTTGTGCTCTTCCCAATCTCACTGTTTCTAATAGTAAAAATGTGTGAAAGCATAACAGACAAAATTGAATCTTCGTTACCTGTCTTTTTTGTATTTCATCCTTACACTCAGGTTCATATTATAAAGTGTAATTGGTTGTAGTCCTTTTTGTGAACAATTTATATTTTCATTTCCTTATCAGTGCATTTATTTTGTTCACTTTTTTCACTAAAGAAAATTGTTTTAAGCTCTACATTCTAATGCTAAATTTTAGCTTTTAAAGGTGAGTAATTAAAACCCCCACCAAAAGTCTTTTGTTTTGTTTTATTTCTAGACTGATTAGGACTTAAACACTTGCCTTTAGAGTTTTGGTAAAGAAAGACAGCTTGATGGCTCCAAGTTGTGAGACAAGGAGGTTCATGCAATGGTCTCACCCCCTGCGTAGGGACTTTGCTCTTGCTGCAGAGTCTCTGTGCAAAGTGTGCTGGATTCCGTTCTTGCATGAGAACACCATGAAGGATCACACCACCCATGGAACCCCTTAATGAAAATGTCCCAAGAACAACGCAGCTGCTTGTTCCATGAGCTGGATTTACCTCCGGTGGGGTCTTGCAGTACTATTATTCTTGACTCAGACTCCCACTGGGGTGAACAAGAACACCATGAATCAAAGATCTGTTTTCCAGGCACTGCCATGGATGTGCAGCATGGTTCAGTTTCTGTACAGAAGTTTTCTCCCCCTTCATTCAGCATGTATTCACCACCACTGCCCTCACCCCACGCATGGGTGACCATGGTTACTATGCCTGCGGCTTTAGCAAGTAGTACAGCATAAAACAGTAATTCTTGTCATTAGAGTTTCTTAAGCGATAGAATTGGTTTTAAAGCTTATTTTACATTTCACAAGGGAAAGTCTATCATGGACTTAGGCAGGGAAACCCCACATCCTTGGTACTGACTTGCTGGTGGTCCGACACATGGTCATCCCTAAGCTGCTTCAGGAGCGGTGTCATGGGGCGCTGGCAGCTCCAGGGGGCGCCATGCACATGGGCTTCAGTGTGATGGGCACACCCTGGAGTTAGCAGTGGGGCACCCAGCGGGTGAGTCTGGGCAGGTAGGTCATGAAAGAGCCTTTAAGGAGAAATGTGTGACTCCTAAGGACAATGCCACAATTAACAAATCAGGGAGGCAAAATTGTACAGTACTAATGAGTATGAAGCCTGGGACCTGATTGTCATGAGTCCAGATCCTGGCTTATCTGTGTGGCCTTTCGGGCAAGTTACTTAACTCCTTCAGGCCTTGGTCTTGTCATCTGCAAATAGGGTTAATAGCAATGTCTGCTATATCGGGTTATGATGAGGTTTGGGTAAATTAATATTTGTAAAGCATGTAGATACTGCCTGATACAGAGTAAGTATCATAGAAGTTATCTGTTACAAAAATTCAGAAACACTTTTGATTGATCGTGCTGTTGGTGCTTAGTAAAATTCAATATGAATGATGTGATCAAGATTGTCAGTAATTTCTTTTCCCTGTTCTTAATTAGTGAACTAGTTATTGTTGCTAGAATGCTGTTACCTCAAATTAGGGTAACTTTCTTTGCTGCACTGTTCCTAATAGAGAAAAATTGCAAACAACTTAGATGTCTGTTACTGGGAGACTGGATAAATTGTGGCATATTCAGAAACTATGATAATACACAGTGTTTAAAATAAATGAGTTAGCTCTATAGGAAACAATAGGGATATATTTCTAAAACAATGCTAAACATAAAAAGAAAACCTAGAAGAATGACGTCTAACAGTATACACAATAAACTCTCTTTTAAAGTTTAAAAACATATCAAAGGAAGTGATATGCTATTTCGGATACAAACACGTGTAAAGTGTGTAACAAGAACACTTGGGGCGCCTGGGTGGCACAGCGGTTAAGCGCCTGCCTTCGGCTCAGGGCGTGATCCCGGAGATCCGGGATCGAGCCCCACATCAGGCTCTTCCGCTATGAGCCTGCTTCTTCCTCTCCCACTCCCCCTGCTTGTGTTCTCTCTCGCTGGCTGTCTCTATCTCTGTTGAATAAATAAATAAAATCTTTGAAAAAAAAAAAAAGAACACAAACATGAAGGATCCACAACAGTATCAAGACAGGGATTGAGGAAGGACGGAAGGGAATGGACTCTCACAAGAGCAGAAAAGGAGCTTCGGTTTTATCTTTAACATTTTCTTCCTCAAAAAAACCCCCAAACATTTGTGAAGCAAACGTGTCAAAATGTTAACATTTATTAAATCAGGTTGGAGGTTATGTTATTATATTATTCTCCAATATTTTTATTTATATTTGAACATATTGATAATAAAAATAATAATTAACAGAATGCATGTAAATGGCAAACTGTAATTTTAAAGTTTCCGCCATTGGATTTTATTACTCATTCTAGTTCATTAAAAAAAAAAAAAGAAAGAATTTCAAAACATTAACGTACCACCAATTGTGCTGGTGTTTTTTATGGGTGGCCCTGTTTTATGAGATTTAAGGAGCGGTTTGGCACAAAGGCTTTAGAGAATGCATTTTCATTATTTTAGAAAGAATTTTAATGGCCTACTGTACGTCAGTGTTACTGCGAGTCATGTAGCTAAATCCCCAAGCAGTCTTTTCTAGGGCTGGAGTTTTTGCTCAGCCAAAATTACAAAAGTGCTCTCTTGCCTTCCTGGATCATTCTGCCGCGCACGAATGTTGTATGTTTTCTGGTGCTTCAAACGGAACAATGTGGAACATTTATTCAGGGTGTTTTGCTTTGCAGACTTTTTGAGCAGAACAGCAAGGCAGCTAATCATTCCTTTGAATCTATGTCATGAATTACACTTCGAGTATGTTATTGATTGGTAGAACAAACAGCACCGCGACCCAGATTTTCAGTCTTACATCATTGAGATGAGGCAGGTATGCTCTGAGTTTGGCAATTCTCTGCTCATTGTGTAAATTAACTGGGACAATGACCTGTGACTATAGAATCGCAGCTTTGTGTCACATGTTGTCTACATTCTAACTGGAAAACAATTTTCATTGTCTGGAACATGAATGTGTATAGTAGATATATTTTAAGTACCTCAATTTCAATCTATCTAGCATTGCTGAGATTATTAAACATGAAATTTATTCATACATTCTGTATTATTTATTGACCACTCACCGGGTACTGTTGGACCCTAGAGATAAAGTGATGACCAAGGCAATGCCACTGTCTTCAAACTGTTAATAATCTAATGAGTAATAGGTCAAGGGAAGAGGTCATTCTAATACAGTGAGAGAAGTATTATATGTGGGATAAGCAAAGGGTGTTAAAGAAACACATTACAGGGAAATCCAGCCCTAGGAAGATCAAGGAAGGCTTCCTGGTGGTAGTGTCTATGCTGATCCTTCATTTGGAGACTGGAGGAATAATAGTCCAAGCAGAGGAGTCAGCATAAGGAAAAGCCCAGAAACAAGACAGGGAAAGCAGGCTTCAGGCCAGATGTTCAGATGTGGGTTTTTTTGGTATGGACAGCCTTCACTACTTTGTGGTTGTATCTCTTTGGAATTCCTAGAACAGGTCATCCTGAGGATAACCATAAATCATAAATAAATCTGATTTGAAAGTCATAAATCTGATCAATGCCCAGGCTCCACCTAAAGCCAATTACATCAGAATTTGGGGTGTCTGGTCCCAGACATTGAGATTTTTAAAAATTTCTCAAGAAGATGTGAATACTCAGTTAGGTTGCAAATCACTAATTTACAAGATAAACCCTGAGAGGTGTGTTGATTGATCAAATGCATAGGTAGGTAAGAAAGGCAGAAGTGCTGTGCAAGGACATTCCCAAAATGAGCTGGCTATAAAGAAATGACCTTGGGGATCACATCCAGCAGCTATGAATCTCAGTACAAAACACTAAGAAGCGTGACTCCTATTCTAGCGCTGACTCTTGACATACTCAGAGAAATAGCACTTCACACTTTTTTCAGTTCAATTATTTGTCCATTCCAAAACACGTAGCTAATCCTCACTATATGTCAGTATGCAAAGGGCTATGGATACATATATGAGTAAGCCATTGAGGTCTTACCATCCCCAAACTCCCAGTTTAGTGAGTAGACCATTTCTAAGTAATCACAGTCAGGTGAAAAGACTATACAGACCTGGGTACACCTTGCTCAGGGGGCAGTGGCATCAGACAAAATGGCAGAGAATAGCTAAATTTTGAAAGATGAACAGAAATTAGCAATTCACTGAGTCAAAAAGATTTTTAGTGTACTTGGAGCAAAGGTTGTGAGAGTGTGGCATCCAAAGTGAGACTTGAAAACTGGGTTAGCTACCGAAGGTCCAGAGACCTCTCCCTCCTTGTTGCCAACTAGCCATGACCCATACTCTGACATTCTCTATGTAGCTGAAAAGCTTTGTTTTACAAGTTTCCATAAGGTTGAAAAGGTCTTCACCTCATATCGTGGTCACTGGAATAAGACCAGTGGTAGAAATTAGGACTTCAAAGTTCTGAGAATGGCTCAGAGAGGTGAGGCTGTGAGTCAGTTGAGGTTCTTGAGGACCAGCTTAAGCGCAGCTGTAGTACTAAAGGTGTGTGTCACTGGGTAGCCAACCTCTAAGATGACCTCCAGTGATCTCTGCCTCCTGGTATGCACACCCTTACAAAATTCTCTCCCTTGACTGTGGGTTGAACTTCTTGACCCTCCTTTTAAGAAAAGAATAGGGGAGAAGTCCCATTTCTGATAATAAGTTTAAAAACAAAAAAACCTGTACTTTCCCTCTCCCTCTCTCTCTTTCTCCCCCGCCCCCCTCTCTCCCTTTCATTGCTCGTCCTGGGTGAAACCAACTGCCATGTTTTCAGGCAGGCCCTTCTGGTAAGGACTGAGGCCTGCCAACAGCCATGCTGAGTGAGCTTAGAAGCAGATCCCTCCCCAGTCAGTCCTTCAGATGTGACTACATCCATGGCTGACAACTTGGCTGCAACTTATTGAGACAGCTTGCATCAGAGACCTATTCAGGTGAGCTGTGTCCAGATTCTTGACCCACAAAACTAGGAGATAATAAATGTGTGTTGCTTTAAGCAGCAGTGTTTTAGGACAATTTGTCATGCAGCAATACATGATAAATACAGTCACCATTCCCTTACAGTGTCTGCAGAGTCCATATCCTCTATGAAGACCTCACAGGTTGGCTCCAAAGAGCTATGATTATTAACAATCATGATTTCCCTTTGAGAAATAAGATTTATTTCAGGCTTGAAATATGTGAAAATATGGATGAAAAACTAAGGGATTCAAAATCTGTTCTGGTGCTATAACCTGAAGAGGCCAGACGGTGAAGATTATAGTTTAGGGGTAATATTCAGACCATGGTCCTTTGGCCCTTGTCCATCTGAGAGTGACCGCCTACCTCCTTTCTTTTCCCATCACCCACACCCTACCAAAATACAACGTTCAAAGCATGTAACATTCAAAGCTGGGCGAGCACTTGGGATGGCGTCTTGGAGTCTAACTGCAGACCTGCTGGCAAGCATAGGCCTTTGTCCGTTGCGCTACCCTCATTTCATTTCTTTCTATTTTACAGCAATACTGAAGTTTAGAATGATTTGGACTTTGTGTGTGTTTATGCAGCCTTTCTGGCATACCTTTCCTTTTATTTTTACATGACGTAATTTTTTTCTTCAAATGTTCATGAGAAAATGCCTTTCATGGTGAACTAAAAACCTAGTCTTATTCTGGCATAAAAACCAATTTGAAAGGCCAAAGTCTACAGTGAAGACTATTAGCAAAGTAAAAACATGTCAATCTTTGCACAATTAATTTGTTTAATTAAACATTTGTTAAGGAACAGTAAAAAATATATATATAGTACAACAATAATTTAGAATCCTTCTAAATACAGTTTATTATGTGTTCAGAACCTAACCCATTTCTTCTCACCTTCATAACACAGGTGAAGAAAACCTCCTGGCAATTTTACGACGAAGATGGTGGAAGTATATGATCCTGGGACTCATAGACCTGGAAGCAAATTACTTGGTGGTCAAGGCCTACCAGTACACAACCCTGACCAGTATCCAGGTACTGGGGGCTCTTCTGTCCTTCTGTCCTTCTGTCCTTCTCAACTGGGGGCTCTTCTGTCCTTCCAAGTGTAGTTTACTTTCAGTTTAGTCACTTGGGAATCTAAATACTCCTCTTTAGGTTTTGCGACAAGAGGGAAATTGGGTGTTTAAAAATTAACTTGAGCTTTATTTCTATGTCTTATTAATTTTTCTTAATTCAAATGTAATTGGATGTCTTTTTCCTCTTTGTTCTTAATGGACCGTAACTATTGACAATGTAGGAAAATATTTTCTAGCTATGAATACTACCAACTAATCTATGTCAGTAGAAGAGTTATTAATAGACATAAAAACAGAGCTATTTTAAACACAACTTATAACATTTTAGAACATTTTACTGGACTTTGATTAAGTAATCAGTGCTTAATAATCTTTTCTTTTAGCTTTATTTAATGAGGAGATTTTGCAACCTGAAGGGACAGAATTTTTCCTAAAAGAACAAGACACAAATTCCTAAATAGTGTTATTCATAAAGATAACCCTCTGTCCTCCCTTCCTCCCTCTCTTTTTCTTTTATGCACATGTGTACACACACACACACACACACACACACACACACACACACACATTGCAAGTTTAAACTTAGGTTTTCACAACTTTCACCAGACAGCACTTACATGCCTTATTACACCATAAGTAATACATTTGACCATTTTGTTTCACCCTCATTTCCCCTTTTATGGCAATATTATGAATTTTATAGTCATTCCAAAGCTCTGGGATGAAAACAAAATATTATTCACATATATTATATCTTACTTAGACTTGATACCACAACAACATTCCTGCCATTCAAATAATTTGCTTAGAAACAGCAATAACAAAAATTCAGAATCAAGCAAGCAAACCAACCACCTAAACATGTTTAGGTTACGTAGATTGAATGGGAACCTGTTTAAGCTGGGATGAGATGGGGCTACAGGCTTCTTCCTGCATGCCCAATGAGAGACAGAAAGGATGCTTGTCTACATCCATTGAAGAAAAGTCCAGAGCCCTTTTCTGATTGGACCGCAATGGCAGAGGGGAATGCCGTGAGCTAATTGGCTTAAACTTGGACTCCCCAGCCCAATACAGGATGGAATTTCTGATTGGTTTAGGCTCATATTTTTCAGTAGGAGTACTACTGGCATTTTGGGTGGGACAATTTTTCATGATTTGGGTCCCTTTCCTACTTCATTGGTTATTTAACATTCCTAGCTCCTGTCTACTAAATGCCAATAGCGTCTTTTTCAGCCTTGGAACAGCTAAAAGTGTCCCTGTGGGTTTCTAAATGCCCTCTGGCAGGTCCCATCTCTGCTTGAGGGTTACTGGCTCACCAGTCAGTACTCACTCGTGGAGTCAGGGTGGAATTGATCTCACCAATCCCATGTCACCCACTGCAGGATAGGAGAGGTGGATGGATGCTGGGAAATCAGCTGTAGCTCCTCCACACAGCTGCACTCCCCCTCACTTCAACGAGCCCCACAACAGAAACAGATATCTCTCCTCTGTGCTCCCATGGCACTTTGTTAGTTCTAGCTACACAGTCTGTCTTACCTAAGAATGATGTTTGAATATTCCCACCTACTCCACGCAACTGTGAGTACTTTCATAGCCAGGGTGATTTCTTGTTCACCTTTGAATCTTTAGTACCTACTAGAAAACCCAGCACATGCCAGGTACTCAATAAATGTTTAAAGAAATTAATTCAGTTGCATTGATTTCCACTATTTTGGGGGCACAGAAATTCCCAGCAGTTCTCTACCTAAATGCAGAGGCCTCCAGAATGTCTTTACAGATATGGTGGGAGAAGGAAGAGACAAATGTTAGCTTTGTGGCAGAACTGAGCCCATTAGCAGAGCCAAAAACTATAAATGAGCCTGGGGAGAATGAGGAGACTTCCCGCTTTGAAAATATAGTTGACTTTTGTTGGTTTTTTTTTCTTTTAAGCATTGAAAAGTCATAACTAATTGGTGGTTTCTTAAGTTCTATGAAGCTTTTTTGAAAAATTTTTTCCATTTTCCTTTTTTTTTTTTTTTTTTTTTTTGAACAGTGGCAGTTTATTCTCAACAACTGGTCCCCTGGTCTTCAGATATTTAGTTCAACCCATGTCATACCCCACCATCCTGATCCATCCTGCTACCTCTCTCAAATTAACTGTTCAGTGCCTATTTAAATGTTCTATCCTATGAAAAAGTGTATTTAATTCTTTAGTGAGAAAGAAAAATAATAATTCTACTGGAATATTAGTTGGTTTGTTGTAATTCACTGAGCAAGGAATAGTGGAAAGTCAAAAAGCAAGTTGAATCTAACAATTTTAGAATTAGTTTGCCACCTACAACAAATAAACCTATTAAATAATAATAAATGGTCAGAACAGAAAGCATTTGCTCTGGGAACCATGTCTGTACAGCTGTTTGGTAATTTAATTTTGTTTACTCATTGCAAATCAGTAGAACTAACAAGTGCCAATAATTTTTCCTTATTTCTATAAATATTAATTCAGCTTATGTGTTTAGCTTTTACTCATATTAATCAATAAGGAAAATATAGTAATAAGCCTCTAAGAAATGAGCTAGTTACTGCAGGTGATGTAAAGAGAAATGAATAAGCCTTGTCCTCCAGAAACTTATGAATTGATAAAGAGCATAAAAGGCAAAAATCTATGGATAGCAACGCCACGTATGGCAAGAGAACAGATGCCTAAGTGCTACAGTTTCCAAAGGACGCAGAGATGATGTTTATTTCCAAAGACAAGAAAGTATCCATTCATATGAGTCTATAAGATTAGAATAAATGTAGAGAGGATAAAATGTGGGTATAGCTTTGCACATGGGATGAAGAGCATGACAGAAGCGTGGGAGCAGAAAACCCAGTGAATGTGATTGGAGAGCCATTATTCCAGTTTGATTCATCCAGTCACTTAAAAAATAATTACCGAATAAGTCTACGTTCAAGCCATTTTATTTAGTGGTAAACAAAATGCGAGCAAAAATAGATACAAGTTGTATTCTCATGAAGCTTCTGGTCAAATAGGGAAAGCAGCATTTGGTCAAATGAGCAAATGAATGGATGTATAGTTATAATGAGGGATAAATGTTCTAAAGGAAAGCAACACAGTTCTATGAGAACAGTTGTCAAAACAACCTGACCTCAACTGGCAGTTGGGGAAGGTTTTCCTGAAGAATTGATAGTGGAGCTGAAATCTAAAAGAGGAGTGGGAGAAATGGATGCATTCCTGGAAACTTATAAACTACCAAGACTGAAACAGGAAGAAATAGACAATCTGAACAGACCAATAACCAGTAAGGAAGTTGAAGCAGTAATCAGAAATCTCCCAACAAACAAGAGCTCAGGGCTGGATGGCTTCCCGGGGGAATTCTACCAAACATTTAAAGAAGAAATAATACCTGTTCTACTGAAGCTGTTTCAGAAAATAGAAATAGAAGGAAAACTTCCAAACTCTTTCTATGAGGACAGCATTACCCTGATCCCAAAACCAGACAAAGACCCCATCAAAAAGGAGAATTACAAACCAATATCCCTGATGAACATGAATGCCAAAATACTCAATAAGATCCTAGCCAATAGGATCCAACAGTACATTAAAAGGATTATTCACCATGACCAGGTGGGATTTATTCCTGGGATGCAAGAGTGGTTCAACATTCAGAAATCAATCAACGTGACAGAACACATTAATAAAAGAAAAGATGAGAATCCTCCCAATTGATGCAGAAAAAATATTGGACAAAATATGGCATCCTTTCCTGATTAAAACTCTTCAAAGTATAGGGATAGAGGGAACATAACCTCACTATCATAAAAGCCATCTATGAAAAGCCCACAGTGAATATCATTCTCAATGGGGAAAAACTGAGAGCTTTTCCCTTAAGGTCAGGAACACGACAGAGATGCCCACTCTCACCATTATTGTTCAGCGTAGTACTAGAAGTCCTAGCCTCAGTGATCAAACAACAAAAAGAAATAAAAGGCATTCAGACTGGCAAAGAAGAAGTCAAATTCTCTCTCTTCACAGATGACATGATACTTTATTTGGAAAACCCAAAAGACTCCACGCCCAAATGACTAGAACTCATATAGCAATTCGGCAACATGGCAGGATACAAAATCAATGCACAGAAATCAGTTGAATTTCTATTCACTAATAATGTAACTGAAGAAAGAGAAATTAAGGAATCGATTCCATTTACAATAGCACCAAAAAACGTAAGATACCTAGGAACAAACCTAGCCAAAGAGGTAAAGAATCTATACTTTAGAAACTACAGAACACTTACAAAAGAAATTGAGGAAGACACAAAGAGATGGAAGAACATTCCATGCTCATGGATTGGAATAAACATTGTTAAAATGTCTGTGCTGCACAGAGCAATCTACACTTTCAGTGCAATCCCTATCAAAATATCATTGACATTTCTCACAGAGCTGGAACAAACAATCCTAAAGTTTGTTTGGAACCAGAAAAGACCCTGAATAACTGGGGGAATGTTGAAAAAGAAAACCAAAGCTGGGGGCATCACGATGCCTGCCTTCAAGCTCTGTTACAAAGCTGTGATCATCAAGACAGCAGTGGTATTGGCACAAAAACAGACACATAGATCAATGGAACAGAATAGAGACCCCAGAAATGGACCCTCAACTCTATGGTCAACTATTCTTTGACAAATCAATAAAGAATATCCAATGGCCCAAAAAACAAATAATCCAGTCAAGAAATGGACAGAAGACATGAACAGACACTTCTCCAAAGAAGACATACAAGTGGCTAACAGACACATGAAAAAATGTTCAACATCACTAGCCATAAGGGAAATACAAATCAAAACCACAATGAGATACCACCTTACACCACTTAGAATGGCAAAAATTAATGAGACAGGAAACAACAAATATTGGCAAGAATGTAGAGAAAGGGGAACCCTCTTACAGTCTTGGTGAGAATGCAAGTTGGTACAGCCAGTCTGGAAAACAGTATGGAGGTTTTTCAAAAAGTTAAAAATAGAGCTACCCTACAACCCAGCAAATGCACTACTGGGTATTTACCCCAAAGATACAGATGTAGCGAAAAGAAGGGGCACATGCACCCCAATATTCACAGCAGCAATGTCCACAATAGCCAAAATGTGGAAGGAGCCAAGATGTCCTTCAATAGATCAATGAGTAAAGAAGATGTGGTTCATATACACAATGGAATATGACTCAGCCATCAGAAGGGATGAATGCCTATCATTTACATTGACATGGATGGAACCTGGAGGGGATTATGCTAAGTGAAATAAGTCAAGCAGAGAAAGACAGTTATCATATGGTTTCACTTATATGTGGAACATAAGGAATAGTGCAGAGGACCACAGGGGAAGGGAGGGAAAACTGAAGGGGAAGAAATCAGAGGGGTAGATGAACCATGAGAGACTCTGGACTCCAGGAACCAAACTGAGGGTTACAGAAGGGAGGGGGGTGGGGGGATGGGGTAACCGGGTGATGAATATTAAGGAGGGCATATGTGGTGATGAGCACTGGGTGTTATACAAAACTAAGGAATCGTTGAACACTACATCAAAAACTAATGATGTACTGTATGCTGGCTAACTAGGCATAATAAATAAATAAATAAATAAATAAATAAATAAATAAATAAATAAATAAAATAAAAAGCACCATCAATTTACCAACTGCAAAAAAAAGTAAATATGTGAATAAATTCTTATTTTAAAAAAACTAATGGTGTACATAATAATAAAAAGTAAATAAAGATAAAAATAAAATAATAAAAGATAATAAATAAATAAATAAATAAGAGGAGTGGAAAGAGATCCAAGCAAAGAAGACAATATGCTGAAGGCCCCAAGTGGGAAGGGCTGTGGCAAGGATGAGGTTTAGACAAGTCATGTGACTGGGCATAGAGAATGAAGAGTAGTACAAGGTGGCCTGGAGAAGGAGGCAGGGACCAGACACTGTGAGTCTTGATGGCCAGATGGAAGGTTTAAGTCTTTCGGCTAAGTGCCATGGGAAGCCACATTTGAGTTTTAAAGAAAACTCAGACCCTCGTGTAGAGAACAGATTGAAGCAGTGGATTCTCTTAAAGGAACAGAGAAAGATAGAGCTGAAGTGTTAGGTTGGGGCCATATTGTAGGAGGTCTTCAATGTCAGTAGGAAGAGTGTGACTTAATTTTATAGGTAAAAGAGAGCCATGAAAGTTTCTGAGGAAAGAAATGATAGGATGTGACCCAGTAACCCTTTTTCAAAGCACTTCTGTTTTCACAAGACAGTCTTCATTAATAGTTGGCACAGCATCAAATACGTTTGTTTCTTGAGTCTTTTAAAAATAGAGACATAAAGCAAACAGACACAAAGAGCCTCTCTTGCTTTCTCTTCCTGCCCTTTCAGTTCATTCACCAAACTTAGGGTTAAATGTCACAAACAACTGATACATGAAACTTGAGAGGAAAATATTTTTTCTTTTTTCTTTTTGGAAATATATATTTTTGAAATGATTTTAGACTCACAGGGAATTGCAAAAATATATAGAGTTCTTTGCACCGTTTGCGCAGCTTTCCCCAGTGGTGACAGTTTATGTGACTTTAGTGTAATGTCAAAACCAGGATATTGATATTGGTACAATACTGTAATGAGACTACAGACCTTTTTCAGTTTTCAACCCCTTTTGTTTCACTTGTGTGTATGTGTGTGTGTCTGTGTGTGTGTGTGTGTGTGTGTGATTCTGTGCAATTTGATCCCATGTGTAAGTCTTTGTAACCACTACCACAATCAGAATACAGAACTACCCCATTACCACAACGGGACTCCCTTGTGCTACCGCTGTGAAGTTGCACCCATCCCACCCCCCACCCCTGTCAACTGGCAACCATGAATCTGTTCTCCAGCTATCTGATTTTGTCAGCGGTACGATGCCATATAAAATGGAATCATGCAGTATTTAACCTTTAGAGACTGTTTTTTTTCCCAGTAAGCATAATGTCTTTAATATTCCAGATTGCTGCATATACCAATACTTTATTCCTTTTTATTGCAGTGTAGTATTACACGGTCTAGATGTACCAGAGTGTGTTTAACCATTCACCTGTTGGGAGACATTTGGGTTGTTTCCACTTTGGGCTTTTATAAATAAAGGTGCTATGAGCATCCATGTGCAAGTTTTTGTGTTAACATAAGATTTCACTTCTCTGGGATAGATGCTCAAAAGTGCAACTGCTGGATCAAATGGAAAATGCCTGGTTGGTTTAGAGACCGGCAAACAGCTTTCCAGGGCAGCAGCACCATTTTACATTCGCACCAGCAATGTCTGAGAGGCCCACTTGCTCCCCATCCTCACCAGCACTTGGTGTTATCATTCTCTTTTATTTTAGCCATTCCAAAAGGTACATAGTGATATTTCATTGTGGTTTTAATGTGCAAGTCCCTAGGGGCTAATAATGTTGAACATCCTTTGGAAAAAAACATGCTTTAATTTTGCCGTCATGGTGGGAAGCTAAAGATAGTGAACAATGGCTAAAGAGATAACATATTAAGGAAAAAGATGGTGGAGGAGAGACATTGAAGTGAAGAAACCCAGCTGTTTCCTTTATTAGAAAATGAAGAGATTTATAAGGATTTATAAGGATTGTATTCCAAAGACACATTTGTGAGTTTGTATCTCTTGACTTGTAGAGAATGAATAGATTGTGACTGTGACTTTGAGACAGATTAGCAATGACATTTGGATAAATTCTAAAAGCTCTGCTATTTTTATAACTGTGTTATATGAACCATTTCAGTAGAAATATCAACTTTACGACTTCTCGCCTAAAGATTATTCATCTTTTTTCAGCCATGGAGTACTAAAATGCCAACAGATGAAACTAGTGCTTCTGTGAAATCAGAAGAAAGCTGGTCTCTTTAAACGTGGTATTTGGTAACTAAAATTAACTCACATTGGAAGCGATTTGCTGTACTCTTGCTGATAACCACGCTGAGGGGTCTATACCTCTAACGCGTCTCCTGCTCACATAGTGCATACTTCAGAGCACTTTCCATTCTTCAAGCAGTTTCCATCAGGAGCAAAGGACAAGAAAGAAATCCCTCTGGCCCTGGTTATTTTCTTTCTGTCCTGCTCCTCTGACTCGGACATGTTAGGACAGGTTAATGCAGAATGCAAGCCAGCCTCCCCAATGCACAGTGTGATGTTCAACCCAGAGACTCATTCTATAAGGCACACGCTCGCAACATGTACATGTAACAGACACGATATGCTATCCATACACATGTAACAGTTTGTCTCATTGCATTACACAACTCTCAGGCCTTTCTAGGTCTTCTCTTTGTCAATTTTCAGTAGACTATGAGTTAAGTTGTGTCAGATACAGAGAAAGCCTGGGTAGTTTGTACCTTATGTCTAAAATTTAAGCCATGAGAATAGACTTGCTCTTCAGATGTATTTATTAATTTAAAAATGCCTATGCTGTAGCTAGGGGCTGGGGGTACAACTATTGATCAGACCCGAGCCCTGCTGTGGGGCAGTGGGCAGCTATGTTATCAATGAGGATACAGCATAGTTGTGTGATGAAGAAAGTATGTTAGTAGTGTCTTTCCTGGAGACAGGAGAGAGGTGCCACTCATCCCCAGGAGTCATGTACCTGTGGTTCCATAGCCAGGAAGTTATGATACATGAAAGTCACTAAAGCTCTTATTTGTAGCCAACTTGTATTTCTACCTCCGTGGATGAACCCAGAGACAAAGCCTGCCTATGCACATTAGAAACAGGTCCATGGGCTTGAGTTTACGATTATGAGCTCAGCTTTTAAGACTGCATTTCCTTCTTTACCCTTGCTGTTTTACATGTCCCTGGTGCAGGACTGTGGCAGTTTATGACTATTCAAGAGATATTTTAAAGTACATTTAAAAGCAAAGCTTTAAAAGCACAAAGTTCTTACCCTTAAAGGGAATACGATATTCTGAATGTCTTTCAGATTTCTTAGATCTGGACTTTTTAATTTCACGATTGTAGAAATAACTTAAATATGTAGCAGTTCAAATCTAAATATTTGATTGGGCACTGCAGGTTTCCTGTCAACCTCTTATCTTGAGAAGAATATAGAGTTCCTTGCTTATCGTCAGAAGAACACACTAAAACTATCTTCAACCTCTCCTCAGTTCGATTACTATGCCCATCCCTAAGCCTGTCCT
Organism: Ursus americanus; assembly: GCF_024610735.1. Lineage (NCBI taxonomy): Eukaryota > Metazoa > Chordata > Mammalia > Carnivora > Ursidae > Ursus > Ursus americanus. The sequence goes on from NC_142137.1 coordinate 33,765,147, forward strand.
TTTTATTGTTTTAAGATTTTATTTATTTATTTATTTGAGAGAGAAAAAGCATGAGCAGGGGAAAAGGGCAGAGGGAGAGGGGCAAGCAGAGTCCCCTCTGAGCAGGGAGCCCGATGTGGGGCTCCATCCCAGGACCCCAGGATCATGACTTGAGCCGAAGTCAGATGCTTACCCGACTGAGCCACCCAGGCACCCTCCTAAACCTGTCTTTAAATGTGTTCTATAGAACTGCTTTCTACAGAAGAAAGCTTTCACATTCTACCAACTGAGTTGGAGTCCATATGCTGGTCCCCCCAGATGCCACAGCTAAAGCCATTGGAAAGCAAGAGGAGCACCTCTTTCACTCCCTTCCACTGTATTCTGTAACAGCCATGCTTGCAGGACTGGAAAGCATGCACTGGATCCTTTCTTGATTCTATTTATTCCTTTATCTTCACTTTTCATATGGTCACTGTCATTTTCTACTTTTTATGATAGTTGGTTTTTTTACATATTTCCTCCCTCCGGCATATCTGTAAGGACCTTGAAGGTGGGACCTATGTACCTGGTATGCAGTAAGCACTGAATAAATTTCTGGTGTTTGAATAAATGCAGAAACAATTCGTCTTTGTTTCCTTCACAAGATCATATAGACATAGATGCCAAAAATGTATGAAATATTTGAATAAGTAAGTTAATGCATGAAAGGATGAATTTCTAAAGGTGAGTTATGTATGGGGTAGGATAACACAGTGACCTTTATCATCAGTAAGTTCATTTATTCATACAGGACTCACATATGGAACTCTAAATACATTTTGAGTATTCTACTATGCTCTGGGGATGTAGAGATGATGAAAAACTATCCCAGCTCTCAAGAAGCTCAAATGTTAGAGGCATTGCCTCGATACAGTTTCACTCATGCTATACTTAATGTTCAAAGCATCTACCCCTTCTTTATAATCCTATAATTTATCTAATCTTTCTAGTGAATCTTCCCCTCAAATGGCCACAAGTTGGCTAAATAGCAGTAGGTGGAGGGGAAAGTCTGATTTGATATATAAATTACTAATTTCTTCCAGTTAAACATTTTCTTTGGATACTTGAGTTGCTTTTGGACAAATGCCAGCCTCTCAGAAGTCCCTTCTTCCGTACTCACTTCTGAGATGGCGTGTGGGTAGGTCTGTAATGTGACCTCAAGCCTGTGTTGATCCTTTGGCTGCTCTCCAGTGTAGGACAGCCCTCCCATTGTTGGGTGTGCACTTGCTGGGTTGGACGAGGAGTCCTCCTCGATTCTGTGCCTGGCCTTCTGCTGGCCTCTGCTGTTCACTCTGCCCCCCAGTGCTCTCTCTCTCTTTGCTGATGGGCCCTCCGACCTTCGCTGATGCTGTGGCCTCCGGGTATCTGGCTGTGAACGTGTTTGGTCTCCAGCCTTGGTGGTCCCTCCCAGATGGAACCCCTCGCCCCACCCCAGGTAAGCCACCCTGCACCCCTTTGCAGAACACTCAGACTTCTGGCAAAACAGGAGCCCCAGAAAGACTTCTGGGGAACTAGAGTGCTCTCTGCTAATGACACTTCACCTCATTGTCTCTGATGCGGCCTCTTCAGGTTAGTGTGGCTGTTCCAAAAGGAAACCAATGCTTTGCTTTCAGTCTCCTTTCTAACGATCTAGCGTTCTTTCTCCTCCTTGGGACTTCCATCCAGAGAGGGCACCTCTGGGCACCTATGACTCAACACTCACTTCTCTGCTATTACTTTCCTTTTCTCTTCCCACAGTCCATGGTGGGAGAGACAAGCATGGACTCGTCTCTAGCATGGACTTCCTGGTCTCACATCCTCCTTCTAGGACACCAGACCTCCTGGCTGGGTCCTAAAGTAGAAAAGAGCAACCTGCCACGTTCTGGAAGAAACTCTGATGTAGTTGGTAATATCAACTCTTGATATGTTGGAGGAAGAATTACAGAATTTAGAATTCCTTCTCTGTCATTGAACCTGACTCTAGACGTTTCTTTGCTAAAGATGTCAGGAAAGTAAGCTTGGTGTTTGAAAGCTGATGAATGACCTCTCTGTTCTATAAAGGACCCGCTCTCTTTCTCCTCATGGCTCTTTCTCCTCATGGCTCAATTTAACAGGTAGAAGGCTGTATGGGGCATGATTGACAGTGGGAAATTAAATTTCCAGAAAACTTTATCTTATGTTTCTGGAAGACAGATATATAGACAAATTACAGTGCAGTGTGAGCAGTAGCAAAATGGAGCTATGCACAAATGCTATGGATTACAGAGAGGAGGGACTGAATCCACCAGTGACAGAAAGGACTCTCCAGAGGAGACATTTTGGTGGGGTCTATAAACCTAGACTTTACTGACAGCATGAATCCCACAGTAAAACAGGGCCACTTGGTTCCCTGGTGACCGTCAGCTCCAATGGCTCATGTAGACAGCTTATAAATGAGTGAGATGCCCTTGCATGTTTGTTTTCTGGCTAAGCATCAGCTTTCCCACTTCTAAGAATTTAAAAACCTGCCTGCTGGTGTGGTCCTGGGTATGCACCTGTAACACTGCATGCTGTGGTCCTTGTTTCCCCAAGCCCCAGGCGACAGTAATGCCACAAACAATAACACATCGTATTGTTCTGATCCTGCCACCACCTCCAACACCTTCCTCAGCGAAGTTCGTCTGTCCTTCCTGCAGACGGAATTTCACTGGTCTTCCAGCATTCTCACTTGTCTGAGATCCATGTGACAGTGAGTCGGCCAAGCTAGGACACCCACTGCTAGATGCTCAAAATATACCAGTCCTTTTACTCACATGTTTTCTATTTCGTGTATTCTTTCCATTGATCCAATTTAAGAAAAAAATTAAAAAGATACATGTTGCCTAAACCAGTTCGTCCTCTGACACACTCTCACTCTTGGACAGCAAATTGAGGAAAAGCAATGAAAAATTGTACAGTTGCATGCCAACTGTTCTAGGTGAAAGACCTTGCTTGAGACACAAGGAGAAGGTTAGGAAACCCACATTCCAATTAGCTTTGCCACTGATTGATTACTGTGTTACCTCACGTAAGACCATTTGCCAGTCAATAGAGGTGAAATCTCAAAGATTAATGAGATTGCTTCTAGGTACAAGCAAAATTCTTCTAGTCCACTCTGTTTGGGAGTGAAAATATCAAGGGAATTTGTACTAGCAAAATTCTTCTAGTCCACTCTGTTTGGGAGTGAAAATATCAAGGGAATTTGTACAAGCAAATATGGTAATATCCTACTTGGAATCATGTTTTCACAGTAGCAGGGACTAAACAGACCTGAAAGCCATGGAATGCTGTTGCTTGACATGTAAAATCAAGAAAATTTTCTCCTATGGTACAGATGAATCACCTTTTTGCAATGAACATGTTCCTGAAATATTAATTCCAAATAGATTCTTATAAATTATTTATATTTTTAACACCCTAGGAAATGTACAGGGTATTTCTTATAAATTGAGAAATCATTCTGTACGATGAACAGTAACTATATCTGTTTCCATAGGTATTCTTTCCATGCACTGAGTTTGTGAAAAGTGGAACACTCCCATAGTCCAACATTACACTGCACACAAAGATTCATATTTTCAAAGTTAGCAGCCAAAATGCCTTACATTTGGTGGATAAGAGTGAACAGGGCAGAGGGAAAGACACAGGAGGCCCAGCCTTGGATATCCCCAAGGTGTCTATATGCTCACACAGGTTAATTTGTTAACCACTGACTGCCTTACGCCTCCCAAACGTGCACGCTCTCTACAAAATAGAATCGGTGGAATTACGGGCAACTGGACACTGGTGATCAATGTTTTCATTCACTGAAGTAAGGAATTGCAAATAGATTTAGTGAGCACCTGTGTGTGTGTGTGTGTGTGTGTGTGTGTAAAAGGGGAAAAGATGGGGACAGAGAAAATGAGACTGAAACAGAAAGCATAGTATTGAAAACAAGTCTTCTAATGTCCAAGTAAATAAAATTTCAAAACTCAAAGTTTTCTTTACTTTGGAAACTTATGACTAGAAGCCTTAATAGAAACTAATTAAATTTTAAAAGTCAGAATGTTCCAGTATGATTCAGTAATTTCACTGCTGAAAATTATACTACAGCATTATTTACAATAGCCATAATATAGAAGGAATGTAAGTGTCCATCAGTAGGTGACTGGATAAAGAAGATGTGATACACACACGTGCTTATATACAGTGGAATATTACTTGGCCATAAAAAGTGAGATCTGGCCATTTGTGATGCATAGGATCTCAAGGGTATTATGCTAAGTGAAATAAGTCAGAGAAAGACAAATATCATACGCTTTCACTTATATGTGGAATGTAAAACACAAATAAACAAATGAATAAAAACAAAAACAGAATCATAAATACAGAGAACAAACTGGTGATTGCCATAGGGGAGAAGGTCGGGTGATGGGCAAAATAGGTGAAGGGGATTAAGAGATACAAAATTCCAGTTATAAAATAAGTAAGTCACAGGATGAAAAATAAAAAATGGGGAGATAGTCAATAATATTGTAATAACGTTGTATGGTGACAGATGGTGACGACACTTATTGTGGTGAGCATAGCGTTATGTATAGACTTGTTGACTCTCTGTGTGTACGCTCGAAGCTAATATAAGGATATTTACCAGCTATACTTCAATTAGAAAAAAAACGTGTTCCACTTAGCCATGCTTTAAAATCCTGCCAATTAAGGTACGCTTGTTGCCCAAACGTGTTCATTTAGCCTTTAAGTGATTTTTATAGATATGAAAACTTTTGATAGAAATTTAGAGTCATGTTTTTATTTCTAGTCATCCTCCCTTGCCTTTCTTCGAGCAAAATTCTATAAATAACATCATTGGTAATTTCTCATAGTTTTCTTCTGGTAATTACTTCCCTGGTTTCTTGAAACATTAACGATGATTAATAAAATAAAAGCGAGAGTATGAGATTTTATGTGTTGGTTACAAGACTTGAGGATTTTTTTTAAACCAGTGATCTGGTTTGGGCTCATTTAAAAAGCAATCCTATATCCTATAAAGGATTTAATTAGGGGATACAATTTGAAAAGAGGTAGTTTGTAACAAATAGCTTCTCTAATTAGGCAGTGTAACATGAGAATTAAGAGTAGGCAAACGCCAATTGGTTTCATTAGAAACATCTTTCTATATAAGAATTATCTTTCTTTTCAAATAAAGATGTCCCTGAGGTGATAACAATATTTTACTATATAAGATGTAAACAAAGTGGTTTAGTAAACATAACCAAATTTATACTTTCAAATTAATATTCCTCAAAGTGCTTTTTATTATACACTTATTTAGACGTGCCTACCATTGTTCAAAATATTGTAGAATTTCTTTGACATCTTCAGAGCCAATTTTAAGTCATGCAGATTTCTTTATAACTTATCCTTCCTTTGGATCCCAAAAGTATTATCTAGCTTAATCCAGCATTTGTGTTCTTACAAAAAATAAAACCTACTCTCGAAGAATGAGCAGTTGCTTCCATTAAGGGTATTCCAGTGAGTGCTCTGAAGGTGATTTCAGAAAGTTCAAAATGTTTTTGAGCAAGGAGAGCGTCATTAAAATACACGCATGACCTTCCAGCGTGACTACCTTGAATGACAACCATGTCCCGATTGAACAAATTCCACTGTGTTAAAGAAGATTAGATATGTAAACACCCGCACGCCCGGTTCAATAAGTGGCGGCTTTCTTTCCCTTAAAAAAAGTCCTCGTTGTTGTCAAGGCACACCTTCCATTATGTATGACCGTGGCTGGTGTAGTAGGCGGAACCATGGCCCTCCAAAGATGTCAGAGTTCCAGTCCCTGTAGTATGTTACTTTCCTAGACAAAGGGACTCTCAGATGTGATTCAGTGAATGAAGCTGAAATGATGAGATTATCCTAGATTCTCTGAGTGACCCCAGTATAATTACAAAGGTCCTTTGAAAAGAGGAGCCAGAGTCTGAGTGGGGAGAACATGTGGCCATGGAAGCAGAGGTCAGAGTCAGAGAGATACCTGACGATGCTGCTCTCCTGGCTTTGGAGACAGAGGAAGGAGCCACAAACCCAGGAATGCAGGTCACCCTAGAGGCTGAAAAAGACAAGGAAAGGGGCTCTTCCCAAGAGCCGCCAGAAGGTACACCGCTCTGTGAACACATTGATTTTAGGACTTCTGACCTGAACTCTAAGACAATGAGTTGATGTTGTTTGAAACTAAGTTTGTGGTTATAGCAGCTATAGGAAACGAATACATTTGAAGACAATATTTAATTCTGCCCCCCACCCCCGGGCAGATTTGAAGGTGCTGACCTTTTGAGGGCCTTCTCCAAAAGGAACCAGAAACACACGGGTGCAAGAGCAATCTTCTCTTGCCTGTCTGTGTTGGTGTTTCCATTCTTTGAGGAAAGGATCCTGCCGGGGACCTATTTCCTCCCTGTCTGTGGTCACTAACATGCCAATGCTCCCAGTGCCGCCTAGATGGGCTCCTTGGAGGACCACTTTGGTGCTGTCTGCCATGGATAGACATACAGGCAAACACTCCTGCATCGTGACTGGTTGCCTTTCCAGAAGTGCTCGTTTTGATTCACCACTACACAAAATTCACCTGTAATAAGTGCTTAAAGTGAAAGGGTGTACTTGCACTACAAAAAAGACAAGATGGGGCACCTAGGTGACTCAGTCAGTTAAGCATCTGCCTTCAGCTCAGGTCATGATCCCAGGGTCCAGAGATCAAGCCCCGAATCAGGCTCCCTACTCCACAGAGAGCCGCCACTCCCCCTGCTTGTGCTTGCTCTCTCTCTCTCTCTCTGTCAAATAAATAAATAAATCTTTAAAAAATAATAATAAAGAAAAAAGAAAAAACGTGCATAGCCTGCTGACCTTGGCAATGCTTTTGAAGGGATGTGTGTGTTAACAAATCATAAATCAGTAAAAGTATTTGAGTGCACTAAGAATGAAGGGTACAGTCTTGAAGTTGCTAAGACATCCCCCCCCCCAGTAAATAAATAAATAAATGAAATCTAAAAAAAAGTGGGGAGAGTGCCTTGGGGGGGGGTGGCTGGATCAGTTGAGCCTCCCACTCTTGGTTTCTGCTCAGGTCATGATCTCCGAGTCCAGAGATGGAGCCCTGCATCAGGCTCCACGCTCAGCAGGGAGTCTGCTGCTTTCTCCCTCTCCCTATGCCACTCCCCCTGCTCAAGCTCTCATTCTCTCTCTCAAATAAATAAATAAAATCTTTATTTAAAAATAAAAGCTGCTAAGGCTTTTTAAGACTCAGACCATGAGAATTCATAAAAACACCAGCCTATGAGAAAATAGCAGGAATTATTTCTGTCCTTTTTCCTGTCCTCCCTCTTCTTTATATCTTCTGGGTCAGGGGCCATTTCCAGCGCAACACCCCTTGAACAGAAAGACAGACTGTAGCTGCACATTTTCTGGAGCCATCAACTGGGGGGCTCTGTGGTCAGCTTAGGAGTTGTGACACCATCTGGGCCAGAGAATGAGGACAGGACGTAGGAACTGGACAGAACACTCACCTTCAGCTCCTTTGGCCAAAGTCATCTCAATAAGCAGCGTTAGGCAGTACTAGTTACCTCAGTGACAACAGATCCCCCAAATGGTTCAGAGAAGCAGAAATGTTTCATCATTAAGCATCTCCTCTCTGCCAGACAATGAGATAAGCACCTCTGGACCTTGCTCAGACGCTACTTCTCAAGGAGTCCTTCCCTGACCACCCTGTTTAAAATCACAATCTCCTGCCCCATTCAGCACTCCCTCCCTTCTCCCCTGCTTTATTTTTCCTCATCATTTTTATCACCATTGGGGTACTATGTATTTTATTTGATTGTCACTTCCTACATAAGATTACAAACTCCATAAAGGTAAAGAATTTTTTATTATTAACTAGATTTATTTCCTAGGAGAGTGCCAAGCACCCAGTAGATGCTCCACAAATATTTTTTAGTGAATTAATACAATATGTAAGGGGCCCTAGTGTGTACCAAGCACCATCTAGCTTCAGAAAATAGAACTGAGTGCAAGAGAGAAAAAATTCCTTTCCTTATGGAAGGTAATTGTGTTTTAGCATAATAAGTAGAATTTGATAATACCGAGATCACTGGGAGCCCATGAGGGGGCACTTAATTCTGATTTAAGAGGCCAAAGAGGGCTTCCTGGAAGACCTGTTATCTCAGCTGAGCTCTGAAAGGTAAGTCTGAATTGGCCAGGCAGGGGTAGTGAGAGAGATGGACTTGGGAAGGAATAAGCAATGCAAAGAAATGAGTTGAGAATAAGCAATGCAAAGAAATGAGTTGAGAAGGACCATGACATGTTAAAGAACCTAAAAATGCTTCTGCATGGAGTTGAAAGAGGAATGATCAAAGAAGAGAATGAAGGGGCAGCTGGTGACAGATCACAAAGGGACTGATAAACCACATTAAGGGACTTGGGCTTTATCTTGAGAGTTTCTAGAGTAGTAATGATACGATGAAGTTTGCAATTTGGAGAGTTCATTTGCAGGACCTGATGAAGAAGGGGGAGACAAGATAGGGCAAGTAAAGAGGTTCTAGAGAAATATAGGTGGCTAAAAAGACAGGACTTGGTGACGTATTTGATGTGTGGGTGAAGAAGGATCAATCCATGTTTTATTCACCCATGTGTGTAGCAAATATTTATTGAGCATATATTGTATAAACCTTTCTACGAGTTCTAGACATAAACTCGTCTAGCATAAATATAGCATAAAGAAGATCATGTTCTTGGCCTCATGAAGCTTCCCTTCCAAGTTATACTTAGTTTTAATTTCTTTCTGTCCCACCAGAACATGAGGGAGTGAGATGTGCAAAGATATGGGAAAGAGAGTTCTAAGCAAAGGGAACAGTATAAGGGTGAAGGCTCTGAGTATGGCATGTTCAAGACACAGAAAGAGTGAATGAAAACACTGAAGAAGGAGGTAGGGGCCAGATTACATAAGGCTAGTATATATTATTTTATATAAGGCTATGACATAAGATTAAGGAAAGCAGTTTGGGTTTGTTTTAAGGAAAATCATTAGAATGTACAGAGCAGGGGATTGATGTGACCTAATTGGTATTTTTAGATCAGTGTGGCTGTGGCTGCTCGTGGAGAGTTGACTGTATAGGAGCAAGAGTGGTCCTGGTTAGACAGTTAGGAGGCCACTAACTGAAAGATGTGGTCACTTGAAGCAAGTGCTAACGACCGGTGGCTAGCCAGGTGGCTAGAGCTTGTGGGATACATTTATAAGGTAAAGCCAATAGGGTTTTTCTGAGTATTTGTATGGGGGACATTTGAGAGAAAAGGAAGAGTCCGGAATGATTCTTGGGTTATTGGTCTCAGCCACTGGGTTGTGCCATGTGATGCAGTGAGGAACACGGGGGAAGAGCAGATGTGGAGCAGAACATCGAGATTCTGCTTTGACCACGTAGGCTTGAGCTTCCTATGAGACATCCAGGCAGAGCTTGCTATAGGGGGCTGGGGATACGCATCTGGGGTTCAGGAGAGAGGTCAGGGCTTGGGTTATTAATTTGGAATCATTTTCAGGTAGATGGGGCTGCAAGTTATGATCTGATTACATTACCAGTGGGGCGAATATCAATGGAGAAGAGAAGGAAACTGAAAGCTGAGCCTTGGGACCTGCCAACGTTCAGAGACTGGAGGGGAAGAGGAGAACCGGAAGGATGTGATAGAGCCTGGAAGCAAGTCAAGGAAGTGTTTCAGGAGAGAAGGAGTGACCCTTGGAGGTCAGAGTTCAGGGTTCAGATCTGAGCAATTAAGTCTCCAGTGGTCCCATTCGGTGGGGAAAGAAGAGTATGGAGACAAAGATATGAGTTATGTTTATGCCGGGCTGAGCTGTAGGTATTTTTGGTACATCCACACCAGATTGGCAGGCTCTGGAGTCTAAGAGTCGGGTCCAGATTTGAGATGTAGATTTGGAAGTCATCAGCAGAGAGATGACTTTTAAAGCCAGAACAGTAGGTGACGTTATTCGGGGTTGGTGTGGAGAGATGAGAACAGACACTATGGCAGAGTCCCGAAAGCACAGCATATGAGAAATGAGAGCGGATCCAGGAGCCCATAGACCAGAACTCATAAAGGAGTCTGAGAAGGAGGCTTGAGAGATGAAGTGATGGATGGGGAGCCTGGCAGGTAAGAGCACCAGCAGGAGGGAGTGTCAGATGCTACGCTGAGTAAAGTAAGGACCAAAATGTCTCTGCTGGGTTCAAAAACAGGGAGTGTATTTTAGAGCAGTTTTGACGGTGCTTGGTTAACAGAACCCAGATTGCACTGAGTGGCTGAATGAAGTTGAGGGAGATGGAAGCAGTGGCTGAATGCAACTCTTTTCAAGAAGTTTGGCAGGAAAGGAAGTAAGAGGTGGGTGACAGCCAGAGGGTGGCATATGTAGAATGTGAAAATGAGAGTGCCAAGGAGTGATCCCTCAGACATGACAAATTTGAGGGACAAAAAGAACAAAATGAGTCCACCAGAAAAAAAAAAAAAGACAACAACACAGAAGGAAGGGCCAGAGAGGCAGGAGGGAAGAAAAAAGACATAAATCAGGAGAGGAGAGAATTCAGTGGGAGAACGATTAGTAACACCAAATGCTGAAGGTTTAGTCAACAGCACAATGGAGCTTTGGTGATCGTGACGAAGAGAGGTGTCAGTATCGCTGTGTCTTGAGGAATGAACGGGGCCAAGATACCAGAGGCAGTGGCTGTAGATTAATCTCTCAGGAAGCTGGCGGTGAAGAGGGAAAAATGAATAGCTACAGAGCAACTGGGCCTCCAGGGTAAAATCAGCACAGGCCTATATGGCGAAGGAAAATAGCCAACAGAGAGGAAGGGATCAAGAGCGATCTGGGATAGATGCTGGAAGGAAGGTCCCTTGAGGAGCAGAACGGGAGGGTCCCAAAGAACAGAGGACAGAGTCACCTTCAGGGCCAGACAAGTTCTAGGGGAAAACTGGCTGTGAACCTCAGGAAAGTGCTGTGTGTTCATTGGCAGCTGTCCGCTTGGACCAAGACGTAGAATGTCTTGTTCACTCTGGGATCTGCTGCGTCCGTAGCAGTGCTGAGCGTGCAGTGGGCACTCAGTGAACACCTGTCGAATAAATAAATAAATAAATGATGAGTATAAAGTAATGAAAACCCGATTTTGTCTTTTTTTAATAAAACCTGGAATGGTTGGGTTAAACTCAGAAATAGAGCCCAAAAAGTACAAGATGTTCTCCTGTAGCTTTTGAAGTTGTTTTTGCCTGCTGCTTTAATGCTGCGAGGGGTCCAAAGTGACGCAGAATTCATGTAGAATTAATATTTCATCAGAAAACTTTCATTTCCTTCAATATGTGCTTTGAAATATGTGCTTTCTTTAGTGTTATTGTTGATGTTCTTCTGTTCGATGAGTTTTATAAATAAGAAATACAAGTTAGCAGTGCCTGGCTGACTGAAGGCAACCACTTCTCCCGAAACACTCAAGATAGCCACGCGCTATCAAAGACCCATCGCTAAAACCAAACTATTCTAATTTCTTTTTTTTTCCTTTTACGAAAATGTTGAATATGTAAGAAAAAAAAATTATAACTAGGTTCGTGATTGCCGTCCTGGGAAGAGGTATCCTGTCACAGAGTGGATGTTGATGAATGGATGTTTCCAGCAAAAATAGAGCCACAGTTCATGCTACAATGATTGGAAAGCGGCCGTTTCCATTCTGGTGATACGATTCTAATTCTCATACACTTTTTCTTACAACCTGCACCTTCTTTCATATAAAAAATACAGACAACCAGTGATTATTATTTCAATACCCTCAATGTCTGCCCACTCTCCCAGAGCTCTCTCAGTATAAGAAAGAGCACACGAGCCTGCTAGACTGAGTCGAGGCTGACCCAGCCTAGACCAGTGTTGTTATAACTGGACCCAGTACAGTTTCTACCCCACCTGGACCTTGACTGCTTACACTCATTTTGTACACGAAGAGTGGCAGACCTGGGCTCACCTTGGCTCTGACACTTACTACTATGCGACTTCAAGTAAGTTACCTATTATCGTCAGTCCTCTGTTGTAGCCTCTGTAAAATGGGAAAACTAAGACCCTAGCATTCTGCGTGTTATATGGTAGACATTCAGTAAAGGTGAACTCCTTGCTTCCTACTTTTAAAATCCAGCTTACCGATAATCAGAACTTGTTCTTCAGCCTGATTAAAGGGCCAATGATGCTCACCCAGAGAAATTTGTCCTCTGGGGCGGCTCTGCTCTCACCTGAGGCAGATTCCCCTGCAGCAGAGTGAGAGAGGACGTGTTTCCTAATTATCTGTCTTCCAGTGGTCACCTAGATTTCCAGGTACTTGTCCCAGATTTTCCATGCAGGGTAGTGTCTTTTTTTCCCCCTTTCTTTCTTTCTCTCTTTGAGCGTTGAAGCCAAAGAAGCAGAGTGAATGTATTTTAACAGCTAGGAAGTTCTGACAGACTGGCACAAGGGGACATAGAAAAGTCACATGCTTAAATCCTTACCAGTAGTGACAAGAAAAGTAGTTTGGTGAAAATCTTTTCCTAAGTCTCAGAAATAGGACATTTCCTGGAAAATGGCTGTCATATAATCAGCACAATGACACATTTTATTAGTTTGGCTCTCTTGGGCAACATGATGGAAACACAGCTTCATCCAATATGAATATTTTAAGACAATAAAACCTAAAATTAAGTCCTAAGGTATAGAGTTGGTGGGGGTGGAGGTATTAGGAATAGAGTAACTCTGAGTGGTGGAAATCCGGAGAGGTGGCGGGAAGGAGGGTGTCTACCAGAAAAGTCTGTTCCTGATGAAAGATATTCCCAGTTGGATTTTTCAAATGCGTGTGGGATGGGTATGTGTCCAGGCCACTGAATTAAAGTGGTTCTTGATTGCATGTGAATGTGCATTTTCCAAATTATATTCCACTCCCTTCAGCTGGACTGTCTGCCAAAAAAGGACTTTTGTTGTGTCTGTGAAACTAAAGATTGTCCTTTTTTAAGATCCTTCCCTGTTAATGCTTCAGTTTTACTCACGGGAGATGAATTTATAATATATATCACTTTTAGAAGCACGGGAGGATTGCCAATTAGAAGCAGAGGAAGGGAAAGTAGGGAAATGTTCTCTTTCCTGGAATCACCTACTCTTTGCCTCAGGTTTAGCCTCTGACAGCTGGGCCACGTGAGGGGAGCTTTTCCCTGTGAATAGCCGGAGGGGAGCGCTAATGAGGAGGGGAAGGCTGGCCGAGGAGTCTCTTTTTGGCAGACAATTAGAAAGAGGGATGAGATCACCTCCTCATTATGCTCTACTGGAATGGGAGCAGTTGGGTAGCGGGTTTTGTGTTTTGTTTTAATTTTTTTACAAACCATCTGCTTCCCTTGAGAAAGACTGATCTGACTCTTGTAGGTTTTTTACACTCTCATAACATGTGTTGTTGTATATATTTTGAAAGCAGTATATACTCAAGGGAGGAAATTTGGAAACCACAGAGAATTTGGGCAGTGGGGTTGTGACAATTCAGTTATCTTTCCAAAGATGACCGTTGTTAATGTTTCATGCTTACGGATTCTGATTTTCTCCTTCCAGAGATTTTTCTGACTGATATTATATGTAGATCTTTATATGTAGGTCTTCTGCAAACCAGATCTAATGTTAATACAGCTGGCATCTGATCTCTGTTTGGTCTTTGGGTCTATTAGGTGACCAAATGAAATTGTCAATATTCAACCAATTTGACCTACAAAAATAGCCAATCCAAATGGGTCAAGCTATTATTTTCTGCCAGGTAGAATCTGGAGGAGAGCAGTAAGGGATGGGAACCTTAAATATGCAACATTAAAGAAAACAGTACAGGTAGCTTTTTAGCCACAACAAACAGCCTCTAAATATAGACATTTTATCAGACTGACTCCGTTTTTCTGAAGATATTTAAGGCCCATAAGCTGGAGCTGAAGGACAAGCCATGTCGAGTCTTCAAGTCTGTAAGAACAAAATGGAAATGCTAGGGACATTTCCTGAGACGCCTGTTTGGATTTGCAGGGCAGTGCTCCCAGCCAGGTTACGCACACCACTTTGTCGTCTTCTTCCCATCACAAACTTGGAAGCACACAAACATAAAATAGCATGGCGAGCTACCTCCATGACCCTTATGATGCTCTGGTATTTGTTCCTTTCCATAAACTAAAGTAACTCTTTGAAAGGGATAAACTCTAAGTCGCAAATTTGATCTTTTAGAAGAAATCACTCCTATGGAAAGAAGTAGCCTACTGGTCTTTTGCTGTACCTCCAGGCAAAGCTGCTGATTCTTCTTGAAAATAAAATGAACTTTGTGTGTTCTGTGGATTAATTTGGTGAAACTGTAGAACTAAAAGAAAAAATTTAACAATAACCTAAAATGTACCATTTACTTTAAGTGCTGTGTGACTGTCTACATGTTCTATTTTGAGTAAAACAAACAAAAATACTAGGAGCACCCAGGTGTCTCAGTCGTTTGATGAGCCAACTCTTGATTTCAACTCAGGTCATGATCTCACAGTCATGAGATTGAGTCCCACATCAGGCTCTGTGCTCAGCGGAAAGTCTGCTTGAGGATTCTCTCTCCCTCTCCCTCTGCCCCTCCCCCAACTCATACGTGCCACTCTCTCTCTCTTAAATAAATAAATCTTTTAAATACAAACAAAATTACCATATTTATCTGAAATCAATGTCACTGTGCCCTTTTTAAAAAGTATAATTTATCTCCAACTGATATTTTCCAGCAACTATAATAAATGCAGATATCTAAATTCTAAAATTTCATTTGAAGTTGTGTAAGCGTTTGGAGAAAGATATGGATTTGCCCCCAAAAGGCTTCGTTTAATATTACCCCAAATCCAAGAACAAATGTAGGAGCTACTGGGCCATTTTGCCTTAAACACATTTTTCTGGTTTCAGTCTAATAGAACGGGCTTTCTTCATCATCCAGTACCTAAGGAGGCCTCTTGTGTAGATGTTTTATTGGCAGTACCAACTGCATGAAGGTGAGTTAGAACCAGAGAGACGAGAGAGAGAGAGAGAGAGAGAGAGAGAGAGGATGCAGTAATCCAATGGTAAGTGTGATATCGGCAGGCTACTGTGGTATCACACCACAAGTGAGGGTGTTGCACTCTACATGGTTATGAGATATGGCATGGGGACAGGATTTATATTATTTTCCTTATTTAGTCATTCTGCACTAATTTTGAGAGTCATGTAGCACAATTACATTTAACCATCATAACTTACATTAACATGCTGGTGATTGTACAATGAAATTCTGTGTAAGCCAGAAATGTATCATCATAATCATCCAAGTGTAATTGGCCTCAACTAGTCAGGTTCTGTAGTGGCTCTGAGTTCTGCCACTTAAGTTCACCCACGAAGACATTGGAGAGACATAGACACATATCAACTAAATATACACACGGATAAAGACATAGACACACATCAAGTAAAGTTGAAGGGATAAAATTTGTATTTTGTACAAGAAATATGTTAAATAAAATTAGTGGAATGACAAGCGAGAAAGTCATGGGAGCAGCAGAATTAGAGACAGAGGAAGGCCAAAAGAAGTTTATTTTTTTATTCAGCAAGCATTTACCGGGCATCTACTAAATCCCACATTCTAAGTGAGACGGTGGAGGAAAATACAGTGAAAGAGGAGTGACCATGTTAGAGGATAGGTGGGACTTACGAGTGAGCATGAAAGCCAGGTTGAGTGTGTCTGAATCCAGATAGAGTTGGTCTGGGGAGTGTTGGCAAATGGAGCTAGCGTAGAAAGGAAGAGAGAAGCTTGAGTGGGTATTGACAAAGAGAGGGGCATTGGGGTGTGTGTGTTCGTGTGTTTAGGAGAGAGCATAACCAAGTGTGATTGAAGACTGCAGGGAAAGATCCAGTGGTAAGAGATTGGCTGAAGCTGAAAAGGCAGGGAGGGAGAGAGAGGAGAAAAAGTTAAATGATGCTGTGATCCTCCAGTGTGTACTTTAAAAATATATATAATGTTATATAATGTTGGACTTTTGTTGTCCTAAAAGCAATGTCAACACAGACTTTTTTAGTTATTATTAAATAACTTTTGGAAGCACACTTGAACTCTGTGAAGTCTAGGAGTCCAGATAATAGTACTTTAGCCCCAACTCTGGCACTAACTTGGAGGCTCAGTTTCCTTACCCATCAAATGGTTATAGTCATAGCTCCTTTCAAGTGCTGTTTTTGGAAATAAAGTAAAAATAATGTTGCAAACTATAATTTATATTTATATAACATATAAATATATAAACTATAAATTTATAATAAATAAATACAAACTCTACAAACTATATATGAATACAAACTATAAATAACACGTACAACCTACCGTAAATGTTATTTAAAGCTACCAAGTTTAAATCCTGGAGCTATCGCCTTGGCTTCAGAGACTGTGCCCCAGCCACTGAGCATGATACGCCTCAGTGCCTCCATCAGGAAAGTCAGACAACTTGGGACCCTAGCCCTCTCTGGCAGGTAGCAGCTAAAGACTAATGTGGAAGAATCAGTTTAAATCTTTAGGATAAAAAAGATGTAAATCTAAGTTTGTAATGAACACTTTTCTTTCCACAGTATTCTTAATGTTCTTTGAGATTTGGGGGAGCATAAGAAGGATGAAATCTTGCCATTTACAACGACATGGATGGAGCTAGAGAGTATAATGCTAAGCGAAATAGGTCAGTCAGAGAAAGACAAATACCATATGATCTCACTCATATGTGGAATTTAAGAAATGAAACAAATGAGCAAAGGGAAAAAAGAGAGAGGGAGGCAAACCAAGAAACTGACTCTTAACTATAGAGAACAAACTGATGGGTTCCGGAGGGGAGGGGTTGATGGGTTAGGTGGGTGATGCAGATTAAGGAGTGTACTTGCTGTGATGAGCTCTGGGTGTTGTCTGGAAGTGTGGAATCAGTATATTGTCCACCTGAAACTAATATTATACTGTATGTTAACTAACTGGAATTTACATAAAAACCTTTAAAAATAAAGAGAAAAAGAGCGGAAGATAATTATGAAATAGCATTCATTTGTTTATTTTTTGGTGTTGATATTTTATCATTTCTTTTTGGATATAGAGATGTATGTAAAAAAAGGTAAATCTACTAAAGATTAATGACCGAATCAGAAGGGGTTTTGTTCTTTGTCTTTTTTTAACAGTCCCAATTGTGGGCATCAGTTATCATGCTTCTCTCTTTTATTACTCCAACAACCACTTTGCTAAGGAGTTAAGCCACCAGAAGACTATTGGAGAATTATTTGTCAGTATGTTTCATGCTATATGACTACAGGGAAAAGGCTGGAGCCAAAAAATCACTAAAAAGTAATAGCTTGTTTACTAACAGAAGCTCCCAAATGTTTATTTTCTTCTGTAGTTACAGATGCAGTGATGAGACCTCCACCTGTGGCAATTCCTTGTCATTGACCTTCATTAAAATGTTGTTTAAAAAAAAAAAAAAACGGGGCGCCTGGGTGGCACAGCGGTTAAGCGTCTGCCTTCCGCTCAGGGCGTGATCCCGGCGTTATGGGATCGAGCCCCACATCAGGCTCCTCCGCTAGGAGCCTGCTTCTTCCTCTCCCACTCCCCCTGCTTGTGTTCCCTCTCTCGCTGGCTGTCTCTATCTCTATCGAATAAATAAATAAAATCTTTAAAAAAAAAAAAAACCAAACCATGGGAGAACTCCCACTGATACCAACAGTTTGAGTGACTTTGAGCATATCACTTCATCTCTTGAAACTTCTGAGTTCCCAGCTTTTAAATAAAGGGAGTAGGAGAATCTAGTTGATTCTAAACTGAGGGGCAGTTGTAAATGTATATGAGCATTTTTTTTTTTTAGTGTCCAGCACCCAGCAATGTTAAGTGCCCTGCAGAGAGCATGGGGCAATCCTGCATAATACACTGCCCCATCCAAAATGCCAGCAGCAGCCTGAATTAGCCCTAACATCCCTTCCTGCAGTCAGTGATACCAAGTCAAGTATCTGTCCCTTCATTAATTCATTCAACCACCCATTATTGATCCCCTACTGTGTGCTGGGCACCAAGCTTCCCTAGCTGAATATTCCAGAAACCCTGGTTTGAATTGTTTCCTCCTTTATCCTTTCCCCTTCCTTTTAAAGGTCTTCCCCACCCATAGGAGCACCTGACATGTACAAATAAGAATTTTTCAGCTCAACCCATTAAAGGAATAGATCCCAGGACTCATCCAGTACTTTGGGGTTTCTAATGACATTGAGAACCCAAAAGGCTCGCTTATTCCTCCCCAAAGTTTGAATGATGGCCTGGTTTGCCTTTAATAATTCAGGAACGGAAGACTTTGGCTCCACTGACCAAGGGCTTCTAGCTAGACAATGAAATTCAGATTGTGGAGCATGTAACTAAATGTTACAACTATTGATTCAAATCATTTCTAATTTTTAAAACAAAACACCAACTGTTTTATGTCCAGTGAATAATTTTCACCGGCAAACTCAAATTCCCTAATATATTTAAATGGCATTAGAAGCCAGTTGTACTAACTGCCTTAGAGCATTTTACCATATCAAGTAGGATCATTAACGTGCTAACTGTGCAGTGAGCAACCATGTGCTATCGTGGAATCCTAGCAGCCACCACCCAATATGTAGTCCCTCCGGGAGTGCTGTGACCTCTAGACTCAGACCCCAGCCAGCGTGCTGTTTCTCAGCATTCGCAGGGCCCTTCATCACCTGTTGTCTCACAGCATCCCCGGGGAAAGCTTACGATTCTGATTGCTTGTGTTGCAAAGGAGACCAAGGCACAGAGAAGCATGAGAGTCTGCCAGATCCCAAAAACCTTTTGGGATAGAGGGGATTCTGAGTGCTTTTTACGGTGCCAAAAGTCATGCTGATGGTCAGGCATGCTTTGCAAATATACAAACATTTTTCATCCTTTAACGAATCTTGGATGTTATTAATCATTAAAAATCCTATATGTACTTGTTCAGTCACTATTATTGAGATCCTTCTCATGAACACAGCAGGGTCTGGGTACCAAGAATGTAGTCCTGCTCTCATAGACCTCTGGACACATGGGGAAGTCAGACATGGTGCCAATAATTCTGTACTCGTTACATATTGTTGCAATTAACACTATAAAGGACACAAGACACCAGGAAAGCGTCGATGGACCTGCCTAGACTGGGAACCCAAGAGGCTTCCTTGAGAAGGCAGTATCTAAGTGCAGGCCTGAAGGAAAAGGAGGCAAGAGTTCAGGAATTCAGGTGGGGCATTCCAGATGGAGGGGGATGCATGATTGAAGACCCTGAGGCAGGAAGGAAAGGCTTATTCCAGGTAGGATAGGCTGGCAGTTTCATCCAGATGGCAAGCTCTGCCTCCTCACCTCCCATCCCCAGATCTACTCCTTCAGTAGTGGAACCATCTAAAATGGCTCAGCGTGTTCTCCCCTCACGTGAGGCGTTTTGGGGAGTCTGGGCACTGAGGAAGACAGGAGGCAGAGCTACCCCGACCTAGTCAGGGCAGGAGACTCTTCGCCACCAGCCTGTCTTATCCATTGGCCTTCTGCCCTTCCCCTCAAAGCTTGGGAGATGTTTAAGTAAATGTTAGGTTGTGCTTATTTCTGAGTCTCTTTAACTGAATCCGTTCTGGGTCTGCACAGAAACTCAGTTTCAGAGGAAATACCTTCTCTACAGGGCTGAATGATTTTTCTTTATTACGTGGAAGCTTCCCCCTGAACCTCCCGTTGTTGTTTACCTCCCCCCTTCCCTGTAGCTCTTGGACTGCTTTGTGATCCCGGTGGTGATTTTGCTCTCCTGGTTCTTCCTGCTGATCCGGTACAAGGCTGTGCATTTCCTCGGCATTGTGGTCTGCATCCTGGGAATGGGCTGCATGGCAGGAGCAGATGTCCTTGTGGGAAGGCATCAGGGAGCAGGTGAGTCCCTATGTGTTCACCACGTGACATGCCTGTGTGTGTGAGGCCAGTGCAACACAGGGACATGTTCATGGTGGGGTAGAAACAGGGAACCCGGGCTTCCCAGTGTCTGTGTCTTAGTCATGTCTGTTCCTGTGGCACATGGGAGGTGCTTAATCCATGTTTCTTGAGTGAATGAAGGAGGCAAAATACAAATTTTTCACGCTTCCTACATGTATTCAGCAACATTCAGACGGTATTTGAAACGGAGGGTCAGGACCCATTTGGAGGGTATTTTGGAGGCCACAGCTGCCTGGCCCACACCGGCTGGTTAGACATGGAGTCAGTGGTCCTCTCCTGAACCGCAGGGGCCTTCCCCACACCCCACCCTCCCTCTCCAACTCTTCCTTTCTCAAGTCAGAGAAAGACTGAGGTTTCAAAAGCACTGGGTGGAG
This sequence comes from Ursus americanus, assembly GCF_024610735.1. Lineage (NCBI taxonomy): Eukaryota > Metazoa > Chordata > Mammalia > Carnivora > Ursidae > Ursus > Ursus americanus. Next base: position 33,785,554 of record NC_142137.1, read on the forward strand.
GTTGGTATATAAGCTAAGAGTGGATATTTGAAGTCTGAAGACTAGATTGGGAATACTTAATATTTTTATTGGGGTGGAGCTAAGTTTAGTCTCCTTGTGCAGGGTTTTTTTGTTTGTTTATTTTTTTGGTGGGAAGGATTTGTGGTTATCAATCACAGCTTGTAGACCTGCAAAGTAAAGCTTCAAGATTTACTCATCAAATTGCCATGAATCTGATGGGGATCCCTGATTCAGGGCGGTTTCCAGAGGATCCTTTTGTAGGCCTTGCAGTTCTCTAAAATGTACAAAAATTCTTATGCTACATAAGGTTTTGGGGAACAGAAAACATGAACTCCTTTGTTAACATCAAGGATGGAATAGAAGGTATTCCTATTTCTATAGTTCTTGGACTTGACCTTCCTTCTAGGGGATTAGATGATAGTCAAAATTGGGACATTTCTCATAGGACTAGGTTGTAGGAAGTACCTGAAAAAAATATAATTTATCTTTTTAAGTTCCTTCGTAGAACACTAGAGCTGAAACAGACCTTGTTCGGCAACTTTATATGTGACCCACAAGAACACTAAGATAGAGGGAAGCCAAGCGAGTTCCCAAGGTCACAGAGCTACAAAAACAGGGTCTAGACTAGAACCCAAGGCTCTTGGACTCTGGGGCAGGCTTCCTTCCGTCTTCCACGTCTCTGGGAGCTAAAGATACAACACGGAGCAAAAGAGAGACAGCCTCGGCCCTCACAAACCCACTGCCTACACAACATAATCAACCCTACCTCAATAGACAGGCTGAAAATACACACACCAGCTTCTCCCAGATTTTCTTCTATGAAACACTGGTTCCATGGGATATCAGTAGATGTCATATGAAAGGGCCAGTTTTATGCTCTATACCCGTAGTAATCCTGATTTTGACCAATCAGATGGTTTTTTTGTCTGATACAATGTGGCTAGTGGTTCTAAAGTCATAATTTAATTACACTTTCTCAGCTTTACTTGAAAGATGTAAACATAGACTAAGCAGAAGCATGTGCCCTTATTAATGAAAATTCTGCTTTGCTGAGCCTTAGCCATCGACCACCAGCCATCATCTTGCATTTCCTAGTCAAGGAAGACAATTGCCCTGATAATCTGAATGTTTAAGCCCAGAATGTTAAGCTAAGTTGAATTGATTTTACTAGACTCTATTCACTACTCGTGGGGGGGGGGTGTTTTTTTAATTTCAAATGCAGTATTAGGAGAGGAGTAGTACTATTTAAAGACAAGAAAATAAGTCCATCTGAGGGTCTTCCAAAAGTAGTAATTTTTAAAAAACAATGCAGAGTAGCTCAAACATACTAGAGTGGATTTTATCTGTTTAAGACTCACAGCACCATCCTTTTTGTGACCTATGAAGTCTTTGTGTTAACAATTAAAATTTATCATCATGGAGTACCTTCCATGCTGCAGTGACCGTGCCCAGGTACATGGTATGATGTTCGAAAGGCAGCCCAAACAGAGGATCCAGGGGCTTACGTTACAAAATAAATTAGGCAGCAATTTAAGCCGTCATATAAAATGTTTTGAAAAAAAGAAAAAAAAAACACTCCGGTTTTAAGGACAACATAATCTTAAAATTGGCATGCATCATTATGCAAAATATTCCATTTGTTTTTACCTTTATGGTAGAATTGGTTCATTGTTATTACTTAATCACTCACCAGAACTTCAGTCAGGCATTCAACTCAATATAAATTGTCATCACCCTATCAAGAGCTTTTCCTAGGAAAAGAGATCGTCTGACTTGATCCTTTTTATATTGCTTAAGCCATGGTTCACCTTAGCTTGGGATTTTGAAAATTCTTTCCTTAAGCACAGTGATAATGGCCTGTTCAAAGTTACCCTGACTTCATTATAATTAAAGTAATTGCTCTAATTCTCCTTGTTAGAATGTTTCTTCCTCATTTTGATTTAAGACTTGCTGAAGGAGACGTCTCAAAGAAATATATTCCTTGCTCTCCAAAATATCATTTTTCTACTATAATACATTTATTGCATCTTATAGTTTGTTTATTAAGGATGTTAGATACCTAAAACAACATTTTTTTCTTATTAGACATAATTTTATAGTTATTTCAAGGAAGAGAAAACATTTTCAAGGAGGAACATTTTAATTAAGCACAATCAAAAAAAAAAAAAGAGTGACCATTTTTTCGGTGCCAGGCACTTTCCCATGCGTCATCTCATTTAATCCTCCTAACTGTGCAAAGAAAGTTTTCTTATTCTCACTTTTGCAGCTGAAGAAATCGAGGCTAAGGGAGATCAGGACGTGTGCGACCACACACCGATACTAAACGGTGTGGCCTAGTTGTGAATCTAGCCAGTATTTTTTCTGCTGCACCACTTGATACTAATTTTTCTGTAATTGTGACCCTTATGAGATGTACAGCTGTTCTACTGCAGTGAATCAGGAGAAACGACTGTCCCAGATTGCTCAGTATGAAGGGGTTTCCTCAGATGAGGGGATTTGGGGCTAAAACCGAGAGAGGCCCAGGAAAACAAGGCAATTGGTCACATTTAAAACTCAAAAATATTCAGTGGGATGGGTTCATTTTCATAAATTATATTAATAGTCTTTCAACACTCCAGAATAGTGTAGTTCACCATTGATTTCTTGATCTAGTGGTAAGTAGTGGTTTTCCCAGGAGGCTGACTCCAGCAAGCTCTCCTGCCTTTCAGGGTCTCTTCTCTTTCTGATTCTTACCAGGAGTGGGAATTTGCTTTGGGAAAAGTGACCCCTTTAGAGTATAGTTGACCCTTGAACAGTATGCCTTTGAAATGCAAGGGCCCACTTATACATGGATTTGTTTTTCAATTAATACAGTACGGTACTGTAAATGTATTTTCTCATCCTCTTGATTTTCTTAACATTTTCTTTTCTCTAGCTTACTCTATTGTATATAATACACATAACATCAAAACATGTGTTAATTGTTTATATTATTGGTAAGGCTTCTTCTATATTATTGGTAGGCTATTAGTAGTTAAGTCTTTGGGGAGTCAAAATCTATATGCAGATTTTTGACTGTACGGGGGTCAGCACCCCTACCCCCTGCATTGTTCAAGGGTCACCTGTCAATGTAGAATTTCCCAAGGTGACCACAGAGGCATGAATGAAGAAGTCTTTCCCCAAGCCCCGCCCAGATTCTTTCATGTGAAGTCATTGCCTAGAGAATGCTCAGTGCTCCCAAACGAATGCTGAGAATCTGGTTCTACCGGTTTAGATTGTTCCAGCCAATATGGGAATCCAAGGCTACCCCAAGGTGTGAGCCCCTCCCCTAGAATCATGCTGGAGAGAGCACCTTTCACATCTGGCCTCTCTTGTGCCCCAGAGCTGCACGCCTGCCACGCTCCCATGTGCTAACCTGTACAGGCAGAGCTGGAGACTGCTGGGTACAAGCCCGCGTGGGCTGCTAACTTCCACTCTCCCTCCCTGGCTTCACACTGCCTGGAGTGGAATTTGCCTGATTATAGGAAATAGCTGGTACAGCACCTGTTAAAAATGAGATGAATTCAAACCAACCAAAATTGATTTTTAAACAAATGGATATTTTTATGAAAATAAAAGGAAATATTAATGTAATAATGAATTACCTGTACTTTCACTCTTCTATTACTTACTTTAGGGGAGTTGAAAGTTTCAACCCATAATCCCTTTCACTCTCATTTTCTAAGCAAGGGCACATTTTGCCCATAGTCAAAACAGAGTCTACTTCTGTTATAGCTTCTCTCCCTGTATAGCAGAGGGTGGAAATCCAGACTGACTCTGTCTGTTCTGCACCACGTTCACTAAACTGTTGGAAATATACCAAATATAACATGTACGTGTATTAGCATGTATTCCTAGACATATATATAGACAGAAGACACAGGGCTTTGTAGAGATGGTGCAGCCTAGAAGCAACGGGTCCCTTTTTCGGGTAAAGGAAGAGTTCAGGTTGGGCAGACACAGGCAACCTTTTTATACCAGAACCTATCTGGAGCGCAGATAAACAAACTTTACTAGATCTCAGCTGGCAAATTACCGGACTTCTGTAAAGCATCGGAATAGAATAGACAAAGGAAGTTCAATTTGCTGGTGCCAGATTCTCATTAAGAAAATTTTAATGGAGCTGCATTTGTGTTTTTGGTTCCTAGGGGAAAATAAGCTGGTAGGGGACCTTCTGGTCTTAGGAGGAGCAACATTATACGGAATCTCCAATGTCTGGGAAGAATATATCATCCGAACCCTGAGTCGAGTGGAATTTCTGGGGATGATTGGACTCTTCGGGGCTTTTTTCAGTGGAATTCAATTGTGAGTAAAAAATAATAAGAAATTCAGACAGTAGAGACTCGTAGGGCTTACTCTATTTTCATTAGGGTACAGTTTGTCACTTTATTTTATAAAAATCAAGGCTGGAAACCTTTCACTAACCTCCTCCATGAAATGTGAAAACTCAGTATCTTTCTTAGTAAACTTCTTCAAAGCTAAAGAAGCCATTATCAATTATTAGAAAACCACTTAGTGGACTCTGAACACAATTTACAAGAAAACAGTAGAAGCACATTGATTCTCCCAAACCAGCCAGTGGTTTTACTTAGAGAAGTAGAATAACAAAGTGTAAATGCCATGATCTGATGCACTTCCAAAAGGGACACCTGTTTCCTAGTGACAACTCTACTAGGAAGCTTATGGTATAGGTTTGTCCTTCCATAAGCTTGCTCTTTCATTGCCCATGGATTTGCCGAAGGAACCATATTTCAGATTCTTCTCTTAGAAGTTTGGTGTTCCTCTTTTCCTTAAACAGATGAAGATGAAACACAGACATTCACCAGAAAGTCCAAAACACTAATTTGGCAATAACCCTGCCCTGGAGCATAGCCGTCATCACTGACTAGCGCCTCAGAATGTCCAACAAAGCGTACGTTCCCGTCAATAAAGACCGTATGTTCTAGTTTCACGGAAGGGGTGAAGAATGATGGTCCAGCCTCCAGTCTGATTTCACCAAATCCTTTTCCACAAAGCACATAATTCTAATTTCACCAAATCCCATTCTACAAGGCAGGTACTTTGTAATTGTGCTCAGCATCTGAAATTATTTATGGGAGATATTTTGGCATCGCCTTAAACACGTTTTGCCAATAGGCTGTTTCCAAGAATCCTCCAAATTTTGGTATCCCGAGATGTAGGCAAAAAGCTCCATAGCAAACAAGGCACGGAGATGGGGAGAGTCTCTGCAAAGGCTTTACTTTTGATTCATTTTGAAAGTGGGATGGCATTTTAAAGCTCCTAAGTGTGGTGCTTCAGCTTTGTGAGAGGAAAAGAAATCGCCTAGTTCAACTATTCATAACAACATTTTGTAGATAGATGGCTCATTTTATGGATTATTATTCTTGAATCCAAAAAATATAATCAGATACCCAGCACTCATTTGCTTTCGTTACAGTCCGTCCGAGCTAACGGAGCCCCTCAGTGCCACTGTGGCCAAAATAAGGGAAGTGGCGTGTGGCTGTGTGTGGCAACAGGGGTACGTTGAGGGTGCGCTGCGACCAACGTATTTCTGGTGGAGCGGTGCCAGCTTCCCCTCCTGGTCCTCTTCTAGAGCCGTGGTTCTCGCAGTGTGTCTCTCCGAGACACAGTGTGTCACGCTGGCTCCGTGGGAGAACTTGTCAGAGATGCACGTCTGTGGGCCCCACCCAGATCTGCCGAACCCGAATTACTAGGGATGGGGCACGGGAAACTGTTCCAACATGCTCTCCAGATGGCTTTGTTGTACCTTAAAGTTTGAGAACCCCTGCTCTGGAGAATCCTCACTCCGAAAACTGACTTCAAAACAAAAAACACAAACTGATTAAACCTGCAAGCACAGAAATTTTCCATCCCTCACCATAGACTTTTCAGAATGCATCTAAACAAGAAGAA